>NC_051310.1:75984760-76320804 GCF_015220235.1 Choloepus didactylus | reverse complement strand
CCTATCCCTAAACCACCAACTGTAACCCTAACCCTATATCTATCCAGAACTCTATCCCTCTCTCTATCCCTTCACCTAACCCTAAGCCTAAACCTAAGCATAACCATATCCCTGTCCATAAACCTAGCCCTATTACTATCTCTATCCCTAACCCTAAATGTAAGACCAAACGTAATCCTATCCCAATCCCTAACCCAAACCCTAACCCTATCCCTATACATAACCTTATCTCTACCCCTATCCCTCCCCCTAAACCTAACATTTACTCTAACCTAACCCTAACATAAACTCTATCCATATCCATACAACAAATCTAGCCCTAAAATGTAACATCAATGCTGACCATAATTGTAAACCTAACACTACTCCTAGCCATAAAACAATCCCTATCCTATTCTAAATCCCTAAACCTAACCTTAACCCTAAACCTAACCCTATCCCTATCCATAACTCTATACCTATCAATATCTATAATGCTGATCCTAATCTTACTGCATACATAATGCTATCCCTAACCCTCAGCTTATCCCTATCCATAACCCTGTCCCTACTACTGTATATATCCCTAACCATAAGGCTAAACCAAATCCTAACTCTACCCCATCCCTATACCTAAACCTATCACTAACTCTAATTCTACACTATGCATAACCCCGTCTCTATTGTGACATATCTCCCTTATCCCAACCCTAATCATAAACCTAACCCTAACACTATCCATCTTCCTATTATATCCCTAATACTCTCTCTAACCCTTTTCCTAAAATGATACCAATCCCTATACCAACTAATCTTATTCCTAAACCTAACCATATCACTAAATATATCCCTATCTCTATCCCTATCACTATACCTAGTACTAACCCTAAACCTTACCCTAACACAAACTCTAACCCTATCTATAACCATATCATATCCCTAAACCTAACCCTAACACCAAACCTATCCATATCCATATCCTGTCCTTATCCAAAACACTACCTGTATAACAAACCCTAAACCTATCCCTATCAATGACACTATCACTATGCTTATCCAAAAAACATATATCTGACCCTAACTGTAACCCTAACCCTACCATATTCCTATAATATGCTTAATCCTAACCCTAAACCTAACCTGATAACTATGCATAAACCTATCTCTATCCCTATCCCTCTCCCTATTTCTAACCCTAACCTTAAGATTAACCCATCCCTCTCAAAATCCTATCCCTATCCCTAAGCATAACCATAACCACAAAAAACACTATCTCTATACATAACCCTATTCATATCCCTAACCCTAATCCTAACCCTAAACCTAACAATAACCATATCCATATCTCTATCATATCTGTAAAGAAAACCCTAACCTTAACACTATTGATAAGTCTATCGATATCTTTACCTCAACACTAAACCTAATCAAAAACCCTATCCCTATCCATAACCCTAGTTCTAACCCTATCCTTATCCCTAATTCTAACCCAAAACTAGCCCTATCCCTATCCCAAACCCTATACATATCCCTATCATATACCTAAACCTAATCCTCATCCTAATCTATCCCTATCCCTAACCCTAGCCCTATCTATAACCTACACCTAACCCTCACCCTATCCCTATGCATAACCCTATCCCTATCCCTATCCTAATCCTAAACCTAAACCTAAACCTATTCTGATCATAACCCTATTTCATCCCTGTTCCTATTGCTAACCCTAATACTAAACCTAAATGAATCCCTATCCATTACCTTCAACCCTCTTCCCTATCCCTATCCATAAACCTAACCTTAGTTAACCTTAAGCTTATCACTTTCAATAAACCTATCCCTAATCCAAACCATAACCATAACCCTCACCATAACCCTATCTCCATCCATAACCCTATCCCTGCCCCTATCACTTAACCTAACCCTAAACCTAAACCTAAACATAACCATATCCCTATCCATAAAACTTTCCTTATCTCTATCTCTATCCAAAACAGTAAATGCAACCCTAAATCTAACCCTACCCCAATCCCTAATCCTAATCCCAACCCAATCCCTATACATAAGCTTATCTCTATCCCTCTCCCTACCTCTAATTCTAACATTTACTCTAAACCTAGCCCTAAAGTAAACCCTTTCCATATCCCTGTAATATACCTAACCCTAAACCTAACACCAACCCTATCATGACTGTAAAACTAATAGTATCCCTAGCCATGAAACAAGCCCTATCCTACTCTCTATCCCTAACCATAAGCCTAAGCTTAACCCTAACCCTATCCCTACCCATAACTCTATGCATATTCCTATTCCTAGCCCTAATTTTAATCCTATTATATACATAAAGATATCCCTATCTTTATCCCTAAAATTAAACCTAAACCTAACCCTGACCCTCAGCCTATCTCTATCCATACCCTATTCCTATCACTATATATATATATCCATAACCATAATCTCTACCAAACCCTAAACCTACCCCTATCCCTATACATAAAACTAACCATAACATTAACCCTACCCTATCAATAACCCTGTCTCTATTCCTAGATCTCTCCCTAATCACAACACAAATCCTAACCCTAACACTGTCCATCTTCCTATCATATCCCTAATACTATGCCTAACCCTTTTTCCCTAAGACTGTCTCTATCCCTATTCCTAACCCTAACCCTAGTCCTAACCCTAACCATATCTGTAAATATAAAACTTTATCCCTTTCCCTATACCTACTAATACCACTAACCATAACCTTAACACAAACCCTAACCTTATCTATATCCATATCATATCACTAAATCTAACCCTAACAATAAACCTATCCCTATCCATATCCTATCCTTACCCCAACACTATACATCAACCAAACATTAAACATATCCCTATACATAACACTATTACTCTTCCTATCCCAAAACAAAATCCTAACCCTAACTGTAACCCTAACCCTAAGCCAAACCCTATCCATAACCCTATCTCTATCCCTATACCTACCAGTTATACTAACCTTAATCCTAAACTTAATTCTAAACCTTACCAATATTCCTATCATATGCCTAATTCTATCCCTTATTTTAACTCTATCGCTATTCATAACCCTATCTCTGTCCCTAACACTATCCCTAATTCTAACCCTAACCCTAACATTAACCTAACTGTAATCAAACCCTATCCTTATCCATAACCATAACCATGATCATAAATATAACTCTATCCCAATTCATAATCCTATTCTTATTCCTATCCCCAATCCTAACTGTAAAACTAACACTAACAATATCCAAATATTTATCATATCTGTAAACTCAACCCTAACCCTAATGCTAATGATAACTCTATCCATATCCTTAACCCCAACAGTAAATGTAACCACAAACCTATCCCTATAAATAACCCTAGCTCTAACCCTATCCCTATCCCTAATGCTCACCCTAACCCTAACCCTATCACTAACCCAAACTGTATCCATATTCCTATCATAACCCTCAACCTAACCTAGTTCTATCCCTAACCCTTTCTCTAACCTACACCTAACCCTAACCCTATCCCTATACCTAACTGTATCCCTATCCCTATCCTTAACCCTAAACCTGAACCTAAACCTAAACCCATGTCTATACCTAATCTTACCCAAAACCTAACCCTAAATCTCTCCCTATCCATAACCCTATCCCTATCCATAACTCTTCCCCTATCCCTATCTCTATCCTTAAACCAAATCATAACCCTAACCCTAACAGCAAACAAATCTAAATCTATCCCTAATCCTAACCCTAAACTTATCATATCCCTATCCACAAAGTTTTCTCTATCCAAATCCCTAATCCTAATGCTAACAATAACTCTAACCCTATCCATATTTCTAACATATGCCTAACCCTATCCCTAAAACTAACTGTATCCATATCCATAACCCTATCCTATCCCTATCCCTGATCCTAACCCTAACCCTAAACCAAACCCTAACTCTCAACCTAACCTTAACACTAACCATGTTCATATCCCTATCCTATCCCTAAAACTAAATGTAAGAGTAAAACAAGCACTAAACTTTTCCCTATCCCTAACACTAACCCTAAACCTAACCATAACTCTAAACTCATCCATAACCATAACTCTATGCCTAAACATATACCTAAACCCATACTTAACTCTAATTTGATACATAAATCTAAACCTACCCATAACACTTTCATATCACTAACCTTAACACTAACTCTAACCATAGCACTAACCATAAGAAAAAACATAACCCTAACTCTAAACCTAACCCTAAGCTTATCTCTATCCACTACCTGTCCCTAAAACTACTCTAACACTAACAGTAATCCTTAGCCTATCCTTATCCATTATTATATCCCTATGACTATCTCTATCAATAAACCAAACCCTAACCCTATCCCTAACCCCAAACCAAAACCTAACCCTATCTCTATACATAAAACTATCTTTATCCCTATCCCTATCCCTAATACTAACCATAACCTTAACCCTAACCCTTAACCTAATCCCAACCCTAACCTCATCGGAATCCCTAGAACATCCCTAACCATAAAACGAACCCTAAGCCGAACCCTAGCCCTAAGCTAGCTTTATCCCTATCCGTAAAATTATATCTGTCCCTGCCTCTATACCTAAACCCAACCCTAACACTAAACCTAACCTTATCCCTCTCCATAACCCTATTTCTATCACTATTCCTATCCCAAAACTTAACCCCAAGCCTAACCCTAACCAAAACCCTAACCCTATCCCTATCCATACACATGTTACAACCCAAGACCTAGCCCAAGCCCTAGCCCTAGTCAACATCTGGGGCTAGCACAGGAGAAGAGGCTTTCAGAAAGGATTTGGTTTGTGTAGCATTTCTGTTTGGGGACAGGAATCTGGCTGGGCCATGCGGAGAGTGTGTGGGGGGGGGGGGAGTTCCAGCCCCAGATGCCCACTCTAGGCATTCAAAGTTGGGCGAGGGAAGCATCCATTTTCCCAAACACTAAACCTAACTTTAACCATATCCCTATCCTATCCCTAATGCTAGACCTATCCCTAAAGCTAACCTTAACACTATCCCTACACTAAAATTAACAGAACCCTAAACTTATTCCTGTCCATAACCCTATCTCTATCCCTATGCCTTTCCCTATTCCTAAATCCTGTCTCTATCCCTATGCCATTCCCTATTCCTCAACCTAACCCTAACCCCAAACATAACCCTAAACCTATCCATGCTGCAATCATATTCCTAACCCTAACACTAACCCTACTCCTGTATCTATCCCTATTGCTATTACTAAGCCTTAACCTAAGCTTAAACCCAATCCCTATCCATAACTCTATCCTTAACCCTGTACCAAAACATCAACCTATCCCTAGGCCTAACCAAATCCATATCCCTAACCCTAACTCTATACATATCCCTAAACATAAGCCTAAACCTAACCCTGAATCAACCCTAATCCTAAACCTATCCCTATTGCTATAACTATACCTAAACCTAACCATAAAACTAACCCAATCCCTCCCTATCCATAACACTATCCTTATCCTATACCTAACCATAAACATATCCCTATCTCTATGTTATCCTTATCCCTATCCCTATCCCTGCCCATAATACAACCCTAATGCTAACCCTAAACCTAACACTACCTAATTCCTAAAATATCCCTAACCCTAACCCTAAATCTATTCCTAATCTAACCCTTACCTTAACCCTAGCCTGAACACTATCCCTATCATTAACCTATCCCTATACCTATCTCTATCCCTAAACCTAACCCTAAAACTACCCCTAACCTTATCACTATCCATAAACTTTACCTATCCCTATCTCTATCCTTAACTGTAAACCTAGACCTAGCACTAAACCTAACCTTTATCCTAAACCTATACTGATCCCTAACCCTTAACACTAACAGTAAACCTATACCTATCCATAAACCTTTCTCTGTAACAATCTCTATCCCTTATCCTATCTGTAATCACAACCCTAACCATAACTTGATTCATATCTCTATCATACCCAGAACCCTAACTGTAAATTTAAACCTGTCCTTAAACCTAACCATAACCATTACCAAAACCATAACTCTAAAACTATCCATATCCCAATCATAGCCCTATCCTGTCCCTTGATTGGATGCTAACCCTAGCAACAGTCCTAGATCTAGTCCTAGCACTAGCCCTAACACTAGACCACACCTAGCCATGGCAATAACAGCACCATGGGAGGAGACACTACAGGAGGGGCTTCAGTAGGGGTAGCTGTGTGGTTGGGGGCAGGAATCAGGCTGGAACACGTGGAGATGGGGTTGTTGGTGCTCTTTCCTGTGAGGCTCGCTGTGGGCATGTGAAGATGGACTGGGGAATGGTCCATTTTCCCTAACCCAAAACCTAAACCAAACACTATCCATACCCCTATTCTATCCCTTATCCAGACTCTAAACTTAAACTAAACCTAAACCAATCCCTATCCTTAATCCTAACAATAACCATAAAGCTAACCCTATCTGTATCCATACCCTTATTTCTACCCTTGTCCTTATCCCCAATCCCTAACCCTAATACTAACCCTATCACTCTCCATACCCCTATCATATCTTTTAAAATAACTTTTATCATAACACTAATCCTACACCTATCCCTATCCCTGTACTGAACACTAACCCTAACCATAAAACTAAACCTAACCCTTATCCTATTATCCCTGTTCCTAAACCTATCCCTATTCTTAACACTATCCTTATCTGAATCCCTAAACCTCACAGTAATGTTAACCATAACCTAACTCTAAAAATATTCCTATCCATAAAGTTATACCATTCCACAAATCTATCACTAAAATTAATAACCCTAAAATTGACCCTGTCCTTAACATTATGCCAATACCTTTCTCTAACACTAACACAATCCCTATTCCCTATCCCTATCCCTAACCCAAACCCAAACCCTATCCATATCCTTATCCATAAACATATCCCTATCCTTATGTTTATCACAAACCCTAACCCTATCCATATCCATAAACCTACCCTATCCCTATCTCTACCCCTCTCCCTAACACTAACCCTAACCCCAACTGTAACCCTAAACCAAAACTGATTCCTATCTGTAACCCAAACCATAACACTGACCATAACCCTAACCTTAACAATGAACCTATTTCTATCCCTATCCTATCTCTAATCCTAACCCTAATGCTAACCCAACCTTGACACTATCCATATACCTATTATATACACATGCCTAAACCTAACCCTAACCATACACCTATCCCTATCACTAACACTAAAACTAACACTAACCATAACTCTATTGTGATCAATAAAATTATCCCTATCCCTATCAATAACCATAAACCTATCTCTGACTTTAACCCTATCCCTATCCCTAACCCTATCCCTCTTCCTAACACTAAACCTAACCCTAACCCTAATCTTACCCCAAAACCTGTCCCTATCCCTATCGCTATCCCTAACCCTAATCCTAATGCTCAAACTAACCCTAACAGTAACCCTAACCATGTCCCTATTTCTGTCCATAATCCTATCTCAATCCTTATGCCTATCCATAATCATATGCAAACTCTAACCCAGTCCCTAACCATAAACAAATCTATATCCCTATAATATCCCTAAAACTAACTCTAACACAAACCCCAAACCTAACCTTGTCCTTACCCCAATACCTAACCCTAACCATAACCCTAAACTTATCCCTATCCATAACCATATCTCTGTCTGTATCCTGAAGCATATACTAACCCTAACCCAAACCTAAAGCTGTCTCTAGCCCTAAACCTAACACTAACCTTAACCCTAACCCTAACCTTATCCATTACCCTAACCCTAACCATCCATATGCCTTTCCATAACCATAATAATCCTAACACTATCCCTAACCATATGCCTATCATAGACCTAGCCATAGGCCAAGCCTTAGCCCTTAGTCCTAGCCATAGCCCTAGGCTTAGCCCTGGCTTTAGACCTCGGTCTACCCATAAAACATGCTGTAGCCCAAGCCATAACCTTAGCAGTAGCCAAAGGAACAGCATGGAAGAAGTTGCTTTTGGAGAGGATTCATTTTGATAGCCTTTGGTGTTGGGGACAGGATATGGCTGTGTCATGCATGGGGGGTGGGGTTGCTCTAATCCATTAGGCCTGCTGTGGTCATGCATAGATGATCTGGGGTGGGGTCCATTTTCCCTAACACTAAATCTAATCCTAATCATGTCCATATCTCTAAAACTAACCCTAGTCCTACTACTAAACCTAATCCTGTTCCTATCCCTAACCATAACCATAGCACTAACCTAACCATATCCCTATCATAAACCCTATATGTATCCCTATGCCTATCCCAATTCCTAAACCTAACCCTAACCTAACTCTTATCCTAAAACTATCCATACCCCTACCATATCCCTAACCCTAAAACTAATGCTAAATCTATCCCTATATTATCACTATACCTAAGCCTAAAAATAGCTTTAACCTTAACACTATCCCTATTGATAGCACTATACTTATCCCTATCCCTAACACTAACCATATCCCTACACTTTAATCTATGCCTATCCCTACATTTATCCTTATGTCTATCCCTAAACCTAATGCTAAACCTTAGCCAAACTCTATCACTGCCCCAATACCTAACACTAGCCATAACTGTAACATTATCCATATGCATAAATCTTTCTTTATCCCTAACCCTTCCCCTAACATTAACCCTAACCCTAACTATAACCATAACTATAACCCTACCAACAAAACTATCATATTCCTAACCCTAACCCTAAATATAAACATATACATATGCTAAATTTACCCTAACCCTAACCCTAACTTATCCCTATCCAAAACCCTATCCCTATCCCTATCACTTTCCCTAACCCTATCCTAACTGTAACCTTAACCCTAACATTATTCCTATCCCTAAACCTAACCCTATTAGGCAATCTATCCCCATGCCTATGCCTAAACCTAACCCAAAACCTAACCCAAACCCTAACCCTATCCCTATCCATACCCCTGTTATAACCTGTTCTAGTTTGAAAGTATCATATCCCCCTAAATGCCATTATCTTTGATGCAACCTTGTGTGGGAAGGAATGTATTGGTGTTGGTTGGGTTGGAGACATTTGATTGGGGTGGAGACTTTTCATTGGATGTTTCTATGGAGACATGATCACTCAATTGTGGGCGAGATCTTTCAGTGCATAATTTCCATGGAGGTGTGGCCATGTCCAATCAGCATGGGCTTTGATAATTTACTGAAGAATAATATAGGTTCAGACAGAAGGAACAAGCTTGCAACAGCCAAGAGGAATGCCCAGGAGCTGAGAGAGGAGCTGCAGATGAGAGACAGTTTGAAAACAGCCATTGAAAGCAGTCTTTTGCTCCAGAGAAGCTAAGAGAGTTCAAATGCCCCAAAAGCAACTGACAGTGACATTTTGAGGAGGAGCTGTGTCCTAGAGAGGAACATCCTGGGACAAAGCCATTTTGAAACCAGAACTTGGAGCAGACATGTGACTTCCCAGCTAACAGAGGTTTTCTAGATGCCATTGGCCATCCACTAGTAAAGGTATCCAATTGTTGATGCATTTCCTTGGACATTTTGTGGCCTTATGTCTGCAAATATGTAACCAAAAACCATGCTTTATAAATCCAGACCATTTCTGGTGTTTTGCATTCCAGCAAAATTAGCAAGCTAGAACACAACCCCTAACCCTAAACTTTAACCTAAACCTATCCCTCCCCTTAAACCTATTGTATCCCTGTCTATACCGAAAACCTAACCCAACCCTAACCCTAACCCATATCTCACCCTAACCCTATTCATATCCCTGTCATATCCCTAAACCTAACCCTAGTCCAAACCCTGAACCTTCATCTAAGCTTATCCTTATCCCTATTCCTAACCCTAAACCCAACTGTATCCATAACCATAACACTATCCCTGTCTCCTAACTCTTAGAATTACCCTATCCCTATCCACAACTCTAAACCTATCACTATCCATAAACCTACCTCTATCCCAATCCCTATCCCTAATTCTTACCCAAAAACTAAACTTATCCCTGTCCATAACTCTATGCACTTCCCTATCTCTGCCCCTACAATATCCCTAACCCTAACCATATTCCTACCCCATTCCCTATCTCTAACCCTAAACCTAAATCTAACCCTAACCCTCTCCATAACCCTATCAAGCAATAGGCCTAACCCTCCCCATAGCACTTGTCTAAGCCCTAGCCTTAACCCAAGGACCATCATATGAGGTTATACTTTTGCAGAGGCTTCAGTTTGGGTACACTGTGAGGTTGTGTTGAGGGATTTGGCTGGACTAAGTGGGGAGGAGATTTTGGGTTAGTTTTCAGGGAGGCTCACTTTGGACATGGGAAGATGTGTCCATTTTTGCTAATGCTAAATCAAACCTTAACACAATCCATACACAATCATATCCTTAATCCCAATCCTAACCAAAGCCTATCCCTATCCATAAACCATCTCTCTCACCATGACTATCCTTATTCCTAAACCTAACCCTAGTCCTATTCACATCTCCATCATAGCCCTTATCCAAAACCTAACCATATACCTAACCCTGCCCCTAACCAAAACCCTAACATTATATCTATCCATAACCCTATTTTTATCCTTATCTCTATCCCAAAACCTAACCATTACCCTAACCCTAACCCTAAACCAAACTTTAATCGTATCCATAACACTATGATATCCATAATCCTACACTAACTTTATGGTTTCCCTATAACTATCTAACCTGAACCCCAACCCAAACCCCAAACATATGCATATCCCTATCATATCCCTAAACCTAACCGTAAACCTAACTCAGTCCCTATCCCTATGCTTAACCATAGCCCTAACCCAATTCCTGTTCCTATCCATAACCCTATCTGTATCCCCATACCTATCCCTAATTCTAAACCTAAACCTCATCCTATTCATATCCCTATCACATTCCAAATGCTAACCTTAGCCCTAACACTATCCCAATCCCTATACCTATCCCTATCCTTCACCCCAACCTTAACCTTACCCATAACCCTATCCCTACTTGTAACCCTATTCCTATCCCTATCCCAGATCCTAACTCTATATCTGTTCCTAACCAAATATACATTCTATATACCTATACCTAAGCCTAAACCTAACCTTTGCTGTAACACTAAGCCCCTCCCTATCCATAAATGTATTCATATCCCTTTCTCTTTCCCTAATCCTTAATGTAAACCTAACCATAACCATATTCCTATCCCTAAGACTAACTCTAACACTGCCTCTGCCCAAACCCTATAACTATACTTATCCATATCCTGAATCCTAACTGAAAGCATAACCCTAACAGTAACCCTAAACCTAGTCATATCCCTGTAATATCCCTAACCCTAAACCTAACCCTAATCTATACCTATCCCTATCCCTATCCCTAACCCTTGCCCTAACAATATCCTTGTCCATAACTCTAGCCCTATCCCTACCATTTCCCTAAAATTATTCCTAACACTGTCCCCAATGCTTACCCTATCTCTATCCATAATCCTAACTCTATCCCTATCACTACACATATCCCTAAAACTAAACCTAATGCTAAAGCTAACACTAACCAAATCCAATTACCTTACATAGCTCTTGCCCAAGCTCTAGCCCCAGCCCCAGCCCTAGCCCTAGCCCTAAACCTTGATCTAGATCTATCTCTAGAATTGCCCAAGCTGTAAAACTTGCCCTAGCTCTAACACTAGCCCTAGGACCAGCACACAAGGAGATGAATTGGAGAGGCTTCTGTTTGGGTAGCCTGTGCAGATAGGGGTAGGTATCTGGCTGGACAATTTGGGGTGGGTTGTGGCAGTGCTCTTTGTTGTGAGACCTCATGTGGGCATGCAAAGATTGGCTGGAGAAGATTTCATTTTCCCTAAACTCAATTTTAACCCTAACCCTATATACAAATTTATCATATCCCTAACCCTCCTAACCCTAATCCTAAACCTATCCCTGTCCTTAAAAATAACCCTAACTGTAATCCTAACCATTTCCATATCCATAAACCTAACTCTAACCAAATCACTGTACCTAATCCAAAACCTAACCTTAAACCTATTTTTGCTATAGCATCCCAAACCCTGACATTAACACCAAACATATCCCTGTTCATATACCTAACCCTAACCCTAACAATAACACTAACCGTATCTCTATCCATAAACCTATCCCTGTCTTTAATGCTAACCCTGTCACTAAACCTATACCCATACTTATCCCTAAACCTAAACCTAAACATAACCCAAAACCTATCCCCCTCTATAAATCTATCCCTATCCCTGTCTTTATCCCTAAACCTAACCCTAACCATGAAACTAACCACAGCAGCCCTAAACTTACCCAATCCCTATCCCTAATGCTAACACTAACACTAGCCATAAACCTATCCCTATCCATAAACCTATCTCCATCTTTATCCCTATCCATAATCATAACTCAAACTCTAACTCAATCCTAATCATAATCAAATCTATATCTCCATAATATCCCTAAAACTAACACTAATGCAAACCCTAAACCTAACCCTATCCCTATCCCAAAACCTGACCCTAAATTTATCCCTATCCATAACCATATCCCTATCTCTATCCCTAACCCTATACTAATCCTAATCCTAAACTTAAAGCTATCTCTATCCCTTAACCTAACCCTAACCTTAAACCTAACCCTATCCTTAGCCATTACCCTATCACTATCTGTACATCTATCCTTAACCATAACCATAATTCTATCTCTAACCATATGCCTATTATAGCCCATGCCCTGGGCCAAGCCTTAGCCCTAGCACTAGCCATAGCCCTAGATTTAACCCTAGCTGTAGACCCAGGCAAAGCCATAAAACTTGCTGTAACCCAAGCCATAGCCCTCACAGTAGCCACAGTAATACTGTGGGAGAAGTCACTTTTGGAGAGGCTTCATTTTGGCAGCCTTTGGGGTTGGGGACAGGATCTGGCTGAGCCACACATGGTGGGGGTGTCATTGCTCTATCCCATGAGGCCTGTTATGGTCATGTAATAGATGGACTGGTGTAGGGTTCATTTTCCCTAAACCTAAACCTAACCCTAATCATATCCATATTCATAACTATTCCTAAACATAACCCTAGCCCTACATCTAAACCTAGTCCTCTCCTATTGCTAACCATAACCATCACCCTAAGCCTAACCATTTACCTATCCATAACCCTGTGTGTATCCTTATGCCTACACCTAATCCTAAACCTATCCCTAACCCAAGCCTTACCCTAAAACTTTCCATACACCTATCATATCCCTAAACCTAACACTAATGTTGCCTATCCCTATAATTAATGCTATAACTAAGCCTAAAAATAAACTTAATTTTAACACTATCTCTATTCATAACACTATACTTATCCCTATCCCTAACACTAATGATAACCCTACACTTGAACTTATTCCTATCCCTATCCTTATCTGTATACCTATCCCTAAACATAAATCTTAACCAAACTCTATCACTACATCAATCCCCAACACTAGCCATAACTGCAAGATTACCCCTATGTATAAATCTTTCTCAATCCCTATCCCTGCCCTTAATCTTAACCCTAACCCTAACCATAACCAAAAACCATAACCCTACCCATATGACTATCATATTTCTAACATTAACCCTAAACCTAACCATAAACCTATAGATATGGTAACTTTACCTTAACCCTAACCCTAACTTATCCCTATCCATAACCCTATCCCTATCCCTATGTCTTTCCCTAACCCTATCCTAACTTTAACCTTAACCCTAACATTATACCTATCCCTAAACCTAACGCTTAGGTTAATGCTAACTGTATATCTATCCATTATATTATCTAACCCTATGCCTATCCATAACCCTTACCCTAACCCTAACCTAAACCCTAACACTATCTCTATCCATACCCCTGTAATAACCACAGCCCTAATCCATGCCCTAACCCAGGCCCTACACCTGGGGCCATCAGAAGAGAAGAGGCTTTTGGAGAGGATTCATTTGGGGTAGCTTTCAGTTTGGGTAAAGGAATCTGGCTGGGCCACATGAAGAGGCTGTGCCAGAGCTCAAGCCCAAGAGGCCTGCTATAGGCATGTGAAGATGGGAGGAGTAAGTTTCCATTTTCCCCAACCCTAACCCTAACCTTAACCCTAAACACAACTCTAACCCTATTCCTAACCCAAACCTTAACATAACCATAACCATAAGCCTGTTCCTCTCCATAATCCTACCTCTAACCCTATGCTGTTCACTTTTCCTAAACCTAAACCTAACCCTAACTCCAAACATAACCCTAAACCTATCCATATCCCAATTGCATCCCTAAGCCTATATATATCACTATCCCTATTGCTCTAGCTAAGCCTAACCTAACCTTAAACCTAGCCCAATCCATATATATAACACTATCCTTAACCCTATACTGATCCCTCAACCTAGCCCTATGCATAACCAAATCTCTATCCCTAACCCTAACTATATACCTATACTTAAACTTAAGCCTAAACATAGCCCTGAACCAACCCTAACTCTAAACCTATCCCTATAATTATCTCTAAGCCTAAACCTAACCATAAAACTAAACCTATCCCTCTGTATCCATAACTCTATCCTTAGCCCTTTACCTAACCCTAAACATATACCTATCCCTATACTAGCCCTATCTTATTCCTATCCCTGCTCCTAATCCAACCCTAACCCTAACACTAAACCTAACACTACCCATTTCCTAAAATATCCTTAAATCTAACCCTAAGCCTATTCCTATTGTAACCCTTACCCTAACCCTAACCCAAACACTATCCCTATCATTAACCTATCTCTATACCTATCTCTATCCCTAACCCTAAACTTAAACTAACCTTAACCTTATCACTATCCATAACCTATACTTATCCCTATATCTATCCCTAACTGTAAACCTAGACCTAACACTGAACCTAAACTTTATCCTAAACATACCCTCTCCCTAACCCTTAACTAAAAGTAAACCTACCCCTATCCATAACCCTATCTCTGTAACAATCCCTATCCTTTATCCTATGCATAATAGCAACTCTGACTAATCTGATCCATACCTCTATCATACCCATAAACCTAACCCTAAACCTAAACCTGTCCCTTAACCTAACCCTAACACTAACCAAACCATAACTCTAAACCTATCCATATCCAAATCATAGCCCTAGCCATAACCTTTGACTTGGCACTAGCACTAGCCATAGTCCTAGAGCTAGTCCTAGCACTAGCCCTAGCACTAACCCTAAACCTAAGCCTCCCCTAGCCATGGCCATAAGAGCACCATGAGAGAAGATGCTATAGAAGGGACTTCAGTAGGCTTAGCTGTGTGGTTGGGGACAGGGATCTGGCTGGAACATGTGGAGATGGGGTGCTGGTGCACTTTCCCTTGAGGCTCACTGTGGGCATGTGAAGATGGGCTGCAGAATGATCCATTTCCCCTAACCCAAAACCTAAACCAAACACTATCCATATCCCTATCCTATCCCTAATCCTGACTCTAAACTTAAACCTAAACCTAAACCTAAGCCTACCCCTATCTTCAATCCTAACAATAACCCTAAACCTATCCCTATCTGTTTCCATGCCCCTATCTCTACGTTTGTCCCTATCCCCAATCCTATCCCTAACACTAACAGTAACCATCTCCATATCCCTATCAATAATAACTTTTACCATAACACTAACCCTATACTTATCCCTATACCTAACCCTATCTCTAGCCATAACTCTAAATCTAACCCTAACACTATTCCTGCACATAATCTTACACCCATGCCTAAACCTAATACCCTATACCTAAACCTAATCATAACACTAACACTAACCCTATCCCTATCCCTAACCCTATCTCTACCCCCATCCCTATTCCATGCCTAACCATAACCCTCAAACAAGCTCTAACCCTAACCTTATCCATATCCATATCATAGCCTTAGGCTTATCCCTAGACCTAGCCCTAGCCCTAATCCAGGACTTAGCCTTAGACCAAGACCTAGCCATAGCCCTAGCACTTGGACAAGCACAGGCAAAGTGATTTTGGGTTTGTTTCAGTTTGGGTAGATTGTGGGGATCAAGGCAGGGCTCTGAATGGCCAACCAGGGTTGGTTGGGGGGGTTCATCCTTGGGTGCCCCACAGTGGGCATGTGAAGAGGAGTTGGGGTAGGCTCAATTTTCCCTAAACCTAAACTTAACCTATCCATATCCCAATCATATCCCTAATCTGTCCATAAACTGAACCCTAACCCTATTCCTGTCTGTAACCTTAACCCAAACACTGACCCATACCTTAACCCTATCCGTATCCCAATTTTTATCCATATACATATCCCTAATCTTAACCCTAACCTTAATCCTAGCCAAAACTCTACACATATTGCTATGACATCAACAAACCTTACTCCAAACCTAACCCTAAACTTTACCCTACAATATCCTTTCCTATAACCTAACCATAATACTAAATTAATACTAACCCTATCCCTATCTGTAAACCTTTTGCTATCCCTATCCCTTACCCTAACACTGTCCCTATACCTAATGCTATCCCTATCCCTATCCTATAACTAAACTCAACACTAACACTAACCCTAAACCCAATCCTATCACTATCCATAAGCCTATTCCTAGCCCTACTTCTTTGTCTATCCCTAAACTTAAACCTATCCATATACTTATCCATAACCCTGCCTCTATTACTCTCTGTCACTAATCCTAACATTTACCCTAACTTTAACCCTGTCCGTATCCCTATCATATTCATTAACCTAAACTTAACCCTAACCCTAACCTTAACTTGATCTCTTGAATTTATCCTCACCTTAACCTGAATCCTAACTGGATGCATATTCCAATCCCTATCCCTGTCCCTATCCCTATTCCTTTTACTATCCTGACCCTAACCTTATTCTAATCCACATACTTATTTCTATCCCTATCCCTAACACAAACTCTAACCCAAACCCAAACCCTAAACTATCCCTAAACGTAACCCTAGATATCTCCCTATGCATATCTTTATCTCATCCTTAGCCCAATCACTAATTCTAACTCTAAACCTAACATTAACCTTAACCCTAAATCTGAACCTATCCCTATCCTTAACCCTACCTATAAACCCGACACTACCACTGTCCATAACCCTACCCTATCCCCAACTCTACCACTGTATCTAATCTGAACCCTAACCCTATCCCTATCCCTATTCATAACTCAATCCCTATCTCCTTCTCTATCTCTAATCCTAAACCTAACACAAACCCTAATCCTAAACTTATTCATAGCCCTAACCCTAACTCTAATCCTACACATGACCCTACATAAGAATATTTCTATCCCTATCCCCATCCCTAATTCTAAACCTAACCTAACCACACCCTATCCCTAAACCTAATGCTATCCACATCCTTATCATATCACTAAATTTAAACCAAAACTTAACCTTATGGCTAACCCTAACCCTAAACCTATCCCTATCCATAAAACTAACCTATCCCTTTCACTATCCCAAAACCTAACCCTAATCCTCACCCTAAGATTAACCATATCCTAAACATATACCTAAACCTAAACCAAATCCTACCCTTATCCATATAATAACCTACCTCTATCCCTATCCCTATAGTAATCATTACTCTAAACCTAAGCATAATCCTAACCCTAAGAAAAACCCTACCCATATCCCTATCTTAACCCTAGCCCTATCCCAACCCATAGCCCTAATCAGCAATGGAGAAGATGCTTTCAAATAGGTTTCAGTCTCAGCAGTCTGTGGGGTTGGGTGATGGGATCTAGCTGGATGACACAAGGTGTGGATGGGGAGCACTTTCCCAGGAGGACCACACTGGGAATGCAAAGCTGGGCTGTGGAAGGTTCCATTTTCACTAATACTAACCCTAACTGAACTCTAGCCCTAATCCTAACTGTGACCCTAACACTATCCCTATCCCCCCCTCTCCCAATTATATCTCTAGCCTTAACCTTAAGCATAACCCTAACCCTAGCCCTAAACCTAACCCTAACCCTCTCCTTATCCATAACCCTTAACCTAATCTATCCCTACCCATAACCCTATCTCTACCCCTATCACAATATCTATCACTAACCCTAACACTGACAGTACCCTTAACATTATATATATTATATATATCCATATCATAGCCATAGTCCTAGCAAAAGCCCTAGCCCTAGCATTTGTTCTAGCACTAGCCTTAGCCCAACCCTATGATCATCATGGGAGAAAATGATTTCAGACAGGCTTAAGTCTGGGCACTTGTGTGGTTGTGTGCGGGGATCTTGAAGAAACACATGGAGTGGGCATCGGGGGTGCCCTTTCCCAGGAGGCCTGCTGTCAGCATGCTATTCTGGGCTGCAGAAGGGTCCATTTTCCCTAAACCTAACCCTATCCCAAAACCTAACACTAACCCTTAAACTATTCCTAGTCCTAACCCTAACCTTAAACCTAAATTTAGACATAAACGTATCCCTATCCATAACCCTATATCTAACCATATCCCTATCCCTAAAATAACCCCAACCCTAAACTTAACCCTATCCATATCCCTATCCCTATCCCTATCAAAACCCTAGCCTAGCCCTGGTCCAAGCCCTAGCAACAGCCCTAGCCCAAGCCCTAGCCCAGCCCTAGCCATAGCCCTAGGAACAGGATGGCAGAAAAAACTTTTGGAAAGGATTCAGTCTGGGTAGCCTGTGCAGTTTGGGGTGGGGATCTTGTTGGACCATGTGGTGTGGGAGTTGGGGGTGTGGGTTCTTAGGAGGCCTGAAGTGGTCATGAGAAGCAAGGCTCAGTAAGGTCTATTTTCCCAAAACCTAACCTAATCCGATCCCTGTCCATAACCCTATCATATTTCTAAAGTTAACCCTAACAGTAACCTTAACTCTAACCCTATCACTATCCCTAACCATAACCCTAACCCAAATATGATCTCTACCCATACCCCTATCTCCATAAATATTACTATCCCTGATTGTAAACCTAACCCTATCCCTAAACCTAATCATAAACCTTTACCTAGCCCTATCAATTCCCTAACACTAACACTAGCACCAAACCAAAATATATCCCTATTAATATCCCAAACCATAACCCAAACAGTAACATTAACACTATCCTTATCCATGAAATTATCCTGATCCCAATCTCTAACCCAAATTCTATACTTCTCCCTAACTTACCCTATCTTTAACCCTAACCCTAAACCTAATCCTAACCCTACCTCTATCAGTAACTCCAAACCTAACCATAACCATAACTCTATCCAAATGTATAACCCTATCTGTACCCCTAACCCTATCCTGAATCCTAAAATTAAATGTAAGCCTAGTCCTAACTCTAACACTATCCATATCCCTTTTATGTCCCAAAACCTAACACTAAATTTATCCCAACCAATAACCCTAACCCTATTCCAATCTCTCCCTAATCATAAACTGAAACTGAACCCTAACCCTAAACCTACCCCTATGCCAAACTGTAAGGTTGCTATCCTTAACCTAACACTAACCCTAGCTCTAACCCTAATGCTATCCCTATCCAAAACCCTATCTCTATTCTTATCCCTATGCAAAACCTAAACCTACACTCTAAACCTAACCATAACCATAACCAAATCTATAACCCTATCATATCCCTAAACATATTGCTGACCATAAACCTAACCCTACCCCTAACCCTAAACTTATTCTTACCCCTAACACTAATCCAACCCTAACCCTAACCCTATCCCTAACCATAACCCTCTCCCTACTACTATCTCTCTCCCTAACTCTAAACCTAATCTTAACCCTAACTGTAATCATAACCCAAACAGAATCCATATTCTATCATAGCTCTAGCCTTAGCCCTAGACCTAGACCTAGACCTAGGGACAGCAGGGGAGAAGACACTTCTGAGGAGAGTCCAGTAGGAGCATCCTGAGGGGATGGGTTGGGGATTTGGCTGGACAAAGGTTGGGGTGTTGGGACTTCATACCAGGAGGCCCACTAGTGATCACGCATTGCTGGACTGGAAAAGGGAACATTTTCACTAACCTTAACCATAACCATAACCCTATCATATCCCTATGTATAACCCTATCTCTATCCCTAGCCATAACTCTAACAAAACCCTTACCCTTACCCTGTTTCTGTATCCCTACCATATCCCTAACACTACCTCTAACACTGACCCTAAACCTATCCCTATCCCCATCCCTAAACATAAACCTACCCATAACCCTAACCCTATAACTGCCTGTAACTCCATTCTTATCACTATCCCAAACACTAAACTATCCCTATGCTAACCCTATCCCTATCCTTATATCTATCTCTAAAAGTAACTCTAACCCTAAGCCTCACCCTATCCCTATCCATAACCCTAACCCAATCCCTAAACCAATCCTTATCCCTATACCTAATACTAATTCTAACCCTAACACTACCTCTATCCTTAATCCTGTTCCTAACCCTATCTCTATCCCTTACCCTAACCAGTACCTTAACCCTATTCATATCCCTATCATACCCATAGCCCTAACCATAGGCCTAACCCTAGACCTGGCCTTAGCCCTAGGACCAGTATGGGAGAAGATTCTTTCAGAGTGGCTATAGTCAGGTTAGGCTGTGCTGTTGAGGGCTGTTATCTGGCTGGACAATGTGTGATTAGAGTGGGGGTCCTCTATATCAGGGGGCCTGTTGTGGTCATGAAAAGTTGGATTGTGAAAGGTTCAATTTTTGCTAACCATAATCCTAACCCTAAACTTATCCATATCCATAATATATCTGCAACCCTAACCTTAACCCTAACACTATCCCTAAACATGCCACCATCTCTATCACTATTAATACACCTAATGGTAACCCTAACAATAACCCTAACCCTCTACCTAGCCATATGCACAACCCATTCATATCCCAAACCCTAAACCTAAACCTAACCCAAAAACTATCCCTATCCTTAAACCTAACCAAACCCTAAACCTGACCCTAATCCTCTCCATAATCCTATCCCTATCCCTTCCCCTATCCCTATACCTTTCCCTAAGCTTATCACTATCCCTATCATTTTCCCTATCCCTTTCCCTAAGCCTAAACTCACCCTAACCCTAACCCTAGCCCTATCCCTATCTGTAGCCCTATCCCTCACCTGAACCCTAGCCCTATCCCAAACCCTATGCCTATCCATAGCTCTATGTCTATCCCTACCCTATCCCTATCATCCCTAACCTTAACCCTAATCCTAACACTAAACTAGCCCTATACCTACCATAACCATATCTCTATCCCTATGCCTATCCCTAAACTTAAACTTAACCATAAAGTTAACACCAACCATATTCCTATTCATATTCCTACCACTATCTCTATCACTAACCCTAACAGTAAAAATAACTTTAACCCTAAATGTAACCCTAATCCTATCCCTATCCATAACCCTAACCATAAACCTACCCTACCCATATCCATAACCCTATCCATAACTGTATTTCTATTCCTTTCCATAACCATAACTCTATGCCTAATCCAATATCAAACTGTAACACTAATGCTAATTTATCCCTATGTATAAACCCATTTCTATCCATATCCCATTACTAGAACCTGACACTTACCCTAACCCTAACAAGATCCCTATCCCTATCCCTATCACTAATCCTAAACCTAAACTTAACCCTAACCCTATCCCTATATGTAACCCTAATCCTATCACCATCCCAAACACTAACACTATCTCTATACAAACCCTATCTTTATCCCTATCATTTTACCTATTCTTAAACCTATCCCTAACCCTAAGCCTCAACGTACCCCTATGCTTAACCCTATACCTATCCTTACCTATACCTGTAATCCTAACACTAGCCCTAAACCTAACCCTAAACCTAACCCTAAACTTAAACCTGTCCCTATCCTGATCTCTAACCCTAATCCTAACATCAATATTACCCCTACCATAATATATCCCTATCCCTAACCCTTACACTAACCCTAAACCTATTCCTATCCATAAACCTATCCCTGTACATATCTCTCCCTAAACTTAACCCTAAACCTAACCCTAAAGCTATCTCTATTGGTAACTATAATCCTATCCCTATTCCAAACACTAACCCTATCCTACAGTAGCCATATCCCTATCCCTATCCTTATACCTATCCCTAAACCTAACCCACCATAAGCCTCACACTAACACTATCTATAACCATACCCCTATACCTACCACTTTCCTTGACCCTAAAACTAATGCTAAACCTGAACCTCAACTTATCCTTATCCCTTGCCCTAATGCTAACCCCAAACCTAAACATACCCCTACCATTACACTATCTCTATCCCTATTCCTATCCCAAAACCTAACCCTAACGCTAACCCTAGTTCTAATTCTATCCATATCCC
Source organism: Choloepus didactylus (assembly GCF_015220235.1). Lineage (NCBI taxonomy): Eukaryota > Metazoa > Chordata > Mammalia > Pilosa > Megalonychidae > Choloepus > Choloepus didactylus. The sequence goes on along the minus strand of NC_051310.1, from coordinate 76,298,356 downwards.
GATTGTAGCCCTAATCCTTGTCCAAGATCTAACACTAGCTCTACCCACAGCACTGGAAGTAGCCCTGGAAGCCACACAGGAGAAGATGCTTTCAGAGAGGCTACAGTATGGGGAGCATATGGGATCAGTGGTGGGTTATGGCTGGACAAAGTGGGAGGCATGGGGGTGCTCTTTCTTGGGATGCCTGAAAGTGGGCATGTGAAGCTGGGCTGGGTAAGGATCCATTTTTCCTTATCCTATTCCTAAACCTAACCCTAACCCTAACCCTAAAGCTATCCATATCCCTATCATATCCCTAACCCTAATATTAGCCCTAGCCTAACCCTAAACCTATCCATAACCATAACCCTAAACCTAAATCTAATGCTATCCCTATCCTTAACCCTTTCTCTATCCCTATCCCTATTCCTAATCTGAACCCTAACACCAACCCTAATTCTAACTTTAAACCTCTCCATATCCATATAATACCTCTAACACTATGCTGAACTTCACCCTATAGATATACCTTTGTCTTTCTCTAAACCTAAGCTGAATCCTAATTCAAACTCTACGCCTACATGTAATCTTATACCTATCCTTAACCATAAGTCTAAATCTAACCCTAACCCAAACCCTAATCCCAATGTATCCCTATCCTTAATCTTATCACTAAATCTATCACAATCCCTAACCCTAATCTTAACCCTAATCTAACACAAACTTAAACGTATCCATATACCTAAACTTAAACATAACCCTTACCCTCACCCTGTCCTTATCCATAACCCTAAATATATCCATATCCCTATCACTAATCATAAACTTAACCCTTATCCTACACCTAAACCTAACCATATACATATTTTTGTCATAACACCAACCCTAAATCTAACATTTACCTTAACACTATCCCTATACTTATCAGTAAATCTAACCCTAATCCTCACATGATCCCTATCCTTAAAGCTATCACTATCATTTCTCTATCCCACACCCTAACCCTAAACCTAACCCTGACCAAACACTAACCTTAACCATAGACCTAACTTTATCCCTATCCAGAACTTTATCTCTATCCATATCCTAATCCTTAATCACAACCCTAAACCTAACACTGACTCTAACCCTAGCACTAAACCTGTACGTATGCCTTTCATAGACCTAACCTTAGCCCTAAACCTAGCCATATCCCTAACTGAAGCAATAGGACTAGCCCTGGCCCTAGCCATTGCCCTAGGCCTAGGACCAGCATGGGAGAAAACTATTGGGACGGGCTTAAGTCTGAGAAGCCGGTGGGGTTGGCAATGGGGATCTGGCTGGACTGTTCCAGGAGTGTTGGGGAGATCTATCCCTGGAAGCCTGCCTTGGGTATGTGAAGCTGGGCTGGGGAATGGTCCATTTCCCTAACATTAACCCTAACCATAAACCTAACCCTAACCTTATATATAAACCTATCACTATCCATATCCCTATCCCTATCCCTATCCCTAACCCTAAATATAGCCCTATCCCTAGTCCAGGCAATAGGACTATCCCTGGCCCTAGCCATTACCCTAGGCCTAGAACCAGCATGGGAGAAAACTTCTGGGAGAGGCTTAAGTCTGAGAAGCCTGTGGGCTTGGTGGTGGGGATCTGACTGGAATGTTTCAGGAGAGTTGGGGAGATCTATCCCTGGAGGTCCACTATGGGCATGTGAAGCTGGGCTGGGGAATGGCCCATTTACCCTAACCTTAACCCTAACCCTAACCCTAACCCTATACAGAAATCTGTCCCTATCCCTATCCCTATCCCTACCCGTATCCCTATCCCTAACCCTAATTCTAATCCTAAACCTAACCCTAACCCTAACCGTATCCCTATCCTTAACCAAATCAGTATATCTATCACTATCCCTAAACCAAACTCTATCTTTAACCATAACCCTAACCCTAAACCTAACCTTAAACTATACCTAACCAAAACATTAACACTTACCCTAACCATATCCCTATCCATAACCCTAAATCTATCCCTATCCCTATTCCTAATCTTAACCCTAAACCTAACCCTAACCCTATCCATATCCCTAAATCTAACCCTAACCCTAATCTTAAACCTAACCCTTACCTTAACCTATACCTATCTGTAATGCTAACTCTACACCTAACCATATCCCTATCCAAAGCCCTATACCTATCCCTATCTCTATCCCTAATAATAACCCTAACCATAACTCTAAACCTTACCTAACCCTAACTGTAATACTATACCATTCCAAACACTAAACCTAACCTTAATCCTAAACCTATCCCTATCCATAACCCTATATCTAACCCTATCCCTACCCATAATCATACTGTAACCCTAACCCTAACCCTAACCCTAACCTTCAAACTATACATATCCCTTTCACAGCTGTATCCAAACCCCTAAACTTAGACCTATACTGAGACCTAGCCCTAGATCAAGCCCTGGACTTTGCATTTGCCCTAGCCATAGGACAAGAACTGGAGAAGATTCTTTCAGAGAGGCTTAAATCTCAGCAGGGTGTGGGATTGGGGCAGGGATCTGGCTTGGCTACACAGGATGAGGAATGGGATGCTCTTTCTCTGGAGACCCATGGTAATTTTGCAGAGCTGGGCTGTGCTAGGGCCCATTTTACTGAACCCTAAACCTAACCAGATGCCTAACCCTACCCCTACCTATAACCCTATATCTAAACCAATTGTTATTCCTAATCCCAATACTAACCTTAACCCTACACTAACACTAACTGTATTCAAAATCATATCATATCTCTAACCCTAACACTTACCCTAAAAACACCCTAACCCAACCCTAAACATGAAACTAAACCTATCCAAATCTGTAAGTCTAAATATATCACTAACACTATTCCTATCCATAACCCTATCCCTACCCTAAACCAAACCCTAACCCTAACCCTAAACCTATCACAAACACAAAAGCAAACCTTATCCCTGTGCTTAACCCTATCCTGAACCTAAACTGATCCCTATCCATAAACCTATATATATCCCTTTCCCTATGCCTAACCCTAACCTAACCCTAATCCTAACCCTAACCCTAAACCTTTCCATATCCATATCATAGCCCTAGGCCTGGACTAGCCCTAGCCATAGTCCTAGCAATAGATTTAGGACCAGCAAGGGAGAAGACATTTATGGAAAGTCTTCACTCTGGACAGCCAATTGGGTTGTGGGCAGGGATCAAGCTCACCCACACATGGGTGTTGGGGATGCTCTTCCCCAGAAGCCCACACTGGGCAGGTGAAGCTGGGCAGGGTAAGAGTCCATTTTCCCTAATCCTAAACCTAACCCTAACCCTAACCCTAACCTTATCCCTATCCATTAAACTATCTCTATCCCTTTCCCTAAACCTATTGCTAAGCCTAGCAGTAACCCTAAACTTAACCTTAACCATAAACCTATCCATAACACTATCATATCCCTAAACCTAACCCTAACATTAACTATAACCATATCCCTGTCACTAACCCTATCCCTAACCCAAGCACTAAACCTAGCACTTTTGCTATCTTTAAAACCTAACCCTAACCCTAACTCTAAACATATCACTATACAACACCCTATCTCTATCCCTACCCCTATCCTTACACTTAACCCTAACCCTAAGCCTAAACATAAACCTATCCATATATGATGGTTAGGCTCATGTGTCAGCTTGGCCAGGTGGTGGTACCCAGGTGTCTGGTCAAGCAAGCATTGGCCTAACCATTACTGCAAGAACATTTGTGTCTGGTTAATAAAATAGAAGGCTAGCTTGCTAATCATCAGACAATTGGCTGCAGTTATGACTGATTACATCAATGAAGGGTGTATGTTCCACAATGAGAAAATGCAATCAGCTAGATTTAATCCAATCAGTTGAAGACCTTTGGGAGAGACAGATAGAGGACCTTCACTTCTTCTGCAGGCCAGCACAGCATTTCCTGATAGGTTTGTCAAAGCTGCTAGTTCATTGTCAGAGGAGTTCATTGAACATGTTCATCGGAGTTGCTGGTCTACTGCTTGCCCTACAGAATTTGGACTCCTGAATAACCACGGTTGCCTGAGACACTTTTATAAATCTTGTATTTACACATATCTGTTGTTGATTCTCTTTCTCTAGAGACCACTAAACAATGCAATTTGGAACTGGGAGTGGTTCTTGAGAAACAGAATCTTAAAATGGGCTTTTACAATTGGTTTTCTACTCTGATTAGATTCAAGGACACTGATGACTCCATTTCCAATAATCAAGATGGCACTGACAGTCCATGGCGTGACTTGGCAATGGAGATACACAAAATATCACTGTTTGATTCTCCCAATGATACTTTCCTACAAAGAAAGACTCTGAGTAACAGTGTATTTCACACCTTAACCAAGTTTTTCAGAGTTAAGAGGAATGATGGTGATGGATGGTGGCTCCTAGACACACTGGATAAAGCTATAAGAGAAACTGATAAGCTAAAGGCTCATATGACAGATATAAAGTCTCTATGTGTGCCTTGAAAGAATATCTTATTACCTGTGGCCACAGATGAGATTTCTGAAAACCAAATGCAGAGTGCCATTGTGTGAGTAACAGATTTTTAATATAAACTAAATTTTTAACCTTGCAGGGTGTCTGCTGTTAAAGTAAAGAGATTGATTAGAAAAGAATGGGATGCTGAAACAGGATGATGACATATGGATTGATAATAATGGAAGTGAGGACATTGGAATCCTGGATTCTGCTGAATCTTTGTTAGATGTACATGTAGTGGTTTGTTCTGAGGAAATGGCCAACCCAACCTCCAGTCTGCCCTGAGGAAACAGCTTCTCCACCTCCAGTCTGTCTAAGGAGCTTGCCATCCAACCTCCACCTAAAGAGATTAACCCTTCAGTGCCTGATAATCCTATCACCTCCCATGAAGGAGCAGCACCCACTCCTCTGTCTGGAGAGATTAATCCTGTTTCACAAGATGAAACTGCAACAGAATGCTCTGAGGTAAATTGCTTGAAGGATAATTCTAATTATTTTCATGACCCACCCTCACCAACCATCTTTGCTTCAAGAACTATAACTATACTAAAGTTCCTACAGGAACCAGAATGTGAAGTAGAAAATGACCCATGAGGAAGTATGCTATACTCCAAAAGGACTGTATGAGTTTCCCAACTTATGCAGACAGATATCAGGGGAATATGTATGGGAATGGATATTAAGAATGTGGGAAAATTGTGGAAGGAATACAAAGTTGTGTAAGGCTGAATTTACTGATTGGGCCCACTAAGCAGATATTCTGAATTCAATATTTACCTGGAGTCCCTCAGTTCTTTTTGGGTGTTTAGCTGAAACACGGTTCAAAAGGTGGCTGTCATTAACTGAAGTTGAAATGCCAGAATGATCCTAATATTATCTAGAGGAGGGGATTCAAAGACTTAGAGAGATTGGAATGTTATAGTGGATTTATCATGTAAGACCTGCTCATACACCTCAGGAATGTCTAGAGGGCACACATTTCTCCAGTACATTGAGGAATAAATTTGTGAGACTAGCTCCATCATTTGTGAAGAGTTCTGCAGTCGGCCTTCTCTGTAGGTCAGTTATTACCATGTGAACTGCTATCACTGAGCTGGAATCCTTAAACACAAAGGGGATAATCAGATCCCACATTAGCAGAAGACACGTGGAAGCAGTTAATCATCAAAGACAAGGTGGACATGGCTACCATAATGGAAAACAGGCTCAAGTCGGCAGTCAAAATAATCTGACTCACAGAGACTTATGGCATTGGCTGGCTGTAAAATTGATGGGCAGTCTACTGAATTCTTGTTTGAGTTATATAAGCAGAAGAAATCTATGTCAAGTGAACAAAAGTCTACCTTGAATTACAAAAACAGAGAGTCATGGCCCCTTAATCCCAGACTTGAGACCGTTCATAGACCTAGAGCCCCTTGAATGAAGGGAAGGCTGGGTACCTTTGGGGAAAGACCCTGTTACACTGCCAAAATTTATACTATATATTTATAGTGTATATCATCCTTCCAGCCTTCCCCAGAGGGAACTGGAAAAAATCAGATATTTCATGGACTATTAGACACTGGTTAAGGAGTTACATTAATTCCAGGACAACCAAAACATCACTCTGGTCCACCCACAAGATTTGGGGTTATGAAGGTCTGGCGATTCATAGAGTTTTAGTTCTAGTCTGTCTCACAGTGAGTCTAGTGTGTCCCTGTACCCATCTGTGGTTATTTCCCCAGTTTCAGAATGCATAATTAGAATAGACATACTCAGCAACTGGCAGGATCCTCACATTGGTTCCCTGGATCATGGAGTGAGGGCTATTATGGTGGGAAAGGCCAAGTGGAAGCAACTAGAATGGCCACTGCTTAGAAAAATAGAAAACCAAAAGCAATATTGGATTCTTGGAGGGATTGCAGAGATTACTGCCACTCTTAAAGCCTTGATGGTTGCAGGGGTGCTGAGTCCCCTTTCAACTCTCCTTTCAACTCTCCTATTGGCCTCTTCAGAAAACAGATGGGTCTTGGAGGATGACTGGATTTTCATAAGCTTAACCAGGTGGAGACTTCAATTGCAGCTGCTGTTCCACATGAAGTATCATTGCTTGAGCAAATCAACACATCCCCTGCTACATGGTATGCAGCTGTTGATCTGGCAAATGCTTTTTTCTCAATAGCTATTAGTAAGCATCACCAGAAACAGTTTGATTTCAACTGGCAAGGCCAGCAGTTTACATTCATTGTGCTACCTCAGTGCTATATAAACCCTCCTGCCCTATGTTATAAGACTGTCCACAGGGATCTTGACCATTTCACCCTCCCACAGGACATCACATTGGTCCATTATAATGATGATATGTTGATTGGACCTACTGATCAAGAAGTAGCTTCTTTGGTAAGGTATTTTCATGGCAGAGGATGGGAGATAAATCCAACAAATATAGGGGAATTTCACCTCATTAAACTTTCTAGCTGTCCAGTGGTGCTGGCCTGTCAAGATATACCTTCTAAGGTGAAGGATTAGCTGTCACATCTGGTCCTTCATATGACCAAAAGCGAGTCACAACACTTAGATGGCCATTTTGGGTTTTGGAGACGACATATTCCTCATTTGGGTGTGCTACTCTGGCCCATTTACTGAGTGACCAGAAAAATGTCTAGTTTTGAGTGGGAACCAGGACAAGAAGAGGCTCTGTGACAGGTCCAGACCGCTGTGCAAGCTGCTCTACCACTTGTACCATATGATGAATCTCATCTAGTGGTGCTGGAAGTGTCAGTGGCAAATAGAGTTGCTGTTTGGAGGCTTTGCAGGAATCTATAGGAGAATTGCAATGCAGGAAATTAGGATTTGGGAGTAAACCTTTAAATCCTCTGCAGATAACGACTCTTTATTTGAGAAATGTCTGACTTTTACTGGGCTTTAGTATAGACAGAACATTTAAACATGGGCAGCCAAGTTACTCTGAGAACTGAGTTACCTATCATGAGCTTGGTGTTTTCCAACCCACCAAGCCATAATGTTGGGCATGCACAACAGTCCTCCATCATAAAATGGAAATGTTATATGCAAGATAGAGCTTGAGCAGGTCCTGAAGACATGGGTAAGTTACATGAGGAAGTGGCCCAAATGCCCGTGGATCCCACTCCTGCCACCTCATCTTCTCTTTCCCAGCCAACAGCTATGGCATCTTGGGGAGTTCCTTACAATCTATTGACTGAAGAAGAGAAAACTCAGCCCTGGTTTACAGATGGGTCTGTACAATATGCAGGCACCACTGGAAAGTGGACAGCTGCAGCACTGCAGCCCATTTCTGGGGTGTCCCTGAAGGATAGTGGTGAGGGGAAATCCTCCCAGTGGTGAGAATGTAGAGCAGTGCACCTGGTTGTTCACTTTGCTTGGAAGAACTGGCCCAAGGTGCATTTGTATACTTATTTTTGGGCCATTGCTAATGGGTTGGCTGGATGGTCAGGGACACGGAAGAAACATGATTGGAAGATTGGTGACAAAGAATCTGGAGAAGAGGTATGTGAATAGACCTTTCTGAGTGTGCAGAAAACATGAAGCTATTTGTGTCCTATGTGAATGCGCACCAGAGGGTGACTTCAGCAGAAGATTTAATAATCAAGTGGATAACATGACCCATTCAGTGGATACCAATCAGCCTCTTTCCCCAGCCACTCTTGTCATTGCCCAATGGGCTCATTAAAAAAGTGGTCATACTGGTAGGGATGGAGGTTATGCATGGGTGCAGCAAAATGGCTTTCCACTCACCAAGGCTGACCTGGCCAGAGCCACTGCTGATTGCCTAGTTTGTCAGCAGCAGAGGCCCACACTCAGTCCACTCAGTCCCTCATTCCCTGAGGTGATCAGCCTGTGGTGGCAAGTAGTTTACATCAGATCACTTCCTTCATGGAAGGGGCAGCAATTTGTTCTTATTGGTATAGACACATTTGGCAGATATGCGTTTGCCTTCCCTTAATGAAGTGCTTCTGCAAAAACTATTATCTGTCTATTTACACAATGCCTTACCCAACACCATGGTATTCCACACAGCATTGCTTCTGACTAAAGAACCCACTTTAGAGCAAATGAAGTGAAGTAATGGGCACATGCTCATGGAATTCTCTGCTATTACCATGTTCCCCATGATCCAGATGCAGCTGGGTTGATAGGAGAGAGTAATGGCCTGTTGAAGACTCCAGTACTGGACCAGCTAGGCAGCAATACCTTGCAGGGCTGGGGCAGTGTTCCCCAGGAGGCTGTGTATGCTCTGAATCAGCATCCACTCTATGGTGCTCTTTCTCCCATAGCCAGGTTTCATGGGTCCAGGAATCAATGTGTGGAAACAGGAGAGGCAGCAGTCACTCTCACTTCCAGTGATCCAATAGGAAATTTTTTGCTTCCTGTCCCTGTAAGCTTAAGCTCTGCTGGTCTACAAGTTTTTGTTCCAAAAGGGAAATTCTTTCACAGGAAACACAACAATAATTCCATTGAACTGGAAGTTAAAATTTCCACCTGACCACTTTGGTCTTCTTATGCCTCTGAAATTAAAGGCAACAAAGAGGATGACCATACTGGTTGGGGTGATTGATCCTGACTATCAAGGGGAAATAGCACTGCAAATAAACATTGGAGGTAAAGAAAAGATTTCCTGTAATACAGGAGATTTCCTAGGGCATCTCTTAGTAATACCATGCCCTGTGATTAAAGTCAAAGCAAAACTGCAACAACCCAATCCAGGCAGGACCACCAATGGCCAAGAAGCTTCAAGAATGAAGGTTTGGGTCACCTCACCAGGCAAAGAACCATGGCCAGCTGAAGTGCTTGCTGAGGATAAAGGGAATATGGAATGGGTAGTGGGAAAAGGTATTGATAAATATGAACTCTAACCACTTGGCCAGTTACAGAAATGAAGACTATGATGGCATGAATATTTTCTCCTTGTTTTGTTATAAATATGTATTTGTCTGTAAAGCAAGTATCTTTCTTTCTTCTCTCTCTTATTGCATTGTCATATAACATAAGCTGTATTGTTCATTTTGCAGTATTTAAGTTAAAGGAAATAATTTAAAGAATTAATGTCACCCAAGGACTGATACCCTATTCTGGAGAGAATGAGTGCAATTCCAGTTGTATACAGGACAGCATAATATTGTTACACAAAATATATGTCTGTTGTTCTCTGCTTAGAGATAAAGTATAGTTTAAGGTTATATGTATAAACTGCCAAATTGACACGGGGTGGACTTTGATGGTTAGGTTCATGTGTCAGTTGGCCAGGTGGTGGTACCCAGGTGTCTCTTCAAGCAAGCACTGGTCTAACCATTAGTGCAAGGACATTTGTGACTGGTTAATAAAACAGAAATCTGGTTTATTAAATCATCATTCAATTGGCTGAAGCTGTAAAAGATTACATCAATGAAGATCATGTGTTTGACAATGAAAGTATGCAATCTGCTGGAATTATTCCAATCACTTGTAGGCTTTTGGGTGTGACAGATAGAAGAACTTCACTTCTTCTTCAGCTGGCCCACATGCCATTCCTGCCAGTTTGTCACCTGAGAATTTCATTAAGCATGTTTATCAGAATTGTCAGTTCGCTGCCTGGGGAGTTCATCACACATATTCATTGCAGTTGTTGGTCTGCTGTCGGCCCTCTGGAGTTTGGACTTGTGCATACCCAGAGTTGCATGAGCCACTTTTTAAATCTTCTATTTATTGGTATCCCTTCTTGATTCTGCTTCTCTAGAGAGCATTAACTAATGCACCATATCCTTAACATATCCATAACACTAAACACACTTCTATCACTGTCCCTAATCCTAACACCAAATCTTTCCCTATCCATATCCCTAACCCTAACCATAAATCTTACCCTATCCCTATCCATAACCCTAACATATCCTTCCTCTATCCCTAAACCTAATGGTAAGCCTAACCCTAACTTATCCATTTCCCTATCATATAACTAACCCTAACCTAAAACCTAACCCTATCCCTAAACCAATCCTTTTTACTAAAACTAAAGCTAACCCTCACCCTATAAATATCCGTAACACTATCTTTATCCCTATCCCTATACTAATCTTAACCCTAATCCTCATAATACCCATGACCATAACCCTAACCCATACATACCCCTCTCATACCCATAGACTTAACCTAAACCTAACCATAACTCTAACACTATACATAACCTTAACACTAAACTTATTACTATCCCTACCCATATCCCTACCTTTATATCTATCCCTATCCTGAATCCTAACCATAATCATAAACCTAACCCTAAATCTATCTATATCCCTATCATATCCTAACCTTAAACTTCACTCTAACCATAATCCTAAACCTAACCTTATCCCTATCCATAACCCTAACCCTAAAAATAACCCTTGCACTGTCCCTATCCATATCCCTATCTCTATACATATCTCTTACTCTAACCCTAATCTTATCCCTGTGTATACCCCTATATCTTTCCCTATCCCTATCCTTACCCCATCCCTATTCCTATCCCTAAACCTAACATTTTCCCTAAACCTATTCCAATCCCTATCCCTATCACTAACCCAAAGACTAAACCTAAACCTAAACTCATGTCTATCCATAACCCTAATCCTATCACTATGCCTTTCACAAACCTTATCCTTGTCCATATCCTTATACCTATTCCTAAACCTAACCCTAACCCTAAGCCTCCACCTACCCCATCCATAACCCTAAACCTATCCTTACCTCTATTCTTTTTTTTATTTTATTTCAAAATAAATTCAAAGTCACAGGAACAGTTGCAAAAATAATAAAAACCCCACACACAGAACCCCAGCATACCCTGACCCCCCCAAGACCCCAATCCACCAACCCCAACATGCTGCCACACCACCACTTCCCTCCCTCCCTCCCTCCCCATCCACCACTCACCATCCACTGCCCTGCCCTCCAAACACATAAAAGCCAGCTGCACACATCCCTGAGCAAACACCACAATCCACATACACAATTCTCATGAACAAGAACACTCCTCCATGCACTCCCATAAAACACAGCCAAGAAGCACAAGAGATTCAACACCAATACAAAGCCCACATTCTACACTTCCTTCTCTGTTTTTTTGTTTTTTTCCTTATGTCTCAACTGTGTCCCTTTGAGCCTCCCTTCCTCCACCCCCAGATCCCATCCAGGGTCATCCCTGACATTCAATTGTCACCTATTTAGACTGTCTTTTTTTCTTTTCTCAATTGTGGAAATGTATATACATATATAGGGATATGTATAGAGATAGGGATATGGATAGGGCTAGGGATTCAAAATGTTGCAGTGTTATCTCTTTCCCACCATCCATTACCAGAAATTTCCCTTCACCTCAAACAGCAACCTTACACTCATTTCTCAACTCCACATTGTCCCCTCCCCCATCCCTCTTAACCCATACTCTACTCTTCATCTCCATGGTCATATTCCCTGATAATTTCTCTGTGTCTAACGTGGGGCTCAAAATTAACCTCTTAAATCCATAACAATCTGGTTTTTCTTTGATACCAACAGGACACATAAACTATGTTCCTACACTCCTCCATTCCCCCACTTTTATATAGTTCCCACCAAAAATTACATATTTTACCTCGAGTTCAAAACCACTGATTTGTCATTAGAGTTTGTGTATTTTATATCATGTAGGAAGTAAATAGTGAAGCTACAATTCAAAAATTATTGACTTCTATTTGTACTCCACTGTGGTCAGAGAATGCACCCTGAACACATTCAATTTTTTTTTAAATTTATTGAGGCCTGTTCTATGTCCCAGCCCATGGTCCCCTCTGGAGAAAGATCCATGATCACCAGAGAAAAATGAGTGTCCCAGTGACCTGGTATGCAAGGTTCTATATATGTCTGTCAAAATTTTCCACATCCCCCTCTCCCCTCTTCATCCCTCTGCTGGCAGAGCAACCCCCTCCCCCAGCATCCAAAACAGGGCAGGTCTCCTACTGGCAAACTCTCTCAGCACTTCTCTGTCCCTGAAAAATTCAAGCTCCCCCCACCCCCAAATCTGAAGAAGAGCTTCACTGGACAAAGTACCCCTGGCTGGAAATCCCTCCCTCTCAGAATTCCAAATATATCATGCCACTGCCTTCTCACCTCCATGGTGGCTGCCGAGCAGTCACAACCCAGTCCCATGCCATTTCCCTTGTATGTGGTCAACTGCCCCTCTCCTCTCACTACCAGAACCCACTCCCCCTCTTCAGCACTTGAAAGCCTGATCAGAATATGTCTCAGAGTGGGTCCATGTGGATTTATTCTATTTGGAGTTTGCCAGGCATCCATGCTCCATGCATTCATATTGTGTAGAAGGTTGGGGAAACCTTCCCCAACAATTACTCTGAACACACTTCCCAGACCTCCACCACTCTCCTCCCCCTCTGGGACACTGAGTCCCAAGTTTGGATGTTTCATTTCATCCACCATATCCCTGAGATCCACCTCAACTGCTTCGATCTTCCTCCCCATTCTTTCTTCTGCTTTTCCACTCTCTGCTCCGTAGACACCCAGGATTATCTCTATTCTTAACCATAACACTAACACTTACCCTAACCCTAAACTTAAACCTATCCCTATCCATAACCATAACCATAAAAATAACCCTAATCATACCCCTGCCATGAAGCTATTTCTAGCCCTATACCTATCCCTGTTACCCTAAACCCAACCCAATCACTAGCCAAAAACATATCCCTTTCCCTAACCCTAACCTTAAGCCTAAACCTATCCCTATCTCTATCCCTAAACCTAACCCTAAAACTAACCCTAACCCTAGCCCTAGTGTAACACTATTTATATCACTATCCCTACCCCAAAACCTAAACCCTAACCCTAGCCCTAACTCTATCCATATATGTATCATAACCCTAGCAACTGCCCTACTGCTAGCCAGAGCCATAGCCTTAGCAGCAGCCCTAGCCCTAGCCCTGCTCCTAGAAACAGCATGGGAGAAGAAACTCAGAGGGTACAGAAAGGGCAGTGTGTGGTATTGAGGGTGGATTATGGCTGAACAAAGTGGGGTGTGGTGGGGATGTACTTTTCAGAGAGGCCCACTGTGAGCATGTGAAGCTGGGCTGCAGAAAGATCCATTTTCTCTTACCCTATCCCTAAACCTAACCATAAAGCTAATGATGCATCTATCCATATCCATATCATATCACTAACCCTAATACAATTTCTAATCTTAACTCTAAACCTATACCTACACCTAAGTGTCAGTATAACCCTAATGTTATCCCTATACATAACCCTATCTCTCTCCCTATTGCTATTTCTAATCCAAACCCTAACTCCAAACGTAACTCTAACCTTAAACTTCTCCATATCCATATCATATCCTTAAACCTATACTAACACTAACCCTAAAGCTATACCTTTCCCTATCCCTAAATTTAAACTTAATCCTGTTCCTAACACTATCTCTATCTGTAAACCTATCCCTCTCCCTATACTTATCCATAACCCTAAACCTAACCCTAACCCAAACCCTAACCAACCCTATCCCTATCCATAATCCTATTACTATCCTTATCACGATCCCTAAACCTAATCCTATCCCTAACCATAGCCTTAAATCTAACCTTAACCTGATCCCTATACTTAACCATAACCATAACTCTTATCTGAACCCTATCCCTATCCTTAATCATAAACTTAACCATGACCCTATCCATATACCTGTCATATCCCTCACCCTAACTCTAAACCATAATCTTATATCTATCCATAGCCCTAACACTGTACCTAACCCTACATGTACACATAACTCTATCTCTATCTCTATGCCAGTCCTTTACCATAACCCTAAACCTACGGCTGACCCTAACCCTAACCCTAACACTAAACCTGTGCATATCACTTTTATAGCCTACACTTAGCCCTAAACCTAGTCCTATCCCTAGCCCAGGCCCTAGGCCTAGCCCTAGTCTTAGACATTCTCTTAGGCCTAGCACAAGCATGGGAGAAGACATTTTAGAGAGGCTTAAGTCTGGGAAGCATGTGATTTTGGGGATGAGGATCTGGCTGGAATATGTGGGGAGAGGAGTGGGGGTGCTCATCTAAGAGGGCCAGCTTTGGGCATGCAAAGCTTGGCTGGGGAGGGGATTACTTTCCCTAACATTAACCCTAACCCTTTCCCTAAATATTAAATTATCCCTATCTCTGTCCTCAAACCTAAACCTAACACAAACTCTATCCCTATCCCTATCCTTAAATCTATCACTATACCTATCACTATCCTAACACAAACCCTATCCCTATACATGACCCTAATGCTAAACATAACGTTATACCTATACCTAACCCTAACACTTACCCTAACCAAATACCTATCCATAACCCTAATTCTATCCCTATTCCTATCCAAAATCCTAACCCTAACCCAAATCCTAACCCTATCCTATCTCTATCATAGCTCAAAACCTAACCTAACCCCAATCCTAACCCTAAACCTTACCTTAAACCTATCCCTATACCTATCCCTAACCCTAAACCTAACCCTAACTGTATCCCTATCCATAGCCCTATCCTGAACTATATCTCTAAACCTAACCCTCAAACTTATGTAACCCTAACCATAACACTATCCCTTTCCCTAACCATAACCCTAACCCTAACCCTAAATGTAACCCTATACCTCTCCATAACCATATGCCCAACCCTATCCTTATCTATATAACCCTATATCTATCCCTATCCCTATTCCTAATCCTAAACATAAATTTAACCATATCCCTAACCCTAACCCTAATCCTTACCCTAATCCTGCCCTAACACAAACCTGAACACTTAACCTTCATCTAACAACCCAACCCTAAACCAATCCTGAACACTATTTCTATCCATATCCCTAATCCTATCCCTAACTCTATCCCTCAACCAAACCCTAACCCTATCCGTAAACTTCTACCCAATACAAAGCCTAGCCCTAATCCTATACCTACCCCATTGCTATCCCTAACCCTACCTGTATCTGTAACACTATGTATATCCCTTCCTCTATCCCTAAACCTAACTTAACCCTAATTCTAACCCTAACCCTAACCCTATCCATATCCCTGTCACTGTCCCTATTACTATCCCTAACAGGTACCCTATCTGTATACATGACCCTAACCCTAACATTAATTTACACCTATACCTAAACAGAAACTTAACACTTACCCTAACCCTATCCCTATCTATAACCCTAGCACATAGCCTTAGGACCAGAAAGGGAGAAGATGCATACAGAAATTCTTCACTCTGGGCACACTATCAGGTTGTGGATGGGGACTTGGCTGGCTCACACAGTGCTTTGGGGATGCTTTACTGGGAGGACTGCAGTGGGCATGCAAAGCTGGACACGGTAAGGGTCCATTTTCCTTAACACTAACAGTAACCCTAACTGTATCCCTAAAGCTAACCCTAACTTAACCCTAAACATATCTCGATCACTATCTGTAACCTTAACCCAAACCCTAACCCTAGTCCTCTTCCTCTCCTTAACACTAGCCCTAACACTAGCTCAAACCCTATCCCTGTACAAAACACTCTTGATCCCTATCCTTATCCTTAAACTTTACCCTAACCCCAACCCTAAACATAAACCTATCCATAGCCCTATCATATCCCTAACACTAACCATAACCATAACCCTGTCCCTAACCCTAAACTTAACCCTTTCCCTAGCCCTATCACTAACCCTAAGCATAAACCTAACCCTATCTTTATCAATAACCATATCCAGCCCTACATTTCTCCCTAAACCTAACCCTAAACTTAACCCTATATCTAACCCTAAACCTATCCATATCCCTATCATATCCCTAACCCTAACCCTAACCCTAACCCTACCCCTAAACTGATATCTATCCCTAACCTTAATGCTAACCCTAAACCTATACTTATCCATAACCCAATCTCTATCCTTATTGCTATCCTAATACTAACCCTAACCCTAAAATACCCCTCTTCTCAACCCCACACCATCCATATCCCTTTCATAACCCTAATCCTAAACCTAACTTTATACCTAAATTTAATCCTATACTATCCATAAACTTACCCCATCCATAAACCTACCTCTATATCTAGCCATAACATGAATCCTAACCCTAACCATAAACTTAACTGTAATCCTATCTATATCCCTATCATATTCCTAACCTTAAACCTAACTCTAACCCTAACCTTCTCCCTATTCATATACCTAACCCTAGCCCCAACCTTAACCATAACCCTAACCCTAAACCTCTCACAATCCCTAACCCAAACTCTAAACCTATCCCCATCATTAACCTTAACCTAACTCTAACCCAAACCCTAACCCTAACTCTATCCATATCTCTATAACTCTAGCCACTAGCCCCTGAACTAGTCAAAGTCATCACCCTAGACATTAGACTAGCCATAGTGCTAGCTAAAGCCCTAACACTAGCCCAACCTCTAGCCCTTGGACAAGCACAGGAGAAGACACATTTGGAGAGACATCAATTTGAGTACCCTGTGGGGTTGGGGGCAGGAATCTGGCTGGACAACAAGAGGTTGAATGTGAGTGAACTTTCCTGAGTGGCCCACATTAGGTATGTGAAAATGGGTTGAGATAGGGTCCATTTTCCCTAGCTTTAACCCTAACCCTAACCCTAACCTTATCTATATCCCAATCATACCCCTAAATCTGACCCTAACCCTAATCCTAATCTTAACAATATCCCTGTGCCTAAACATAACCTTAACCCTGACTGTAAGCCTATGCCTATCTATATCCTTAACTCTATCCCTACACATATCCCTAATCCTGTCCCTAAACCTAAACCTATCTGTGACACTATCCATATTGCTATAATATCTCTAAACCTAACCCTAAGCCACACACTAATCTTAGCCTTTGCTTATCCCTTTCATTAACCCTAAACTTAACCCTAACTCTTACCCTGCACCTATCTGTAAACCTATCCCTATCCCTAATCCTATCCCTAACACTAGTCCTAAACCTATCCCTATTCCTATGCCTATCCCTAAACCTAACCATAACTGTAACACTAACCCTAATCCTATCACTGTCCATAACCATACCCTAATCCTAAACCTAACACTAACCCTATGGATATCCCTGTCATAACTATATCATAGACTGGACCCTAAACTATCAACACTAACCATAAACCTGACCCTAATTCTATCCCTATCCCTGACCCTAACCTAAACTAACCCTGATATTATCTCTATCCATAACCATATCTCTATCCCTATCACTCTACCAAAACCTAATTTATACCATAACCTTAACACTAACACTAAACTTATTCATAACACTATCATATCCCTAGCCCTAACCCAAACCTGAACCTAATAGCATCCCTACACCTACACCTAACACTAAACCTAATCCTATCCCTGGCCATAACTCTAACACTAACACTAACCCAAACCGTACACATTTCCATAAACCTATACCTCTCCCTATCCCTTAACTGAAACTAATCTTAGCCCTAATTCTAACCCTAACCCTCTATATCTTTCTTGTAACCTAAACCGTAACCTTAAACCTAAACCTAACCCTGACCATAAACCTAACCCTATCTCTATTCTTAAACCCAACGCTAACACTAACCCTAACCCTAACCCTATTGCTATGCATAACCCTATCCTTATCCCTATCTCTATTCCTAAACTTAACCTTACCTATAACCCAAAACCTAAGCCTACCCTAACACTAACTGAACTGTAACCCAAAATCTTACCCTATCCCAATCCAAAACCCAAATTCATCTATATCCCTATGCCTAAACCTAATCCTAACCCTAACCTTAAACTTATCCATATCCCTTTAATAATCATAACCCTAAACCGAGCACTAGGACCACCATGGGAGCAGAAGCTTTTTAAGAGGCTCCAGTCATGGCAGCCTGTGGGGTTGGGGGAGGGATCTGACAGGAAAACTTGGGGTCATGGGTGGGGGTGCTCTTTCCTTGGAGGCCTGCTGTAGGCATACAAAGCTGGGCTGGGATATGGTATATATTCCCTAGCCCTAAACGTAAGACTAACTTTAATTCTGTCCTTATTCATATCCCTATCATATCACTAATCCTAACCCTAAAAGTAAGTCTATTGCTATTCTTATCCCTAAAACTAAACATAACATTAAGATAATTGCTATCCATAACCCTATTCCTAACCTTAACCTTAATACTATTCATAATTCTACCCTATCCTTATGCATAACCCTAACCCTATACAAAACCCATCCCTAAAACTAACTGTAGCCAAAACTCTAACTCTGAGCCTATCCATAACTCAATCCTGATGTCTATCTCTATCCTTAAACATAACACTAACACTAATGTTAACCATAAACCTAACCCAAACCATGTCCATATCCCTAACCTAACCCTAAACCTATCTCTATCCATAATCCTATCTCTTTACATATCCCTTTCCCTAATCCTAACCCTAATAGTACCCATAACCCTAACATTAACCCTACACTAACACTAACCCTAACCCTTACCCGAACCCTATCCTTAAAACTAACCCTAAACCTAAGCCTAACCCTATCCCTGTATATAAACCTATCTCTATCCCTACCCATAACCCTAACCCTAACCCCAAATCCAAATCCTAACCAAAATATCATCCTTATTTCTATACCTAGCCCTAAGCCTAACCCTGAAACTATCCCTAACCCTATCCCTATTCCTAAACCTAACTTAACCCTC
The DNA here is from genome assembly GCF_015220235.1 of Choloepus didactylus. NCBI lineage: Eukaryota > Metazoa > Chordata > Mammalia > Pilosa > Megalonychidae > Choloepus > Choloepus didactylus. Next base: position 76,279,121 of record NC_051310.1, on the reverse strand, counting down.
TTTCCCTAAACTTTACCCTGTACCTATCCCTATCCATACCCCTAAACCTAACACTAACCATAACCTAACCCTAACGCTATCAATATCAATAACATTATTCCTATCCATCTCTCTCTCTAACCATAACACTTACAATGACTCTAGACTTAACCCTAACACTATCCCTATGATTAGCCCTCACCCTAACTCTAAACATATGCCTATCCCTCTCTCTCCCTAACCCTAAACCTAAACCTATCACTACCCATAAACTTATTCCTACCCCCATCCCTAACCTTAAACATAATCCTAAATCTAATCCCAAACCAAACCCTATCTTTAATCCTAAATCTAATCCTAACCATAACCCTAACAAGAACCCTATCTCTATCCCTAACACTATACTTAATTATGTCCATAAACTTAACCCTAACCCTATTCATAGCCATATCCATATCATACGCCTAACCCTAACCTTAATGCTATCACTAACACTATCTCTATCACTATCCCTAACCCTAGCCCTAAACCTAAACCTATCATTATACATAACCCTTTGCTTCTCCCTATCCTTATCCCTAGACCTAACCTTAACCCTAACTCTAATCCTAACTGTAACCCCAAACCTAACTCTAAGTTTAACCATGTGCCTATCTATAACCCTAACCTTAACACTAACCCTAGCCCTAAACCTTAACCATAACTTAACCCTATGCCAATCACTAATCCTAGCCCTACCCCAAATCCTATCCTAAACTCTAACACTAAACACATCCCTAACCTTAATACTAACCCTAAACATATCCCTGAAAAACACCCTACCCTATACTTAACCCTAACCTTAAACCTAACACTAAACCTATCCCTATAACTAACCCATTCCTATCCCTATCAGTATCCATAACTTTACCCTAACCCTAACCATAAACCTAACCCTAACCCTATCCACACCCGTAAACCTAACCCTAAACCTAAATATAACCCTATCCCAATACATAACCCTATCTCTATCCTTATCCTTAGCCATAATCCAAACTGCTACCCTAATCCTGAAACTCTACATAGCTTTGTCATATTCCTAACCCTAATCCTAACCCTAACCTAATCCTAACCCTAAACCTAAACAAAACCCTATCCATATCCCTAAACCTAACTGTAACCCTAACCTTTCACTAACCATAACCCATCCCTATCCCTATCTTTATCCCTAACCCTAATCATAACCTATCCCAAATACTAACCCTATCCCTAACCCTAAACTTAACCCTAAACCTAAATATACACTATCCCTATCCATACTCATATCTGTTTCCCTACCCCTGACACTAATACTAACCATAAGCCTAAGTGTAACTCCATCCATATCCCTATCATATCCCTAGCCCTAGCCCTATCTATTTGCCTAGCTGTAACCCTACCATTAGGCATAGGATCAGCATGGGAGAAGATGCTTTCAGATAGGCTTCAGTCATGGCAGCTTGTGGGGCTGGGTATCTTGCTGGAACAATTGGAGTTGGAGATGCCAATGCCCTTTACTACAAGGAACATTTTTGACATTTGAATGTAGATTGGGGAAGGGTTCGTTTTTCTAAACCTAACCATAACCCTATCCATATCCCTATCATATCATTAAACATAACCCTAAACCTAAACACAAACTTTTCCCTATCCCTAACACTAACTCTAAACCTATCCCTGTCCAGAACACAATTCTTATACTTAACCTTAAATATAGCACTAAGCCTAACATGATCCCTATGTATAACCCTATCCCTATACTGAACCCAATATCTAAACCTAACCCTGCCCCTAACACTAACCATAACCTAATCCTTAACCCTATCCTTAACCTATCTCTATCCCTAACACTAACCCTAATGGCAACCCTCACTCTTACCCTGTCCCTGCCTGTAACCAAACCCTAAACCTAATCCTAACCCTATCACTATACATAAACCTGTCTCTATCCCTATCCCTAGTTGTAATCATTACCCTAAATCTAAACATAACCTTATCCATCTCTAACCCTATCCCTCAATGTAAACATATACCTCACCCTATCACAAAACCTATCCCAAACCCTAAATATAACCCTAATGCTGTCCCTATCCATTACCCTATCTATATCCCTATTCCTATCCCTTATCCTAACCTGAGCACTAACCCTAACCATAAACATATCCATACACTTATTATATCCCTAAATGTAACCTTAACAATAACCCAAATCCTAACCCTAACCCTAAGCCTAACAGTCACCCAACTCTAAACCTAATATTATCCCTAACCCTTACCCTGACCCTAATCCTAACTCTAAACCTAACCCTAACCCTAGCCCAAAACCTAACCTTAAACCTATGCATAACACTAACATATTCCTAACCATAACCCTAAACCTAACTGAATCCCAAACTCAAACTCTAACACTAACCATAGTATTAACCATAAGCCTATACTGATCCATAGCCCTATCTCTATATCTAAGTCTAACCCTCACCCTATTGCTATCTCTATCCCTGACCCTTACCTTAACCGTAATTCTAAATCTAACCTAAACCTATACCTGTCCCTAACCAAAAACCTAAACCTAACACTAATGCTTTCCCTATCCACAACCCTGTCTCTCTTCCTAACCCTAACCCTAACCCTAACACAAACACAATCCCAAACCCTAACACTAAACATAACCCTAACCCAAACCCTAACCTTATCCCTAGGTAGAACCCTATCCCTCTCCCTGTAACAGTAAGCTTTGCTCTAACCCTATCCATATCCCTATCATATTCTTAAACCTAAACCTAAGCCTAAGCCTAACACTAACCCTAACTATAAACTTAACCCTAACCATATCCATATCACATGCCTAACCCTAATTGTAACTGTAAACCTATCCCTATCCCTATCCTTAACCCTAAACCTAAACATAAACCTCTCACTCTCCATAACCCTAATCCTATCCCTATCCCTTACCCTTACCCTAACCATAATCATAACCCTAACCCTAACCTTAATACTAACACTAACCCTAAACTCATCCTTATCCAGAACCATATCTCTATCCATATCCCTATCCCTAACCATATATCTAAACCTAACCCTATCCCTAACCCATTATATACCCAAATCATATCCCTTACATAAGCCTAACTCTAACACTAAACTTATCCCTATCGCTATCCCTAACCCAAAACCTAAATCTAAACATATCAATATCCATAACCCTATCCCTATCCCTATACCTAACCCTAACCTTAACTCTAACCCTAACCCTATCCCTATTTATCACACTAACCCTAAAACTAAACCTAACCCTAGCATTAACCACAGTCCTGTCATATGCCTTCTCTAAACATAACACTAACCATACCACTAACCATATCCCTATCACTAACTTATTCCTATGACAATCTGCATCCCTAAATCTAACCATGACCTTAAAACTAATCCTAGCCCTTACCCTATCCATGTCACGAAACCTAACTTTACCCCAAACCTATCCATACCCCTATCATATTCATAACCGTATACCTAACTCTAACCCTAAGGCTAAACCTATACCTATCCCTAACACTAACACTGACCCTAACCCAAACCCTAACCCTATCTGTATCCATAACAGTATCTCTACCCCTAATACTAACCCTTACACTAAACCTATCCCCATCTCTATCCCTAAATCTAACCCTAAAGCTAACCCTAACCCTATCCATACTGCTATCATAGCCATATGACTAGACCTAGACCTTTCCCAAGCTCTAGCCCTAGCCCTAGCCCTAGCCTAATCCCTAGCCCTAGACTTATCCTAGAGCTACCATGGAAAAAAATGCTTTCAGAGATACTTCAGTCTGGGCAGACTGTGGGGTTGGAGGCAGTGATCTGTAAGGACCATGAGGGTAGGGGTTCTTGGTACTTATTCCTTGGAGGTATGCCATTGGTATGTGAAGCTTGGTTGGGGAGGTTCCATTTTCCCAAACCTAAAACTACCCCTATCCATAGCCTTATCTCTGTCCCTACTCTAACCCTATCCATATTCACAACCCTATTTTTCCCTAACTCTGTCACTCACCTTAAACCTAACAGTAACTGGAAACCTAACCCTAAACCTAAACCTATCTCTATGCCTAACCCTAACCCTAACCCAAACTCGAATCCTATCCTCATTAATAAGCCTATCTCTATCCTTATCCCTAATGAAAACCCTAAACAAAATGCTAACCATATCCATATCAATATCATATTCCTAACCCCAACTGTAAATCTATCCCTAACCATTATATTAAAGATATCCCTATCCAGAAACCTATCACTTTCCCTAACACTAACCTTAACTATAACCCTAATATTAACCCAATCGCTATTCATATCAGTAACACTAGAACTAATCTTAAACCAACCGGAACCTGAACCCTATCCAAATCCCTGTCATAGCCCTAAACCTATCCCTAGCCATAGCAATATCCTTAGCAGTACACCTAAAAATAATCACAGTGTTAGCCCTAGGACCAGCGTGGGAGAAGATGCTCTCAGAGATCCTTCATTCAGGGAAGCCTGTGGGGTAAGTGGCAGATGTCTGGCAGGACCACTTTTGTTGTGGGGTTGCAGTGCCCTTTCCAGGGAGGCCCACATATCAGTAACCCTAACCCTAACCCCACCCCTACTGATAACCCTATCCCTACCCTATCTCTATCCATAAGACTATGGCTAAACCTAACACTCACCTTAACTCTGTCTCTATCCCTAACCTAACCCTAAACCTAATCATAACCCTATGCTGTTCCATAAAGTTATCTCTATCACTATCCCTATACCTAAACTTAGCCCTAAGCCAAACCATAATCATAACCCTAACCATATCCTTATCATACACCTAACACCAACCTTAATCCTAACATTAACCCTAAACCTAATCATATCCCTATCTCTATTCCAAACCCTAAATATAATCCTAACCCTATCCCTATCCTAAACCCTATCTCTATCTCTATCCCTTTCTTGAATACAAACCCTAACCCTACCACTAAGCTTAACCCTATCCATATCCATATCATATCCCTAAACCTGACCCTAACTCTTACCCAATTCCTAACCCTTACCCTAAACATAACCCTATCCGTATACATAACCCTATCTCTAGCAATATCACTATCCCTAACCCTGACCCTAACCCTAAAACTGACCCTAGGATCAGAATGGAAGAAGACATTTTTGGAGAGGCTTCTGTCAGGATATCCTATGGGGTTGAGAGGGGCGATCTGCCTATACCATGTGTGGTGTGGGGTGTGAGTGCCCTTTACCCGGTGGTCAGCTCTGGGTATGGGAAACTGGGTTGGGGCATGGTCAATTTTTCCTCACCTTAACCCAAACCTTAATTGTAACCTTAATCCTAACTCTAACCCTATCCATATCCCCAAAATATTGAAACCCTAAACAATTCTAATACTAACCCTAATGATAACCTTTCCCTATCCCCAGTCTTAACCCAAAACCTAACCTAACTCTATCCCTATTCACAAGCTTTTATCCCTATCCCTATGCCTATTCTTTTCCCTAGTCCTAACCCTAATGCTATCCATAACAGTATCATATCCCTAACTATAACCCAAACCCCAACCCTAACCCTATCCGTATCCATACAACTATCTCTATCCTTAGCTCTAACCATAACCATAAACCAACCATTAACCCTAAATCTACCACTATCCATAACCTATCCCTATACCTATCTCTATTACTAACCCCAGCTCTAACCCTAACCCTAAAATTAAATCTAGTGCTATCTGTGTATTATCTCAAACCCTAACCATATCCATATCCCTATCATAGCCTTATTCCTAGACTTAGACCTAGCCATAGCCCTAGCCTATGCCAAGCCATAGCACTAGCCCTAGACTTAGGACAAACAGGGGAGAAGACACTTTGGGAGATGATTCAGTGTGGGCAACATGGGGCATTGGAGGTGAGTATATGGTTGGACCATGCAGGTAGAAGTTCTGGGTGCTCTTTCCTGGGAGTCCCTCTGTGGGTATGCGAAGTTGGGTTGTGGTAACCTCCATTTTTCCAACACTAAACTTATCCCTAACCATAACCCAATCCATGATCCTATCTTATACTTATCCCTAACCTTAAACCTTACCCTAAACTTATCTGTAACCCTAATCTTAACCTTAACCTAACCTTAAATCCATCTCTATCCATAACCCTATCTCTATCCCTATCCCTATCCCTAAGCATAACTCTAGCTATATACATATCCCTATCATAACACTATACTTATTGTTGATCCTAACTCTAATGCTACTCTAACCCTAAACCTAATCCAAAACATAACACTATCCCTATCCATAATCCTATCCCTCTCTCTGTCCCTAACCCTAACACTAACAGGAACCCTAATTATATCTGTACCCATAACCTGATCCCTATTCCTCTACATAAACCTAACATTAACCCTAACCCTGAATCTAACCCTAACCATATACTTAACCCTATACTTATACTTATCTCAACCCCTAACCCTAACCGTAAACCTAAACCTATACATGACCCTAAGTCTAACACTAATTCTAACCCTATATCTATACCTAACCCTAACCCTGAACTTAACCCTAAATCTATCTCTATCCATAACCCTATTTCTATACCTAGACCTATAACTAAAGTTAACTTAACCTTAACCATAACCCTAATCCTATCCCTATCCATAATCCTATCTCTAACCCTATTCCTATCCTAAATCCTTACACTAGTTCTAACACAATCCCTAACCCAACCCTATTCATACCCCTATCATATCCCTATGACTAACACTAAACCTAACCCTAGGACTATAGCTATCCTTAAACCTAACCCTAGCCATAGCTTTTTCCTATCCATAACCCAATCCCTTTTCATATCCCTATCCTTAATCCCACCCCCACACCTGTCACTATACCTAAAACTAAACCTAACTTTAATGCTATCCCTAACTACCACTAACATTATTCATATCCCTAACCTACCATAGCCATAGACCTATACCTAGCACTACCCCTAGTCCTAGCAGTAGCCCTATCCCTAGCCATAGAACCAGGACTTGCAAGTCAGAACATGCTTTCAGAGAGGCTTCAGTCTGGGCAAACTGTGAGGTTGATGGTGAGGATCTGGCTGGATCACATGGGGTGGTTGGCAGGGGTGCTATTCCCCAGAATGCCTACAGTTAGTATGAAAATCTGGGCTGGTGAAGAGTTCATTTCCCCTAATGCTAAACCTAACCCTAAGGCTAAACCTACCCTGTCCCTACTTGTATCCATATCACTATCATATACCTAATCCTACCCCTACACCTAACCATAAACCTAGCCCTACCACTATCCCTAACCCTAGCATTAACCCTATATTTATTCATAACCATATCTCTATTCATATCCCTATTCCTAATGCTAAATTTAACCTTAACTTAACCATAACGTTAACCCTATTCATATACCTTTCATATCACTAACCCTAACTCTAAACATAAACCTAAATCTAAATCTATCCCTATCCCTAACCCTAACTCTAAACCTATCCCTATCCGCAAATCTATCCTTACCCCTAACACTAGCCCTAACCCTAACCTGAACCCTATCCCTATCCAAGACCCTAACCTATCATTAAACATATCCCTAACCCTAACCTAACCCTAAGCTTAAACCTACTCCTATCCTCAACCCTTTCCCTATCCCTAACTCTGTCCTTTACCCTAAACCTAACAGAAAACCTAAGCTGAAACCTAAACTTCAAACTATCCCTACCCCTAACCCTAAATCTAACCATAATCCTAAAATCCATATCTCTCATATCCCCAACCCTAACTCTAACCCTAATACTAACAGTAACACTATCCCTATCCCTAAAAAAACCTAAACCTGTCACTATCCAGAAACTAATCCCTTTCCCTAATATTAATCCTAAACCAAACCCAAACCATTTCCCATTCCATTAATCTATCCTTATTCCTATCCTTAACCCTAAACATAACCCAAACACTAAACATATCCATATCCTTCATGCTAACCCTATCTCTATCTCTATAACTAACTCTAACCATATCCCTAAGTCTAACACTAGACCTAAAGCTAATCCTGTCTTATCGCTAACCCAAACCATAATATTAACTCTAAAACTATCTCCAAGGTAAACCTATCTCTATCCCTATCTCTATCTGGAATCTTAAACCTAAACCTAACCCTAACTTTCACCCTAACCCTAACCTTCACCCTAACCCTAACCCTAACCATAACCCTAACCCTAACAAAACCTTAACCATAACCCTAAAACTATCACTAAACCTTATCCTATCCCTAACCCTATTCCTAATCATAAACCTAACTCTAACTCTATCTATATCCATAAACCTACATCTATCCTTATTCCTATCCCAAATCTAATCCTAACCCTAATCCTAATCATAACTCTAAACCTACTCCTTATCCTAACCCTATTGCTAACCCGATCTCTAACCTTATCCCTATTCCTAAATATAATGCTAGCCATAGCAATAACCCTATGTCTATCCATGAAACTATTTCTGTCCTATCCCTATCCATAATCCTAAACCTAACTCTATCCTAATCCTAACCTAATCCCTATCCATATCCCCTTAATAGACCTAATTCTAACCATGACCCTAACCAAAAACCTATTACAATTCCTATCCCTAACCCTAAGCCTATCCCTATAAAAATCCTTATCCCTATCCCTACTCCTAACCCTAACTGTAATCTTAAAACTAACCCTATACTTAAAATTTACCCTAACCCTAACCCTAACATTAGCACTATACATAACCCTATCTCTATCCCTAATCCTATACCTAATTCGAACCCTAACCCAAACACTAACCCTAACCCTATACATATCCCTATCATACCCCTGACCCTAACCCTTACCCTAACCCTAAACCTAACCCTATCCCTAAATTTAATCCAAACCATAACTCTGACACTATCCATATCATATCACACTCCCTTTCACTATCTGCATCACTAACAGTAGCCCTGAGACTAACAGTAAACATAACCCTATGCCTATCCATAAATGTATCCCTGTTGCTATCTCCATCCTCAACTCTAACCACAAGCTTAACCTAATCTTATCCTGATCTCTAACTTAAATCCTAACCTTATCCCTATACATACCCCTATTTCTATCCCTATCCCTACCCATAATCTTAACATTTACTCTAAACCTTACCCTAATGTAAACCCTATCCATATCCCTATAACAAACCTAACCCTAAACCTAACACCAACCCTAACCATAACTGTAAACCTAATACTATTCTGAGCCATAAAACAATCCCTATCCTATTCTCTAACCCTAAACTTAACCCTAAACCTAAACCTAACCATATCCCTATCCATAACTCTATGCATATCCCTATAGGTAATGTTAATCCTAACCTTATTGGGTACATAATACTATCCCTATCCCTATCCCTATCCCTATCCCTATCCATATCCATATCCTTATCCCTAAACTTAAACCTAAACCTAAACCTAACCCTAACCATCAGCCTATCCCTATCCATAACCCTATCCCAGTAACTACATTTATAGCCCTAACCATAAACCTAACCCTAAACCTAACCGTACAATATCCATAACCTTGTGTCTATTCCTATATTTCTCCCTTACCCCAGCACTAATCCTAAACCTAAATCTAACACTATCCATCATCCTATCATATTCCTCATACCATCCCTAACCTTTTTCCTAAAAATATCCCTATCCCTATCCCAAACCACAAACCTAATCTGAACCCTAAACACTTCTCTAAATGTAGCCCTATCTCTATCCCTATCTCTATTCCTATAACAAATACTAACCCTAACCCTAACCCTAACACAAACCCTAAGCCTATTTATATCCATATCATACCCTTAAACCTAACCCTAATGCTAAACTTATTCATATCTATATTCTGTCCCTATCCCTAACACAATCCATAGACCAAATGCTGAGCTTATCCCAATCCATAGCACATTCACTGTACTTATCCAAAACCTAATTGTAACCCTAAACCTAACCCTGACCCAAACCCCTTTCCATAACCCTATCTCTATCCCTGTACCTACCACTAATCCTAACCCTAACCCTAACCCTATCCATATTCCTATATGCTTAATCCTATCCGTAACCCTAACCCTATCACTATTCATAACCCTATCTCTATCCCTATACCTAATTCTAAACCTAACCCAAAAATTAACCTAAACTTAAGATAACCCTATCCTTATCTCCTGCAAGAACCTAACCACCAAAATAACACTATCTCTATACATAAATCTATCCCTATCCCTATCCTTATCCTACCCATAAACCTAACACTAACCCTCTTCTTATCTCTATATCTATAAACAAAACCCTAACCTTAATGCTAATGATAAATCTAATGATATCCCTATCCCAAACACTAAACCTAACCAAAACCCTACCCCTATCCATAACCATGGCTCTACCCTATCCTTATACTTAATGTTTACCCTAACACTAACCCTATCACTTACCCAAACCCCATCCATGTCCCTATCATATATCTAATAGTAAACCTCAACCTAACCTATCCTTATCCCTATCTCTAACCTACGCCTAACTTTAACCCTATCCCTATATATTACCCTGTCCTTATAACTATCCTAACCATAACCCTAAACTTAACCTAAACCTAAACCTATATCAACCCATAACCTGATTTTTTCCCTATTCCTATTACTAACCCTAACACTAAACCTAAACTTATCCCTATCTATAAACTTGTCCCATTCCATATCCCTAAACCTAACCCTAAAACTATCCATAAACCTTAAACTATGCCAAAACCTATCCCTAACCCTGTCCCTATCCATAACTCTTCCCCTATCCCTATCTCTATCTCTAAACCTAACCCTAACCCAAAGAGCAAACCTAAATTTAGCCCTACACTTAATCCTAACCATAACCCTAACACTAATCCTAACCATATCCCTATACATATGCCTTTCTCTATACCTTTACCTAACCCTAATGCTAACACTAACACTAAAACTAACCCTAACACTTCACATTTTCCTATCATATGCCTAACCCTAACCCTTTCCCTATACATATCTCTATATCCCTATATCTGTCCCTAATCCTAACTCTAATCCTAGCCCTAAATCTATCAATAACAGATGTGTTTCCCAGCCCTAACCCTATTCCTATCCATGAATCTATCTCTATACCTATCCTGATCCCTAAATATAACCTTACCCCTACACTTAGCCTTTATCACTCTCCATGGCCCTCTCCCCATGCCTATCTCCATAACTAAACTTAACCCTAACCATAATCCTAAACCTAGAGCTAAGGCTATCCCTATCCCTAACACTAACCCTACCCATATCCATATCCCTATCATAGCCCTAGCCCTAGCCCTATGCCTATCATAGCCTTAGCCCTAGCCCTAACCCTACTATGAGCCATAGCCCTAGGAGATGCATGGGAGAAGACACTTTTGGAGACATTTCAGTCTGGTCAAACTGAGAAGTTGGGAGTGGGGATCTGGTTGGAACATGTGAGTTGAGTTTGTGGGGCACTTTACTGGAAGGCCCACTGTAGGTATGTGGTGTGTTCTGGAAGGATCATTTTACTCTAACCCTAACCCTAAAGCTAAACCTATCCATATCCTTAATATTAACACTAAAATGACCCTAACCCTATCCCTATACATAACCCAATCTCTGCCACTACCCCATCCTTAACCATAACCCTAAGCTTATCCATAATCCTATTGCATACAAAACCATAACACTAACCCTAAACCTAACCCTATGCTATCCCTAAAGCTAACACAAACCCTAATATTATGCCTATCCATAATCCTATCCCTATCCATATCCTTAACCCTAACCCTAACATTAACAGAAACCCTAACCTATCCCTATCCATGACCTTATCCCTATCCCTCTCCCTAAACCTAACCCTAACCCTAATCTAACCCAAAGCTGGAACTTAACCCTAATAATATACATAACTATATCCCTATTCCTGTCACTATCCCTAACCCTAACACTAATCCTAATCCTAAACCTAACGCTACACCTAACCCTATGCCTATCCCCAAACCTAACCCAAAACTTAATCCTAACCCTATCTCTATACATAACCCTATCTTTATACCTATGCCTATCTCTAAAACTATCCCTAACCATAAAGCTAAACCTATCACTATCCAGAAACCTATCACTTTCTGTAACACTAACTATAACCATAACCCTAACCTTAACACTACCCCTATCCATAAACCTATCTGTATTCCCTTCCCTATACCTAAACCTAACCCTAAACCAAAACATAGCCTTATCCCTATCCTTAACCCTATCTCTCTCCCTATCTCTATCACTAACATTAACCCTAACTCTAACACTAACTCTTACCATAACCCAAATCCTTACCCTATACCTAACACTAAACCTAAACCTAAACCTAACCCTAAATCTAACCCAATCACTACATGTAATCCTATCTCCATTCCTAGCTCTAGCCCTAACCCTAACCCTAAACATAACCCTATCCATATCCCTATCATAGCCATAACCCTAGCCCTAGCCGTAGCCATACCCCTACCATAACTGTAGCATTAGCCCTAGGACCAGCACTGTTGAAGATGCTTTCAGAGACGCTTCATTCAAGGCAGTCCGTAGGGTTGGGAGCGGATGTCTGGGTGGAGCACTTGTGTTGGGGGGTGGCAGTGGTTTTCCCAGGAGGCCCAGAGAGGGCATTCTAAGCTTGGCTGGTGAAGAGTCTATTTTTCCTAGCACTATCCCTAATCCTGACCCTAACCCTAATCCAAATGCTAACCATAAATTTATCCATATTCTTATCTTATCAGTAACCCTAAACCTATCCCTATCATTAATCCTATCCTTATCCTATATTTATCCCTAACACTATCCCTAAAACTATACCTCATGCTAACTCTGTCCCTAACCTTAACCTAACCCTAAAACTAACTGTAACCCTAAGCTGATCCATAAAATTATCTATATCACTATTCGTATACCTAATCTTAACCCTAGCCCAAACCATAACAATAACCCTATCCTTAACCCTATCATATCCCTATCACCAACCCTAATACTAACACTAACACTAACCCAAACCCTATCCCTACCCAAAATCCTTTCCCTATCCTTATCCCCAATCCTACCCCTAATGCTACCACTAAACTTAATCCTATCTGTATACATATCATATCCTTAAACTGAATAGTAACTCTTACCCAATCCCTAACACTGACCATAAACCTCACTAGAATTGGATCTTTATTCTTATGGATAAGCCTATCTCTATCAATATCTCTATCCATAACCCTAACACTGATGCTAGGACCTGCATGGGAGAAGATGCTTTAGGAGAGGCTTCAGTCAGGGCAGCCTGTGGGGGTTTGGTGGGGGAATCTGCCTATGCCACGTGGGGTGTGGGTGGGGTTTCACTTTGCAAGGTCACCCACTCTGGGTATGGGAAACTGGGCTGGGGCATGTTCAATATTCCCTCACCATAACCCAAACCATAACCTTAACCTTAATCCTAACTCTATCCATATCTGTATCATACCACTAACCTTAACTTAACTCCAACCCTAACCCTAATGCTAAACCTTTCCCTATTCATACCCTTAATGTAAACCCTAACCCTAACACTATCCCTATTCATAACCCTATCTCTATCACTATCCCTATGCCTAATTGTAAGCCTAATCCTAACCTTAATGCTATCCATTTCAGTATCATATCCCTAACCTTAACCCCAACCCTAACCTTTCCCTGTCAAAATACCTATCTCTATCCCTATCCCTAATCAGAAACATAAACCTATCACTCTCCATGACCTGTGCCTATACCTATTCTATTACTAACCCCATCCCTTACCCTAACCCTAATATTACACCTAACACTATCCCTATCACAATTCTAAAGCTAACCATATCCATGTCTCTGTCATTGGCCAATTCCTAGCCCTAGAACTAGCCATAGCTCTAGATATTTTGGGAAAGGATTCAGTCTGGGAAACATGGGGCATTGTGGGTTGGTATATGCTTGGACAAGGCAGATAGTGGAAGTGGGTATCCTTTCCTGGGAGTCCCTCTCTGGGTATGCAAAGTTGGGTTCTGGAAGTGTCCATTTACCCTAACACTAACACTAACCCTAACCATAACCCAATCCATGACCCTATCATATCTTTATCCCTAAACCTAAACCTTGCCCTAAACCTAACTCTATCCCTAATTTTAATTCTAATGCTATCCCTATCCATAACCCTATCACTATCCCTATCCCTATCCCTAAACAAAACTGTAACCCTATCAAAATCCCTATCATACCCCTATACCTAACACTAACCCTAACCCTAACCCTATCCTAACCCTAAACCTAAACCAATACCCACTACTTAACCCTAAGCCTATCCATACTCCTATCCATATCTGTATCCCTAAACCTAACCCTTACACTAACAGAATCCTAAAACTATCTGAATCGATGACCCTATCCCTAAACCTAACCCTAACACTAACCCCAAACCTAACCCTAACCTTATCCATAAACCAACACCTATTCTTACCTCAATCACTAACCCTAACCCTAATCCTATATCTAACACTAATTCTAGCCCTATACCTAACCCTAACTATAAACCTAAACTTAACCCTAACTCTGTGTGTGTGGGCAGGAAACATATTGGTGTTGATTGGGTTGGAAATTTTTGATTGGGTTGGAGAATTTTGTTTCTTTGGAGACTTGATCACTCAGTGGTGGGTGAGATCTTCCACTGAATAATTTCCATGGAGGTGTGTCCCCACCCATTCAGCATGTGCCTTGATTAGTTTAACAGATAAATATATAAGCTCAGCCAGAGGGAGTGAGATTGCAACAGCCAAGAGGTACACTCTGAAGAAGGCCCAGGAGCTGAGAGAGAAGCTGCAGATGAGAGACAGTTTGAAGATGGCAGTGGAAGCAGTAATTTTCTCTGCAGAAGCTGGACAAATGCCCCAAGAGCAACTGAGAGTGACATTTTGAAGAGATGCTGTGGCCTAGAGAGGAAAATCCTGGGAGAAAGCCATTTTGAAACCAGAACTTTGGAGCAGACGCCAGCCACGTGCCTTCCCAGCTAACAGAAGTTTTATGGATGCCATTGGCCATCCTCCAGTGAAGGTACCTGATTACAGATGTGTTACCTTGGACACTTTATGGCCTTAAGACTGTAACTGTGCAGCCAAATAAACCCCCTTTTATGAAAGCCAATCCGTCTCTGGTGTTTTGCATTCCATAGCATTAGCAAACTAGAACAATTTTCATTTCATTTTTTGGAGTAATTAAAAGGTTCAAAGTTTGACTGTGGTGATGAAAGCACAACTATACGACAATATTGTGTACAAGTGACTGTACACTTTGAATAATTGTGTGTTATTTGATTATATCTCAATAAAATTGTATAAAAATCAATGAGTTGAGGGAAGATGTGGCAAAAGAGATGAAATATATAAGGAAGATATTGGGAGACTATAAGAAGAACTTGAAAGTCAGAAAAAACAAATGGCAGAGCTTATGGGAATGAAAGCCCCAATAAAAAAGATAAAAAATACATGGGAGACTCACAAAAGCAGATGTGAAGATGCAGAAGAAAGGATTAGTGAACCAGATGATAGGACATCTGAAACCCTACACACAAATGGACCAATGGGGAAAAGAATGGGAAAATATGAGCAGAGTCTCAGGGAATTGAATGAAAACATGAAGCACACATACATACATGTCATGGGTGTCCCAGAAGGAAGAGAAGGGGAAGGGGACAGAAAGAATAATGGAGAAAGTAACACTGAGAACTTCCCATATCTTACGGAAAATATAAAATTGCAGATCCAAGAAGCACAATGTACCAAACAGAATAGACTAGAATAGAATTACTCCAAGACACTTACTATCAAGATGCTTCATTTCATGAGACATTCATGTTCATGAACCATTTAATGTAAAATTAGAATATAACTTAAAGTTAGTCTAAATCAAGATGCTATAAATTTTCTGTAACTCTAACAAGAGGGAGCCCTCTCTAATCTCATGTCCAGCTGCATCTCAAGGAGTAGGGGCTCCCAAGCTTGGTAATATTTCAATTAACTTTTACATTGTAAACTTGTTCCTTTTACCTTAAGTACACCTTTAGTAAAAATGTGTTAAAGGTGAATTCTTTTCTTAGTTGCTCTTTATTTTTAAACCATTGTCTGTCCCTATAGTCTTAATTGAGTGAGAGGTAACTCGATGAAGCCCAAACCCATTTCTTCTGGTTTGCTAATACTACCATTATGCAAAATACCACAAATGGATTGGCTTTTATAAAGGGGGTTTATTTGGTTACAAATATACAGTCTGAAGGCCATGAAAATGTCAAAACTAGGTCATCAACACAAGTATATCTTCACTGAAATAAGGCCAATGGCATCCAGAAAACTGTTAGCTGCGAAGGCATGTGGCTGTGGTCTGCTGATCCCAGATTGTGTTCCAGCTCCTCTCTCAGCTCATGTGTGTTCTTCAAAATGTTGCTCTTGGGGTGTTTTTCCTCTCTTAGATTATCCAGTGCAAACATTAGGCTAACATCCTGAAAGTGTCAGCAAAAGTCTGTTTTCAGTGGCCATCTTCAAAATGTCTCTCTTGACTGCAGCCAACATCTGAGGTCAAAAACTCCAAGCATGTCTAAGCAACAGCATCAGCACCATCTGGGCCTGTGTGGCCCTCTTTTAAAGTACTCCAGTGATTAAATCAAGACCCACATTGAATGGATGGGACCACACCTCCATGGAAATAATCTGAACAAAGGCATTAACCACAGGTGGGTGGGTCACATATCCATGGAAACAACCTAATCCAAAGATTCCAATGTAATCAACACTAATACATCTGCCTCCACAAGACTGCATCAAAGAACATGGCATTTGGGGGTCATTATGCATCCAACCTGGAACACCACTGAATCATGACCTCATGACCTGATAGGGCTCAGGCCTTTTCTAACAGAGGTTATAGGTTTGAGCTGTAAAGAGATGCACCCATGACAATTCACACCTTATGTGGGGCTCAAGACAAGAATAATTTTGATTTTGTACCTTGGATAATTTTCCCTTGAGACTTTAGTCACCGTCTAAAGTAATGGCTCAACCTGGAACACAATCGTGGATCAACAGACTGCAGCCATGTACCTTCCCAGCTAACAGCAGTTTTCTGGATGCCACTGACCTTCCTTCAGTGAAGATATACTTGTGCTGATGCCTTAATTTTGACATTTTCATGGCCTTCAGACTGTAACACTGTAAAAAGTATTAAAAGGGCTGTCAGGTGGTAGGACTCCAGGACATAAGAATATTCTTACTGTAAGAGTTGATGCAGGACCATTGTGAGTTGGTGGCAGGTTTTCTAGGATTCAAATTGATCTTCAGGATGGAAACAGACATCCATTACCACAACCAACCTGTACATCTGCAACTGTACTTGTGGATTTAACTACAGATATTTTACTGAATGTTTATTATGCACAATTAATGGCCAAACTAGGGGTTGTACCATTTTTTACTAGAGTATATAGACAAGGATCATTATGTACTAATCATAACTGCCAAAAAATGATTTAAGCTGTCATTTCCTACCCATAACAATGGCTGAATTAGCACTATTAAATAACCAGCAGATACAAGAAGTAGCACTTCTGAGAGAAATAATATGTAGATTTCAACAATGGGGATGATGTTCTCTAATGATGACTATGCACTAGTTAGTAGCATAATTCAACAATTGCTTCCAGGACAAGCAGCAGTAGTTACTGTTCAAGCCCAGTTATATATATATATATATATATTTCCAGATGATAATGCTAAAGCAAGGGCTTTTCCTGAAATTGTCACTGATGTGTGTCAAACCTTTGGACTTAGCATTCTTGGATGAACTATGCAGCATCCACCAGGGTCTCAACAGCATTCCAATCAATAGGGAGTCAACAGCATTCCAATCAACAGGGAGGCAACAAAAGAAGGCAACAACATGCAGGGAATCAAAATAAAAGAGACTAAGAACTTCTCATCTCGAAATCCTTGAAAGGGGGAGGTGGGGCAAGATGGTGGAGTGGTGAGGTGTATGTTTTAGTTACTCCTCCAGGGAAATAGGTAGAGAGCCAGGAACTGTGTGGACTGGACACCACAGAGCAATTTGACTTTGGGCATACTTCATACAACACTCATGAATACATGGAATTGCTGAGATCAGCAAAATCTGTAAGTTTTTGTGGCCAGGGGACCCATGACCCTCTCTGCCAGGCTCAGTCCCATGGGAGGAGGGGCTGTCAACACTGGGAATGAGAAGAGAGAACTGCAGTGGTGGCTCTTATCAGAAACTCTTTCTACTGATACAAACTCCAATCATAGATAGACTGAGACCAGACACCAGAGAATCCAGGAGCAGCCAGCCCAATGGAAAGGAGATAGGGATAACGAAAACAGCAAGAAAAACCCAAAAGTAAAAGCAGAGGCTTCTTGGAGTTCTGGTGAACATAAAAAGGAGAAGGGCAGAGCTCAGGCCCTGAGGCTTATATGCAAATCCAGAAGAAAAACCGATCTCTCTGCCCCCTGGACCTTTCCTTAATGGCCCTAGTTGCTTTGTCTCTTAGCATTTCAATAACCCATTAGATCAGCAAGGAGGGCCATTTTTAATTTTTTATCTTTTTTTCTTTTTCTAAAACAATTACTCTAAGAAGCCCAATACAGAAAGCCTCAAAGACTTGCAATTTGGGCAGGTCAAGACAAGAGCAGAACTAAGAGAGCTCTGAGACAAAGGCAATAATCCAGTGGTAGAGAAAATTCAATAACACCACAACTTCCCAAGAAAAGGGGGGTGTCCTCTCACAGCCATCATCCTGGGGGACAGGGAACACTCCTGCCCATTGCTGGCTCCGTAGCCCAGACAACCCAGTGTGATGGAAGTGCTTCCAATAACATTCACACACCACAAAATCAGTCATGGACATTAGCCTTCCCTGCACCCTCAGCTGGTTGTCCCAGAGTTAGGAAGGCAGAGCAGTGTGAATTAACACACCCCATTCAGCCATCCTTTCAGCAGACTGGGAGCCTCCCTACACAGCCCTGAAGCCCAGAACTGCCCTGGGGGCATGACAGTCACCTGTGACATAGCACAGTCATCCCTCAACAGAGGACCCCGGGGGTGCACGGTCTGGAAGAGAGACCCACTCACAAGTCTCAGGGGACATATGGAAATACCAAGGACTTGTGGGTCAGTGGCAGAGATAAACTGTGGTAGGACTGAACTGAAGGATTAGACTATTGCAGCAGCTTTAAAACTCCAGGAACACCAGGGAGATTTGATTGTAAGAGCGCACCCCCTACTTCCCAGACACATGCCCGATATGCAGGGTGGGCAACACCAACTGCACATGCAAGCTTGGTACACCAATTTGACCCCACAGGACTCACTTCCCCACTCACCACAAAGACAAAGCAGGGGAGAACTAGCTTGAGGGAAACAGTTGGCTCGTGGACACCACCTGCTGGTTAGTTAAAGTATACTCCACGAAGCTGTAGATCTGACAAATTAGAGATAAGGGTTTCAATCAGTCTACAAATCCTAAAAGAGCCCTATCAAGTTAAGCAAATGCCAAGAGACTAAAAACAACAGAAAATTTTGAAGCATATGAAAAAACCAGTTGATATGGATAACCCAAGCCCAAGCACCCAAAACAAAAGATCAGAGAAGACACAGTACCTGGAGCAATTAATCAAAGAACTAAAGATGAATGATGAGACAATGACACAGGATATAAAGGACATCAAGAAGACCCTAGAAGAGCATAAAGAAGACATTGCAAGAGTAAATTAAAAAAAAAAAAAAAAAAGATGATCTTATGGAAATTAAAGAAACTGCTGACCAAATTAAAAAGATTCTGGATACTTATAGTACAAGACCAGAGGAAGTTGAACAATGAATCAGTGACCTGCAAGAAGACAGAATGGAAAATGAAAGGACAAAAGAAAGAATGGGAAAATAATCAAAAAAAATTGAAATGGACCTCAGTGATGTGACAAATATAAAACATAGAAATACAAGATTCATTGATGTTCCAGAAGGGGAAGAGAAGGGTACAGGTCAAGGAAGAGTATTCAAAGAAATTGTTGGGGAAAACTTCCCAAATATTCTAAACACCATAATACACAAATCATAAATGCCCAGTGAATTCCAATTAGAATAAATCCAAATAAACCCACTCTGAGACATATTCTGATCACACTGTCAAATAGGGAAGAGAAGGAGCAAGTTCTGAAAGCATCAAGGGAAAATCAGTTCACCACATACAAAGGAAACAGCATAAGACTAAGTGGTGACTACTCAGCAGCCACCATGGAGGCAAGCAGGCAGTGGCATGACATATTTAAAATTCTGACTGAAAAAAATTTCCAACCAAGAATATTTTATCCAGCAAAGTTCTCCTTCAAATTTGAGGGAGAGCTTAAGTTTTTCACAGACAAACAAATGCTGAGAGAATTTGCTAACAAGAGAGCTGCCGTACTGGAGATTCTAAAGGGAGCCCTACAGACAGAGAAACAAAGAAAGGAGAGAGAGACATGGAGACAGATTCACTACTATAGAGATTAAGTATGGGTACATTAAAGGATATTAATAGAGAGAGAGGGAAAAAATATATATGACAAACATGAACCAAAAGATAAGTTGGCTGATTCAAGAAATACCTTCATGGTTATAACATTGAATGTAAATGTATTAAATTCCCCAATTAAAAGATATGAATTCACAGAAAGGATTTAAAAAAAAGAACTATCAATATGTTGCATATAAAAGCCTCATCTTAGACACAGGGACACAAAGAGATTGAAAGTGAAAGGATGGAAAAAAGTATTTCATGCAAGCTACAGCCAAAAGAAAGCAGGTGTAGCAATATTAATCTCAGATAAAATCAACTTTAAATGCAAGGACGTTATGAGAGACAAAGGCAGCCACTACATACTAATAAAAGGGCAATTCAACAAGAAGAAATAGCAATCATAAATGTTTATGCACCCAATCTCGGTGCCACAAAACACATGAGAGAAACTCTGGCAAAACTAAAGGAAGCAATTGATGTTTCCACAGTAATTGTGGGAGACTTTAACACATCACTTTCTCCTATAGATCAACCAGACAGAAGACCAATAAGGAAATTGAAAACCTAAACAATCTGATAAATTAATTGGATTTAACAGACATATATAGAACATTGCATCCCAAATCATCAGGATACACATTCTTCTCTAGTGCTTATGAAAACTTTCTCCAGAATGGATCATATGCTGGGGCATAAAACAAGCCTCAATAAATTTAAAAAGATTGAAATTATTCAAAGCACATTCTCTGACCATAATGGAATACAATTAGAAGTCAATAACCATCAGAGACTTAGAAAATTCACAAATACCTGGAGGTTAAGCAACACACTCCTAAACAATCAGTGGGTTAAAGAAGAAATAGCGAGAGAAATTGCTAAATATATAGAGATGAATGAAAATGAGAACACAACATACCAAAACCTATGGGATGCAGCAAAAGTGGTACTGAGAGGGAAATTTATAGCACTAAACACATATATTAAAAAGGAAGAAAGAGCCAAAATCAAAGAACTAATTGATCAACTGAAGAAGGTAGAAAATGAATAGCTAACCAATCCTAAATCAAGTAGAAGAAAAGAAATTACAAGGATTAAAGCAGAAATAAATGACATAGAGAACAAAAAAACAATAGAGAGGACAAATAACACCAAAAGTTGGTTCTTTGAGAAGATCAACAAGATTGGCAACTGCCTACCTAGACTGACAAAATCAAAAACAGAGAAGACCCATATAAACAAAATAATGAATGTGAAAGGTAACATTACTGCTGATCCTGAAGAAATTAAAAAAATTATAAAAGGATACTATGAACAACTGTATGGCAACAAACTGGATAATGTAGAGGAAATGGACAATATTCTGGAAACATATGAACAACCAAGACTGACCAGAGAAGAAACAGAAGACCTCAACCAACCAAGCACAAGCAAAGACGTCCCATCAGTCATCAAAAAGCTTCCCACAAATAAGTGCCCAGGGCCAGATGGCTTCACAGGGAAATTCTACCAAAATTTCCAAAAATAACTGACACCAATCTTACTTAAACTCTTTCAAAACATCAAAGAAAATGGAACACTACTTAACTTGTTTTATGAAGCTCACATCAATCTAATACCAAAACCAGGCAAAAATGCTACAAAAACAGAAAACTACTGGCAAATCTCCCTAATGAATATAGATACAAAAATCCTCAACAAAATACTTGCAAATTGAAGCCAAATACACATTAAAAAAGATCATACACCATGACCAAGTGGGGTTCATTCCAGGCATGCAAGGATGGTTCAACATAAGAAAATCAATGTATTACAACACATTAACAAACCAAAAGGGAAAAATCAAATGATCATCTCAATAGATGCTGTAAAAACATTTGGCAAAACCAACATCCCTTTTTGATAAAAACAGTTCAAAAGGTAGGAATTGAAGGAAACTTCCTCAATATGATAAAGACCATATATGAAAAACCCACAGCCACCATAGTACTCACTGGTGAGAGACTGAAAGCCTTCCCTCTAAGATCAGGAACAAGACAAGGATGCCCGCTGTCACCACTGTTATTCAACATTGAGCTGGAAGTGCTAGCCAGGGCAATCTGGCAAGACAAAGAAATAAAAGGCATCCACATTGGAAAGGAAGAAGGGAAACTGTCATTGTTTGCAGATGATATGATCTTATATATGGAAAACCCCGAGTAATTGATGATACAGCTACTAGAGCTAATAAACAAGTTTAGCAAAGTAGCGGGATACATGATTAATGCTCATAAGTGAGTAATGTTTCTATATGCTAGAAATGAACAAACTGAAGAGACACTCAAGATAAAGATACCATTTTCAATAGTGTTGCTGACAGGGCAGCACAGGAATGAGACACAGACACAAAGTTAAGAATTAAGGGAGCAGGGGGCCCACTGCATCTTGTGCTAAGTGGACAATAATGCACCTTTGCTCCAGTTATTTATTTCAGAAGATTGGGGAGAGTATGCTAAATGTCCTCAGGCTCGGGAGAGCCCACCAGACACCTATGTTTACATCCTGTTGCATATCAGAAGGAACAATCTAGGTTTAGGACAATAGTAAATGTTGTCATCATAGTCACAAGACACATATCTTTACAGGGTGGGCCTGGAAGGCATTCCATGCAGGCCTGCAGCTTAGCATTCTAAGCCACAACCCTAGATATGCCTCAGGCAACATGGAAGACTCAGTTTCCCACATGTCCCCCTTATTTATTTTAGCCACTGGCCAGATTTCTGTCTGCCACTTGGGCCCCGATCTGAGCCAGGCATGGGAAACAAAGTAGCCACGGGGTCAGGAGACCCCCCCCCTTAAAAGGGGTGAGGGTTCAGACCCTTGCAAAGCTGGGGGGGTTGAGGTTCTGTGCCCCACCTCTGTTGGCCCCCAAGTTTTCTCCTGATGGCCTTTCTGTGACTGTGCCTGCCTTAGGTTGTTCCTTCCCTGAGTAATCTTACCCATTTCTGGCTAACCAGCCATCTTCCGGGGCCATACAGGGTGATGTAAGGGAGGGGCAACACCCCTCAAGAGGGTTAGTTTTGTCTCCTTGACAGCCTGTGCCCCATGGCCTCCATGCCCAACAATGGTTTGGACCCAGGCAGCCAAAATAAGAAGGAGGGAAAACTGAATGAACTGTTCTTTTGCATTGCCAATGTTTATATCTTGTTGCAGCAATAGGGGGTTAGGAATATAAGCCCAATAGGTATAATTTCCAGAATGAGCACATGCTGGAGATGTACTCGCAGCAAAAGCAATAAGAGCCAACATTGCTGCCATCAGGTTAGAACCTGTCACAGGCAGCTTGTCTCATTGGACTTGTTTTTCAGCATCCTGACATAATTTCTTTATATGAACCCAAGTTGGATGTTGGGCTTCCCTAGTTCAGGGTGTTGGCTTGATCACTGTCATCTTCAGCATTAGACCCTGGAACTGCATCACTGGTGGCTCGATGTCCCATAGGAATTTTCTTTTCTTTGCTGGGTTCATGGTACGGCTTCAATCATCAGGCCAGTATCCAAAGTGGTGTTTGTCCATCACCTGGGGAAACACAAGCATAACCTCTTCCCCATGTTAATAAAGTACCCATTGTCCATTCATTAGTTAGCATGTCCTTCCACCATATAGGAGGTGCTTTATGGAAATAATGCATCAGTGTTGTCTTTTCAACTGGAAAATGTCGTTCTGTGGCAGTGCCACCCAGTTTTTCATAAAAATTTAGAAAATTTAAAGTAAATAAAGCTTTTGATAATCGTTCATGGGGAGTTCCATCATCTCCCCATTTTTGTTTTGTTAACATAGTTTTTAAAGTATGATGGGCACGCTCAACAATAGCTTGTCCTTGGGATTATAAGGAATACCAGTGGTATGATGAATGCCCCAAGTTGTAGTAAAAGTAGCAAATTTTGCAGATGCTTAGGCTGGGCCATTATTGGTTTTTAAAGTATGGGGCAAGCCCATAGAGGCAAAACAGGCAAAAAGGTGAGTATCAACATGTCAAAATGTTTCACTGGTTTGTGCTGTGGCCCAAAGAAAGCCAGAGTATGTGTCAATGCTGACATGAACAGTGGCTAAGCGGCCAAAGGAAGGGATATAGGTAACATTTTGGGGGCTAGACCACAAGGGTTAATATCAGGATCCTGCAAAGGTGGAGTAGTAAGGAGTTGACAATTAGGACAAGAAGAAACAAAATCTTTAGCTTGTGTTTTAGTAAGGGAAAATCGAGCCATGAGTCCTTGCACATTAAGATGAATAAGTGAGGGAAAAGGAGAAGCTTCTGAAATAACAGGCAGTAATAATTTATCCGCAGCAGCATTGCCAGCTGCTAAAGGGCCTGGGAGATTGGTATGGGAATGAATATGGGTAATATAAACACGAGCATGAATAGCTCAAGAAAAAGGTTAAATAAACAAGGAGGTGACTGTTGCTTAATGGATGCTGTTTCAATTTTACTAGCTACATGAACAACATAGGCAGGATCAGATAAAATATTAACAGCCTCAGAAAAATCTGTTAAGATGGCTATTACAGCAGACAGTTCAGCTTGCTGGGCAGAGAAATGAGGAAGATCTAAAACTTTGGACTTAGGGCCAATATAGGCAGCTCGACCTTTAGATGACCCATCAGTAAAAACAATGGGAGCATTGATTAAAGGCTCACAAGAAGTATATTTAGGCAGTATCCATTGTGTATGTTGAATGAAATGAAAAAGATCATTTTTTGGATAATGATTATCCAGCTGGCCAACATAGTCAGCTAGAGCAATTTGCCAAGCTAGATATTGTTGCAAAATAACTGAGAGTTCTTTAGCAGCTATAGGGAAATGAAGGTCAAGACCATTGACCTTTTTTCTGGCTTGAGCAACTAAAGTAGCTAAGAGATCTAGATAAGGGGAAATGGATTTTATGGAAGAATTGGGCAAGAAGATCCATTCTTACAAGCTTATCATTTTGCAAAAGCAAGCCTGTGGGGGATTTGGGAGTGGAAAAGATAAGTAGAGATAAAGGTTGTGTAGGATCCACATGGGATATCTCAGCTTGTTGAACTTTAGCTTCCACTAATTGTAATTCCTTCTCTGCAGCTGAAGTTAAAGATCTAGGGCTGTTTAATTTTGAATCCCCACAAAGGAGAGAAAATAGGTTGGAGAGCTCATAGTTAGCTATACCTACTTTGGGGTGAAGCCAATTAATATCCCCTAGTAGTTTTTGTAAATCATTTAAGGTGGTAACAGCATCTCTGCAGAGTTGTACTTCTTGGGGTTGAATTGTAAGTCTACTGATACTAGAACCCAAATACTGTACAGGCAAAGTATGTTGCACTTTGTCAGTAGAAATATTCAATCCTACATCCTGTAAAGCTTTTTGAACAGCATAGAACAAAGCTTCTACTTCAGTCTCCTGAGGTGCAGAGAACAAAATATCATCCATATAATGGATTATATAAGCTTTAGGAAAATTTAAATAGACAGGCTGTAAGGCACGGTTGACATAATATTGACATATTGTAGGACTATTTAGCACACCTTGTGGTAAAACCTTCCACTGATATCCTTTAGAAGGGGTTTTATTGTTAAGGGACAAAATAGTAAAAGCAAATTTTTCCTTATCTTGATCAGCTAAAGGGATGGAAAAGAAACAGTCTTTAATATCAATGACCACTAAAGCCCAGTTTTCAGGAATCATGCTAGGATTGGGGAGCCCAGGTTGTATAGGTCCCATGGGCTGAATGACAACATTAACACCTCTTAGGTCAGTTAACATTCTCCATTTTCCTGATTTTTTTCTTTATTGGAAACACAGGAGAATTCCAAGGACTAAAAGACTCTTCAATATGCTGCAAGGACAATTGTTCTTGAACCAATTCATGTAAGCCTCTAATTTTTCTTTTGTAAGTGGCCACTGCTCCACCCTTACCAGTTTTGTTGTAGTACTAATGGGACAGGTTGGGGAGGTGAATGAACAGTGGCCACCACTGAAAAGGTTTATATCCTAAACCAAATTGATCATATTTTGGTAAGACTTGTGTGGGTGAAGGGGTATCTTGCAAATGTACACCAAGCTCACAGCTAGGGGCTTACCCCATATTTGCCATCATGTTGTGGCCTTGAATACTGTACACTCCACTAGGAGAAGGGATATGTACAGTAGCACCCCATTGTTCAAGTAGGTCTCTTCCCCAAAGATTAAGAGGCAGAGCAGCCACATAAGGTTGTAAAGTGGCCTGCTGTCCCTCAGGGCCAAAGCAAGGCAAAATATGAACACTTTGTATAAGTCCCTGAGGGGAGCCTAGGCCCACAACAGTAATTCAGGCCTCTTGCAAAGGCCAATGTCGGGGCCAATGTTGTTGACTAATAATAGAGACATCTGTACCCATATTTATAAGCCCAGTAAAGCTATGCCCATGAATTGTAAGAGTACACATAGGGCGTGGCTCCTGCAGAGACTCTCTGAGAAAAATTCCTGCCTTGTCTGTGCTACCAAAACTTCCATTTTCCCAGTTTTTAGAGGAGGAACCAACAGGTACATAAGGTAATAATAAAAGTTGAGCAATTCTTTCACCTTTATGGGCAGTCCATGGAATAGAAGAAGACATGACCACCTGAATTTCCCCAGTATAGTTAGAGTCAATGACTCCAGTGTGTACATGAACACCCTTAAAATTGAGAGAACTGCATCCAAGCAAAAGACCCATAATAGCCAGTAGGGACCTTAACAGGATTATTATGGAGAAGACATACCTCAGCACTGGCAGCAAGGTCTACTGCTGCACTACCTGCTGTAGCTGGGGATAGCTCCAAGATGGAGGGCTTGGAGATGGTGGAGGGACAGCCTGCAGATTTTGATGTTGGACTGGGAATGCTCCCTTTCTGTGAGGGGCTGGGAGCCTGTCCTGATTGCTGTTTCCCAAAAGGGAGGTGCCATCCTTATGAAAAGCAGATTAGCACTGGTTAGCCAAGTGTCAACCTTTTTGGCACTTTGGGCACATACCAGGCAGCTTTTGTGGAGATTTATTTTTAAAGTGACTGCATTCTTTTCTGGTATGACCCATTTTTCCACAGGAAAAGCATTTTCCTGGGAAATGAGAGCCAACTCTCAAATTAGCCATGGCTTGAGCCATCATTTCTGCTTTATAACCTTCAGTCCCAATATCTTGGCATAAATGAATATAGCCAGTAAGATCAGCTTTACCTTTAAATGGGGCAATGGCTCATTGACAATTGTGCCAGTTTGAATGTGTTGTGTCCCCCAAATGCCATTATCTTTGTGGTCTTGTGGGGTAGACGTTCAGTGTTGGTTAGATTTGCTTTGAATGTGCCCTACCCAGCTGTGGGTGATGATTTTGATGAGATGTTCCCATGGAGGCATGGCCCCACCCATTCAGGGTGGGCCTTGATCCGTGGAGCCATATAAATGAACTGACTCAGAGAGAGGGAACTCAGTGAGTGTGGCTGTGAGTGGTGTTTTGAGGAGGAGCAAGCTTGCTGGAGAGGAACATCCTGGGAGAAAGCTGTTTTGAGGCCAGAGCTTTGGAGTGGATGCCGGCTGCCTTCCTAGCTAGCAGAGGTTTTCTGGAGGCCATTGGCCATCCTCCAGTGAAGGTACCTGATTGCTGGTGTGTTACCTTGGACACTTTGTGGCCTTAAGACTGTAACTGTGTAGCAAGATAAGCCCCCATTTTATAAAAGCCTATCCATCTCTGGTGTTTTGCATTCTGCAGCATTAGCAAACTAGAACAGATTTTGGTACCAGGAGTGGGGTGCTTTTCCTGCTAAGTTTGCAAATACCAAACATGTTGGAATGGCTTTTTAAATGATTAAGGGGAAGATTCTGGAAGAATTGTGAGGAGCTTGATAGCAAAGGCCAAAACTTCTTTAAAGAGACTGTTTATGGAAATATGGAGTCTAAAGATATTTCTGATGAGGACTTGAGCAGAAATGATGAATGTGTTGTTGCAAACTGGAAAAAAAAGTGATCCTTGTTTTAAAGGGGCACAGAATTTGGCAAAATTGAGTCCTGCTGTCAGATGGAAGGAAGAATCTGGAAGCAACAAACCTGGAATACTTAGCTGAGGAGATCTCCAGACTACGTGGGGAGGATGTATCCTGGCTTCTCCTTGCAGCCTATAGTAAAATGCGAGCAGAAAGAGATAAATGTAGAACTGAACTCTTGGGTTCAAAGAGACCAGAAGCTGATCACTTGGAAAATTACAAGCTTCCAAGGGGTGGAATCCCTGAAGCTACAGCCCAATGTGAGGATGTAACCAAACATGGAACCCAGCTGCCATTTCAGTACAAGCCAAGATTGGAGATGGAATTATCCAGAAAGGTTTTGTGGAAAGTCCTATCGTCTAATGGCTTTGACCCCTGTGTGCTTCATGCAAAGCAACAGAATTTTTGTGAGATCTTTATAGACAGAGCCATTGCCGGTCTGGACTGGAGGAGACAGACAAGGAAAAAATTAAAGGAAAAATGTCTTCAAAGACAGAGCCATGGAGGTTGAGGTGTGGAGTCAAGAGGTCTCAGGCTGGGAGAGCAGAGCAGCTCACATGCATGGAAAGGGTGAGTTTGCCCTGGAGGTCGAGGTCAGGCTTTCTGCCTCAATGCTCTGGAAGGGTTTTGCCACCTCAGGTCCCAAAGAGGGTGGAGCACATTTCCAGGTAATTGGGGAGAGCCTGGCTGCCACCCCACTGTTCTGAAGGGGTTGAGCATGTGCCCCAGAGATGGAAGAGAATGTGGGAGCTGCCCCGATGTTTGAGGAGGATGGGGCCAAGAAGGTGGTCTCCGCAATGTGTGGATATGTTGGAGCACTCACCCAAGTGTTTGGAGAGGAAACAGCTGCCAAAAAGGCCCTTGGGAAGGGTTAGGCTCCCCCTCTCTCAAGCCCCAAGGATGCAACACTGTTCTGTAAATGACTCTCTGACTTTGAAATCTAATGGAGTTTGTTCTGCGGGTTTTAGGAACTGTTTTGCTCCTGTTAACCCTGTTTTCCTTACTGTTTCTCCTTATGGCAATGGGAAGGTTTATCCTATGAATGTCCCTCCTTTGTATATTGGAAGCATATAACTTGTTCTAAGTTCACAGATCCACAGCTAAATAAAAATTATGCCTTAGGACTGGCCATGCCTTTAATTGATTTTGATGGGATCTTGTACTTAACTTTTGTTACTGAAATGATTTAAGTTTTTGTGATATTGTGATGGAATGAATGTATTTTGTATTTGGAAAGATAATGTCATTTTGGGGTCCAGGGGATGGAATGTGCCGGTTTGAATGTGTTGTGTCCCCCAAATGCCATTATCTTTGTGGTCTTGTGGGGCAGACATTTCAGTGTTGGTTAGATTTGCTTGGAATGTGCCCCACCCAGCTGTGGGTGATGATTTTGATGAGATGTTCCCATGGAGCCATGGCCCAAATGGGTGGGCCTTGATCAGTGGAGCCATATAAATGAGCTGACTCAGAGAGAGGGAACTCAGTGAGTGCAGCTGTGAGTGGCGTTGTGAGGAGGAGCAAGCTTGCTGGAGAGGAACGTCCTGGGAGAAAGCCGTTTTGAGGCCAGAGCTTTGGAGTGGACGCTGGCTGCCTTCCTAGCTAGCAGAGGTTTTCTGGAGGCCATTGGCCTTCCTCTGGTGAAGCTACCCAATTACTGGTGTGTTACCTTTGACACTTTGTGGCGTTAAGACTGTAACTGTGTAGTGAAATAAACCCCCATTTTATAAAAGCCTATCCATCTCTGGTGTTTTGCATTCTTCAGCATTAGCAAACTAGAACAACAATCTTTATTAGCATTTTCATATGCTAACAGCTGCAAAATAGTGTCAGCAGCCTCTGAACTAGTAATCTGCTGGTGTATTGCCTCTTGGAACTGGGCAATGAAATCTGGATATGATTATTTTGGCCCTTGTAAAACCTTTTGAAAGGATTGTGCAGCTTTACCCTTAGCTTCAATTTTGTTCCAAGCTTGCAAACAACAATGGTGAATCTGCTTGATTGCCTGATCATTATAAACAGACTGATTTTTAACAGTGGAATAAGCTCCTTGGCCCAGTAATTGTTCTAGATTTATATTTACTTTCTGTTGCCGATTATGTGCAGCATGTCATTCTTCATGCTCAGTCCACCAAGTCCTAAATTGTAGGTATTCTCCTGGGCAAAGGACTGTACAGGCTAATGTGGTCCAATCTATGGGAATTAGATGAGAACCTTCAGCTAAACTTTGTAATATGCCAACTGAAAAAGAGGAATGAACTCTATACATTTGTACAGCTTTTTTCAATTCTTTAGGAACTGCAAATGGGACATGCTCATGGAAGTAAGTATAAACCCCATAAGGATAATTAGCATCTTGGCCAGGAGGCACTTCCTCATGAACTGTAACAGGGAAGGCAACAGGACAACATATGGCCTCTAAATCTCCTTGCCACCTGGCTTCTGCCAGACCCTGCTGTATGCCAGAGAGGCAGGCAGGTTTAACTGCTGGGGTACAGCTATGTGCAGGAAGAGGTGGCAGAGGAGGCGGGGACCATTCTTCCCAGCAAGGCACAGAAGGAGGTTTGGGGCATTGAAAAGAATAAAAAACTTTAGCAGATTTTACTGGATCTTTTTTACCCTTATCATCATCAGAAAGAGGATTGGGACCAATATTGTCATCAGACTCATATTCTTCCTCATCATCATTAGTTTTTAAAGTCTCAAGAACAGACTTAATTAAAGACCATGTAGACCAAATAATGATAGGTAAATTAACTCCTTGCATATGTTTTTGTTTCAATTCCTTACCTACCTGCTCCCAGTCATGCAATTCAAGGGAGCCAAGGGTAGGGAACCAAGAGCAGTATTTTTCAATAACCTGTAGCAATTCTAAGATTTGTGACTCCTCCACCTTGACACTGCTGGCCTGCAGCAGCTGCAATAAGAGGGAAATATAGGAAACATATTTATTGTGTCCTTCAACATTACCCATTACCCTGCTTATAATGCTTGTGGCCGTTCTACAAGGAACACATACAAAAGATGGCCGTTACCTCCACCTGACTTCCAATGCCACTGTACCTCAGTTGTTCAAGCGATTCTTCTGTCAGGAACCAGGTCTGTTTCTTCGAGCCGCACATTGGGTGCCACTTGTTGCTGACAGGGCAGTGCAGGAATGAGACACAGACACAAAGTTAAGAATTAAGGGAGCAGAGAGCCCACTGCATCTTGTGCTAAGTGGACAATAATGCACCTTTGCTCCAGTTATTTATTTCAGAAGATTGGGGAGTATATGCTAAATGTCCTCAGGCTCAGGAGAGCCCACCAGATACCTATATTTACATCCTGTTGCATTTCAGAAGGAACAATCCAGGTTTAGGACAATAGTAAATGTTGTCATCATAGTCACAAGACACATATCTTTACGGGGGGGGGGGGGGGCTGCACAGCATACCATGCAGGCCTGCGGCTTAGTGTTCTAAGCCACCACCTAAATATGCCTCAGGCAACATGGAAGACTCAGTTTCCCACACAATAGCAACTAAAAAAATCAAGTACCTAGGAATAAACTTAACCAAAGATGTGAAAGACCTATGCAAAGAAAACTACATAACTCTACTTAAAGAACTAGAAGGGGACCTTAAAAGCTGGAAAAATATTCCATGTTCATGGATAGGAAGGCTAAAAGTCATTAAGATGTCAATTCTACCCAAACTCATCTACAGATTCAATGCAATCCCAATCAAATTTCCATCAACCTACTTTGCAGACTTGGGAAAGCTAGTTATCAAATTTATTTGGAAAGGAAAGATGCCTCGAATTGCTAAAGACACTATAAAAAATAAAAACAAAGTGGGAGAAATTACACTTCCTGACTTTGAAGCTTATTATAAAGCCACAGTTGACAAAACAGCATGGTACTGGCACAAAAATAGACATATTGATCAATGGAATCAAACTGACAATTCAGAGATAGACCCCCAGATCTATGGCTGATGGATCCTTGATAAGGCCCCCAAAGTCACTGAACTGGGTCATAATGGTCTTTTCAACAAATGGGGCTGAGAGAGTTGGATATCCATATCCAAAAGAATGAAAGAGGACCCCTACCTCACACCCTACACAAAGGTTAACTCAAAATGGATCAAAGACCTCAATATAAAAGAAAGTACCATAAAACTCCTAGAAGATAATGTAGGGAAACATCTTCAAGACCTTGTATTAGGCAGCTACCTCCTAGAATTTACACCCAAAGGACAAGCAACAAAAGAAAAAATTAGATAAATGGGAACTCCTCAAGCTTAGAAGTTTCTGCACCTCAAAGGAATTTGTCAAAAAGATAAAGAGGCAGCCAACTCAATGGGAAAAATTTTGGAAATCATGTATCTGACAAAAGACTGATATCTTGCATATATAAAGAAATCCTACATCTCAATGATGATAGTACAGACAGCCCAATTATAAAATGGGCTAAAGATATGAAAAGACAGTTCTCTGAAGAGGATATACAAATGGCCAAGAAACACATGAAAAAATGTTCAGCTTCACTAGCTGTTAGAGATATGCAAATTAAGACCACAAGGATATACCATGTCACACTAATTAAAATGGCTGCCATTAAACAAACAGGAAACTAAAAATGCTGGAGAGAATGTGGAGAAATTGGAACTCTTATTCATTGTTGGTGGGACTGTATAATGGTTCAGCCACTCTGGAAGTCAGTCTGGCAGTTCCCTAGAAAACTAGATATAGAGTTACCCTTTGATCCAGCAATTGCACATCTCGGTATATGCCGGAAGTTCAGAAAGCAGTGACATGAACAGATATCTGCACCCCAATGTTTATAGCAGCATTATTCACAATTGCCAGGAGATGGAAACAACCCAAATGCCCTTCAACAGATGAGTGGAGAAATCAAATGCAGTATATACACACAATGGAATACTATGCAGCAATAAGAAGGAACGATGTTGTGAAACATATGACAACATGGATGAACCTTGAAAACATGGTCCTAAGTGAAATAAGCCAGGCACAAAAAGAGAAATATTATATGCTATCACTAATGTGAACTTTGAAAAATGTAAAACAAATGGTTTATAATGTAGAATGTAGGGGAACTAGCAATAGAGAGCAATTAAGGAAGGGAGAAAGATAATCCAATAAGAACAGATAAGCTATTTTGGGTAAACTTAATGTTCTGGGAATGCCCAGGAATGACTATAGTCTGCTAATTTCTGATGGGTATAGTAGGAACAAGTTCACAGAAATGTTGCTATATTAGGTTACTTTCTTGGAGTAGAGTAGGAACATGTTGGAAGTAAAGTAGTTATCTTAGGTTAGTTGTCTTTTTCTTACTCCCTTGTTATGATCTCTTTGAAATGTTCTTTTACTGTATGTGTTTTTAAATTTTTTATTTTTTTATTTTTTATATGGTTGATTAAAAAAAAGTTAAAAAAAAAAACAAGGAAAAAATATGCAGAGTCACCTTGAGCTGGTGGAGAATGCAGGAGTATTGGCCTGCCCCACCTCGATGGTTGCTAATGTGCTCACAGACATAGGGGACTGGTGGTTTGATGGGTTGAGCCCTCTACCACAGGATTTCCCCTTGGGAAAACTGTTGCTGCAAAGGAGAGTCTAGGCCTCCCTATAATTGTGCCTAAGAGCCTCCTCCTGAATGCCTCTTTGTTGCTCAGATGTGGCCCTCTCTCTCTAGCTAACCCAACTTGGCAGGTGAAATCACTGCCCTCCCCACATGTGAGATCAGACACCCAGGGGAGTGAATCTCTGTGGCAACATGGATTATTACTCCCAGGGAGGAATGTAGACCCAGCATCATGGGATGGAGAACATCTTCTTGACCAAAAGGGGGAAATGAAAGGAAATAAGCTTCAGTGGCAGAGAGATTCCAAAATGAGCTGAGAGGTCACTCTGGTGGGCGCTCTTACACACAATATAGACAACCACTTTTAGGTTCTAATGAATTGTGGTAGCTGGCAGTAGATACCTGAGACTATCAAACTACAACCCAGAACCCATGAATTTTGAAAATGATTGTATAAAAATGTAGCTTATGAGGGGTGACAATGGGATTGGGAAAGCCATAAGGACTACACTCCCCTTTGTCTAGTTTATGGATGGATGAGTAGAAAAATTGGGGAAGGAAACAAACAAACAGACAAAGGCACCCAGTGTTCTTTTTTACTTCAATTGCTCTTTTTCACTTTAATTATTATTCTTGTTATTTTTGTGTGTGTGGTAATGAAGGTGTCAGGGATTTATTTTGGTGATGAATGTACAGCTATGCAATGGTACTGTGAACAATCGAATGTATGATCTGTTTTGTATGACTGCATGGTATGTGAATATATCTCAATAAAATGAATAAAAAAAAATCCTCCAAAGGTGCTACCTATTCCTAGAAATAGAGGGAACTTTGGAAGCAGTAGAGGAAAACAGGACCAAGAAGGATTTCAAGGTCAAACCCATCAACAACCTCAGAATCATGGAGAAGGTCCTCCCAAACAACTGAGACACTATAATCTGAGACCACATGTAAATTATTCTTGATGGTTTAATAAACCAGAGGGAAGCTCTCCAAATTCCAGTAGACAAAAGAATGTTAAGAACAACAATCACCACAATAACAATCAAAAGACAGAGAAGTTCAAAGTAATTCACAACCCCGAAGTTCAGGAGGAAATAACAAGACTGTGCACTTAGTGCAGCAAGTACATTCACCTCCCTCTCCTACTTCATTTCATGATGGAACATCAGGTCCAGCACAGGGGCAAAATATTTAAAGGACATTAAACTCAACGTCAGAAGTTTCTTGTTTTCCAAAAGAATTTTTAAAATATGATCCAGTAGATTATAAGCAAGTAGAAACTATTCATGGTGTGGTAGTTTGGATATATTTTGTCCTGCCAGAAGCCATATTCTTTGATGCAGTCTTGTGGGGGCATATTTATTAATGTTAATTAGATTGGAATCCTTTGCATTTCCATGGAGAGGTATCAATCAACTCTGAGTTAAACATTTGATTGGATAATTTACATGGAGGTGTTACCCTGCCCATTCAGGGTGGTTGTCAATTGATTACTGGAGTCCTATAAAGGAATCCACAGACAGAAGGACCTCAGAGAAACTGAGAGTGACATTTGGAGCAGCTGCAGCTAACAGATGACAAAACACTCCAAGAGAAACGCTTTGGAGAACACCATCTTGAAACACAATCTGGCAGTGAACAGATGCCAGCCATGTTTTGCTTCCCAGCTAACAGAGGTTTTCTGGATGCCAATGGTCTTTCTCCAGTGAAGGTACCCTTTGTTGATGCCTTACCTTGGATACTTTATGGCCTTAAGAGTGTAATTTTTAATCAAATAAACCCTCTTTATAAAAGCAATCCATTTCTGGTATTTTGCAAAAGGGCATCATTAGCAAACCATAGTACATGGTAAACTAATAGTGCCTATATACTGTTTAACTTTTAGAGTGGATGGACATAAGGTTGTAGGGCAAGTCATCCCCACAGAATTAGATTACACTTTAATAGCTGCTAAGATTGTGCCTTGGACTAAATTAACAAATTGTGAACTAAAACTTACTATTAAATTGCCACTTGAGGAATAAAAAAAAATGACATTATTAAGAATTCTAACATCTCTGAACAAGGGAAGGATAAACTAACATTACTTTTACATAAATATAATTACTTATGGCAAAATTGGGAAAAACATGCCAGTTACAGAAAAATTTCTCCTCAACACATTGTAACATGAACTGTTGCACCAAAGCCAGAGAAGCAGTGTCACATAAATTAAAGGCAATACTTGTCGTACAGACTGTAATAAATGACTTAATAAAACAAGCAGTTTTACTCCAACAGAATAGTTCTATGAATACTCTCATCTATTCAGTTCCCAAAACTAACGGATCTTAGGGCATGGTTTTAAACTTAAGTGCAGTTAATAAATTTATTCATTTAATAGCAGTTCAAAACCAGTATACAATAGAGATATTAACACAAATGCAAAGAAAACAATATAAAACTACACTGGATCTATCAAATGGATTCTGTGCACATCCCATTACAGAAGAAATTTACTGGTTAATGGCATTTACTTGGGAAGGAAAACAATTAGTGTGAGCAAGTTTACCTCAAGGTTTCATTAATAGTCCAGCATTATTTTCTGCTAATATAATGGATATATTAAAAGAAATACCAGATGTAGAGGTTTATGTGAATGCCACATATTTTTCTAATGTAACAGAATAACATTTAATTACACTAAAACAAGTGCTTACAACTTATTAAAGAGTGGGTATATTGTTTCTTTAAAAAAGTCTGAGATAGCAAAAGAAGTTATATTTCTCAGTTTTATTATTACTAAGGAAGGTCATAGTTTAACTGCAAATTTTAGAGAAAAACTTCTAAATATCTCAGCTCCTAAAAACTTAAAATAATTACAAAGTATATTGGGTTTTTAAACTTTGCTCGCACTGTTATTACAGATTTTGCTGAATTCACTAAACTTTTTATCTGGTTATTAGCAGAGCAGAGGGGCAATATTCAACAGATGGGGAAAGAAGGGATGACATTACAAGAAATAATTTAAAAATTTAATAATGCCTCTATTTAGAAAACAGGAATATTCAGAAACCCTTAATTAAACTTGACAGTTCACCAGCAGCAGGATATATTCAATCATATAATAAAGGAGGTAAAAAACCTATTCAATATTTTAATTTTATATTTATCCCTGCTGAAATAAAGTTTAAGTCTACTGAAAAGTTACATACAACAATGCATAAAGCAACAATTAAGGGTCTAGACTTGTTACAAGTTGCACAGGTACCTATTTACTCACCTTTAGCCTCACCCACACATATTCAAAAAACACCTTTGCAAGAAAGAAAAGGTTATATTCCTGATAGATTACTTGGATGACACATTTTAAAAACCCTCAACTAATATTTCACCATAACACTAAACTTCCAGACATGCAGAATTTACCACAGCAATTGTCAGAAGATAATATGCACATACTCCAAAAATATGATTGAACTTCATATAGAGCAGTTTATTATACTCATGTGTGGGGTATTAAAAATCCTAATCCTCAGAAGACACATTCTGCAGGTATAAGAATAGTGAAAGGTAAATTTGGCCATAATGTTTCCGTTATTAAACAATGGAGATTTCCCTTATAGGATCATACTGCACAATAAGGGCCCTAGAGTTTGCTGTCAAAAAAAGCTATGATGGAAAAAGGGTCAATTTTAATAGTTACAAACAGCATGTATTTAGCTAAAAGCTTTAATTAAAAAAATGATATTTGGATATCCAATGGGTTTGTTAATAATAAGAAAAAACCTCTGCAACATATAAGTAAATGGAAAGTTATTGCTAATTGTAAGCAAAATAAGCCTAGCATTTAAGGGATACATGAGCCAGGGCACCAGAAACAAGGTACTTCTATTCACACTAAAGGAAACATTTTAGCAGACCAGTTGGCAGTATAAAGCCAAAGTATGGTAGGAATTGTTACAAAGTTACCAAGCCTGGACAAGAAGCTGGAACATGTCTTGGATTCAAAGTTCCTAACTCTAAGGAGTATTCTGTAAAAATATATATTTATCTTTTGAAAACAGTAATATTATTATTAAACATGAGGAAGGGAAAAGAATTGTTCCTCCAGTAATCAAAAGAGTAAAACTGGCCCAAGAGGACCACAATACATTTGTAACCATTCATAGGAGATGGGAAGCCACCTTAATTAAACTAAAAAATAAATACTGGTGGCCTAATATTAAAACACTCAGATCTGTTGCAGCCAATTGTGAGAAATTCCAAGTAACTGATTCCTTCCAAATTCCTACTCCTCCAAAACAATTATTCATCCTAATAAACCTCTTGAAAAGTTTTATATGAATTATTTTTGTCCTTTACCCTCATCTCATGGCCATAAACAAATCCTTGTTATTGTTGATGCTAAAATGAGATACTGCTGGTTATTCCCAACCAAGGCCCAAAGTGCTAATGCAACTGTTAAAGCTTTCAAGTTTTTATGAGGTAATTCAATTCCTATGGTGCTGCATTCTGACCAAAGGTCAGCATTCACTTCTGCCACCTTGCAACAGTGGGCCGAGGACAGAGGTGTAGAGTTGGAATTTACTACCACTTACCACCCCCAAAGTTGTGGAAACATGGAAAAGAAAAAAAGTAAAATGAAAAATGCACCTTAACTAAACTATTGTATGGACAGTCTCCAAAGTGATATCCACTTATCACTTTTGTTGAGCTTTCAATCAATAATATACCATCCTCACAGACACATCAAACACCTCATAAGTTAATGCTTGGTGTAGATTTTAACTTGCCTTTTTCAGATGTAGATGATGCTAATTTGTCTAGAGAACAATTATCTTTACTGCAAGAACTCAGAGAGGTGCTTATAACTTCTGCATCATCCTCCTGCACTTCTGGTTGGAACCTTCATTGGCCAATTCATCCAGGTAGCGGCACATAAGTATACTTCTCTATGTCCATGATGGAAAAAGCCTACTAAAATTCCTACAGTATTTGATGACCATATTGTTGAGATATTGGACACTCTTGGCCAATGATGAAAAGTATTGATGATTTGAAGCCCACTGCTCATTGTGGAAAGACATATACCAGTCCTCAACTTTCAGGACTGGATGGTTTGGAATAGGGCAAAAGATATGGAATTTTTATGAGGCAATATCCCAATATTGATCTAGAGGGGCCAGGATTGTAAAGTGAATAAATCTCGAAACCCACTGCACAGGTGAGGTTCAGATATTTTTTTGTATACCTTGTGTGCTGCTTCTACATGAATACTTTGCTGGTTCTTTTTTGGACTAATAATTATTGGACTTAGCCTAGGGTTTATTCCATCAGCAGCTTTTAGATTGCAATGGAAAAATGCTATGCATCATCCTTGTCCAATAATTTCCTGGAATTTAACTAGTGTCACCCAATGACTGACATTCCTATCACTCTCTCACAATATCAGCAAGAGTGATAAGCCATTCATCCTGCACCTAGGAATGTTTCTTTAGAAACACATGGTCCTCAACAAGTCATAATTTGGGAAAAATTCCCTAAGCCTATTATACACAAGAAACAAACTGTGTGTCTCACAAATTCTCTTGATAGATACACCTCTAGTTTGGCACAAGATAATCAGTTGTATTACTCAAGGACAAAAAACTTGACTCAGTTAATTGATAATGAATTTACCCAATTACATTAAATTGTCTTGCCTTTTACCTTACCTCTAGACCAGCCATACACTCAGGGACAATAGCAACAAAAGAGGTGTTTTCAAGAATTTTGGTATTGCTATTTAGTGAAATATAATTCAAAAAGAATTTGGCCATCTTCTGAAATTAACCAGGATCGTTATCTTATAACTCCATCTATTGGCATCTCTGATACCACTAGACAGAATGCCTGGAAGGATTATATTCAATCACAAATAATGAGACCAAGAAATTGGACTACTGCTGATCAAAATTATGCACATACTGGTGCATATAGTAAGCCTGGGGTAATCCCATGTATAAACAGGCTATATTTTGTTCCACCAATATGTATAACAGTTGATGTCAGGTTGCTAGAACTATGACTGAACAAGAACAAGCTCTAAATAAGAAATTATTTCCAATGATTTAAAATAATATAACTGGCCTATTGAGGGACTGCACCCTGCCTTCAGAATGGAAACAGAATAATAGTTCTAATAGAGAACCTTTAGATAGATTATTCAAATCTACCATTAATACTCAATTTTGTAATCATCCAGAGTTGATTTACTTCCTAAATAACACAAATACTACTTATTCTTTATGGGAAGGAGATTGTGGATATTTTCAAAAGAATATAAGCAGCATATTATCTGAATGTGTTAACTTCATTAAAGCTAAGAATATTCATCCTTATGTGTGTCAATTTTGGAGAAAATTCCCTGACCCAAACAATATACAAGAAAACAAGTTAAATGTCAATATGAATCACAGTCTCCTCAGGTGAATTCTGCCTATATTATGCAAAATGGACTTTTTCTGAAATTAAAAGGGATTGGGGATAATTACCATATTCAAAAAGTTCCCTGAATCAATATATAAACAGGAAAGGAAAATTGTAGAGCCTAAATATAGGGTAAACTCACTATATCAGGAATGAATAGCAGAAGCTAAAAAACATCAGGTAAAGAGTGTGGTTAGCTCATTAAATGAACTTTTCATAACTCAAATAGAGAGTAATTCTATTAATATTAAAGAATTTCCAACTGAAGATGAGATATAAGGATTAGTTAATGAAGTCAATATGTCTAATATACAAATTAAGAGTAAACAAAAGGAAGTAAATCCTTGTCCCTTAATATGAGGATGAAAAAGCCTAACACTCAAAGATTTTAGAAAATAAGCCATTGGCTAATTCAATAGCAACATTATCTAAACTTTCTGACTTAAGTGATCATCTATTAGCTGATGGATTACATATATTAAAAGACCATGTGGTGAGTCTCATGGAAGCCAGCATGAAGTACACTTAACATATAGATGAATTAACTACAGCCATGTTGATACTATCATATATACAAAATGTCATAATACCTTCCACAGAAGGAGAATATTAAATGGAACATGGATTAATGAGGGTCTTAATATTACTCATCATGGTATGCAAATAGTTAAGTGAACAGCATGCAATAATATATATGATATAAAGAAAGCTTATACATCTCCAATTAAAAATATCTGAGAAATAGAGA
Organism: Choloepus didactylus; assembly: GCF_015220235.1. NCBI lineage: Eukaryota > Metazoa > Chordata > Mammalia > Pilosa > Megalonychidae > Choloepus > Choloepus didactylus. Next base: position 76,237,662 of record NC_051310.1, on the reverse strand, counting down.
TTTATTATCAAATAATTCTACCTAACAAAGTATTCTACACTAACTGGCAAGTATTAAACATTGGACATTTAGTAAAAACAGGAACTCAGCTTACTTTAATAAAGATACATCAACCTTATACACATATTAGTCAAGAATGTTCAGAGTTATATTATTTAGAGCCTAGAGGATGTGAACAAAGAGATTATCTTATTTGTGAAGAAATTAATCTACCTCATACTTGTGGCAATAAAACTGGAAGTAAATGTCCCATAACTGGAAAGTCAATTTCATCTCCTTAATTAGAATTTATTCCCTTAAAGAATGGCAGTTATGTAATTATTTCATGTAGCATAGACTGTAATATACCCCCATATCAATTCTGAATTGTTGCTATCAATGATACAGTAACATTGTTTGAAAAAATATTAAAGAAACATTTGCCTAAAGAGCAAACTGTTGTTTTGCATAACTTTCATATACGAAAAATACAACTGAGTTTACCACACCTGGTTGGAATCTTAACTAAGCTGAAGAAGATTGAAGTCAAGGTCAGTGAGACATGGGCTATTATAGAAGAGCATATAGAAGATATAAAGTCTGACTTTCTGAGACTGGATTTACATGAAGGGGATCCTCCAGAGTGGATCAAGAAATTAGGAGAAGCATTGGAGGTTATCTGACCTGCCTCTGCCTCAGCCACTAAAACAATTGCCAGTTTTGTGAGTACTGCTACCAAAGGCATCTTTGGTGGAATAATTTATATAATAATTTATGCTAAGCCCACAGTCATTCTAATCATTATTTCTATATGTATAGTATTGATTTTCAGGATTCTGACATGTGTTCTAAATTCTCAGAAAAAGAAGGAACAGTAAATGACAATGGACAGAGACAAGGAAATATTCTGTTTTACAACATCTACATAAAATCTTTCTACAAGGCATTAGTAGTGAAGAATGTAAGTGGAAACTTCAATCTGCTCTATTAACTCTGTACATTCTTCATACTGTTAGGAATGTAATGCATAATTTGACATTACTGTAACTAAGACTAACCAACTTAGCCTGAAACATATGTTTAAAATATGTGCAGAAAATTTCCTCGATAGAAAATATTTGCTTTATGATACCAATCCAAATAATGAGTGCTTCCTTCCAAAAATTAAACAGAATATAGCACTCAGATTACTATTCAAGAGTTAAAAAGACATTTAACAAATTGTAATAATATACACTTTGTCTTGCCATTACCTATTCCTTCTAGTAAGGGGTCTAGGAGTTACAATAACATCCAACCAATCACAGAGCTTTGCAAACGAACACAACTGTCACCTGGTATCAAACCCATATATCCCAGCAACAACTCTGTTTCCATTGTAGCTGAGCAAGCTGCCATGCCTGCTGAGCATTCTGATCTGCCAGAACACCTATGCACTCAGGTAGGAGATCCTATACCCATCACCATGGAGGAGATCCTCTAGGATGATGATCTCAATAACCTTCAACTCACCAGGACTTGTGGATATGGTAATGATTTTGACCCCATATGAAACTTTGATTTTTCATTGCTGTAAAAACACCACTTGATGTTGTGGAAAGTTTAAATCTAAATGTAATCCTAAACAATGTTTTGCTGTATACTCTAATTACTGGTTTTGGAGCTTCCCAAAAGGGGGAGAAAAGCAATTATATGGTATTTAGATTTTAATCACTGTGAATTAAATAAACTAGTAACAGAATACTGTAAATATCCTTTGGATTTTAATCCAGGTATAAGAATTCTACTGTCAGAACATATGGATAATGAAAATCTATATTTTGAATAAATGGACTACTGACCCTAATTCAATACATCCTACCCATAGATATGGCCAATTTATGAAGAGGTATGAATTTCAGAGAGTAATGTTGATTAGCCCTTATGGAATGAACACTGGAGAACAAGGACAGCCAGATATTAATCAAATGAATGATGGAATGAGTTATACAGAATTTGGAGAGAGAAATCAGTGGGAGAGGGTGCCACAGGACAATGTCTCCACTAAGAAATCTGATAATGAGAATGCTGATTCTTTCTCTCCATGCAGCCCTCATATACCACTTGATTTTCTCTGTTCTGATAGTGAAGAACCAAGTACAATTTCCAAATGATAAAAAGTGGAAAAGCCTTACAATAATAACTGGGACAGATGATTCATATCCTTCAAGTCCCATATTAGAACTTGAAGGAGAAGCTAAACAGTTAAAAAAGGCCCACTTAACCTTCTTAGATATAGATAACATGTTAATCACCTAGGTCCACTGTGAAAATGGGATGGAGCTGCAGCTATTACTTTAAGCATAAATAAGTCATTAAAAATGTAGCAAGGTTAAATACAGTCCCAATCAAATGTATGTTTATCTATATGATGTAATGTCTAAATAATCATAGAATGAAATGAAAAAACTATATTAATAAGTTAGAAACAAGGAATAGTCTTTATACAAGTAAAAGTATGTTATATTTCTCTTACAGAAATCATAGCTTAATTAGTAAAAATATTATCAGTAGAGTTTACAGGCATTCAAGGCTAAGTCTCTAATAATGTGGATACTCTCCTTTGATCTTGAACCACTCATGGATTGAGATGCTTCATTTTGTAAGACATTCATGTTCATGAGCATAATTTAATGTAAAAATAGAGTATAACAATTAAATTTACTCTAAATCAAGATGCTGTAAATATTCTGTAACTCAAACAAAAAGGACCTCTCTCTAATCTCATACCCACCTGTGTCTGGAGAAGTGGAAGCACCCAGGCTTGGTAATGTACCAATACACTTTTACATTTTAAACTTGTTTCTTTTAGCTTAAGTGTTCCTTTAGTAAAAATGCATTAAAGGTGATTTCTTATCTTGACTGCTCTTTATATTTTAACTACTGCCTGTCCCTATACTCTGGTATTTTTTTGCTTATAAATTATATATTTTTATGCTTAACACTCTGATTTCCCTTTGAAAATAAAGAAACTAAAAAATTGAAAATCAAGCAAATGAGCAGTAGTATCTCTTAAATGTAGTTTCTTTAAATTTACTACTTTAAAAAGTTTGTTTTTCTCTTATTCATTTAAATGGGGAAAACATTTAAATTGGAATCTTAACATGCTTTTATTTAGCAAACTTTTCTTATTATTGTATTTAGCTTTTCCATTAACAGAGCAAGGCCCTGTGGAAATATTTATTTAATTCAGTTTTATTGAGAATTATTCATATACCATAAAATCATCCATGGTGTACAATCAACTGTTCACAGTACCATCATGTAGTTGTGGATTCATCGCCCCAATCTATTTTTGAACACTTTCTTACACTAAAAAGAATCAGAGTAAGAATAAAAAGTAAAAGTAAAATAGAACACCCAAATCATCCCCATCCCACCATATTTTTTGTTTAGTTTCTGTCCCCATTGTACTATTCATCCATCCACACACTGGATAAAGGGAGTTCATTCTACAAGGTTTTCACAATCACACTGACACCCCCTGTAATTTACACTATTTTACAATCATCTTCAAGAGTCTAGTTTACTGGGTTGGAATTTGGTAGTCTCAGGTATTTATTTCCAGCTCTTCAAATACATTAAAATCTAAAAAGTATTATCTATTTAGTGCATAAGAAAGTCCACCAAAGTGACCTCTCAACTGCATTTGAAATCACTCAGCCACTGAAGCGTTATTTCATTTCATTTCACATCACCCTTTTTGTCAAGAAGATATTCTCAATCCCATGATGCCAGGTCCAGATTCAACACTGGGAGTCATATCCTGCATTGCCAGAGAGATTTACACCCCTGGTAGTCAGGTCCCACTTGGTGGGGGAGGGCAGTGAGATCACCTTCCAACATGGCTTAGAGAGAGAGAGCCACATATGAGCAACAAAGAGGCACTCAGAGGGGAGACTCAGGCACAATTATAAGCAGGTTTAACCTCTCCTTTGCAGTAACAAGCTTCATAGGGGCAAGCCCCAAGACAGAGGGCTCAGCATAACAGGCCATCAGTCCCCAATATTATGAGAATATCAGCAACCATCCAGGTGAGGAAATCCAAAAACTCCACATTCTCCCCCAGCTCCTCACAGAGATCCCAAATATATAATTTTATTCTCCATACAAATTACTCTGGGATGTGTTGCTATTTCACTCTAACCTATACAGAATTACCATATCTCACTTCCTGTTCAAAGTTCCATGTAATTGTGGTGTTTGAACAAACTGACTGCAGAAGTTGTATTGTTTAGAAAAATAAATCCTGCAGCAAACAAACATCTCTTCCCTTAGCCTCACATGGAAGCCAAAGTTTTAACATACAGTCAGTTTCAACACTTACTCTTTGGCCCAATTTGCCCCAGTCTCAACTAAATCTGCTTCATTCATATGACTAATTGAAGGCTGGGCTCTTTTTAAGCTTTTTTTTAAACAGCTGCTGTGTGTGTTAATACTAACATTCAACTGCCAATCTCTAGCTCTGAGCCTCAGGTGTCACATAGATATCATTTAAATGTTCCAGAGACCAATCAGGTTATATACAAAGGGATCAAGATCTCTTAGTTTGGAGATGGCCATTACAATTCAGAAATAGATTTGACTGCTGTAAGAGCTTACAATCTGGAGATGATTACAATAATCATTTCCCTGTTAGGCTGTGCTCTAAGATTCAATTCCTAGTTAACACATGACAGTTAGTCCATATTGGTGATGCATTACAGTGTTTGCCTTTGTTTCTGGCATACTTCACTCAAAATGCTGTCTACAGGTTCCATTCACCTCCTTGCATTTCTAACAACTTCACCCCTTCTTGTAGTTGCTCAGTATTCCATTGTAGGCATGCATCACAGTTCACCATTCTGTTCCTCAGTCAATGTACCCTGAGGCCACCTCCACCCACTGCAAATCATGAATACTGCCTCCATAAACACCAGTGTGCAAATATTCATTCATGTCTCTGCTCTCATATCTTCCAAGTACATACCCCATAATGAGGCTGCAGAACCTTATGACCCCCACATACTTACCTTCCTGTGGAACCACCACAGTGACATCCAGAAAGGCTACACCATTCTGCCTCCTCATCAAAAGTAAATAGGCTCATCCTTCTCCCCATGTTTTCTCCATCACTTTTACCCCTATTTTTATTTTTCCTACATTTTATAGTTATATTCACATAACATACAATTATCCACAGTGTACAGTTGTTCATGGTAGCATCATATTGTACATTTATCACCACAGTCAGCACTTGAACATATTGGTTACTATGAAAATTTTTTTGGTGACTAATAAAAAGACAATAACAAGAAAAATGAATTGTCATACAATACAATATAATAGTGGGGACAGAAAACAACACCAAGAATACCATATTCCTCCCTTATATCCCCCCTCATGCACATTTAACTCTAGCATATTGCCTTTGTTACATTTAATGTAAGTATATTACAGTGTTACTGTTGACCATAGACTCCAGTTTGCTTTATGTTTTTTCCCAAATGTCATTCCTTTTTGAACACTCTGAATGGTTGACATTCATTTATTCTCCCACATGTGAGAACATTTTTATATTTGCACATTTGGTAATAGTCATTGGCCACTCCAGTTTTTGCCAAGTTGTACAGTCCCAGTATTCATCATCCATCTTTATCTTTGGTGTTATATATTCCCCTATCACACCTCTTTTAGCTTTGCTCACAGACATCTTTGTTCAGTGTAATTAAAATATTGTGCTACCATCACACGGTATTATGCTATCTATTTCTGGATTATACAATCAATCCTGTTGAACATTCTGTAGTCCTTCAGCATCAAATGCCTGATCTCTACCCTTTTTCTATCTCCTGGTAGCCTGTGTTTTCAGCTTTTAAATCTCAATGTTTGCAAATTGATGTTAGTTCATATTAGTGAGACCATACAGTATTTGTCATTTTGTTTCTAGCTAACCTCATTCAACATAATGTCCTCAAGGTTCATCCATGTTATTATATGTTCCATGTCTTTGTTCTATTTTACAGCTGCATGATATTCCATCATATGTATATACCACAGTTTATTTATCTACTTGTCTTTTGATGAACATTTGGGCTGCTTCCATCTCTTGGAAACCATGAATAATGCTGCAATAAACATCAGGTTACAAACGTTCATTTCAGTTTCTTTGAGTATATACATAGCAATGGAATAGCTGGGTAATATGGGAGATCTATACTTAGCTTCCTGAGGAATGTCCATACTGTCTTACACAGTGGTTGCACCATTCTACATTCCCACTAGCAATGAATAAGTGTTCAACTTTCTCCACATCTCTCCAGCACTCATAATTTTCTGTTTTTCAGGTAATGGCCATTCTGGTAGGTATGAGATGATATGTCACTGTGGTTTTGATTTGCATTTCCCTAATAGCCAGTGAAGTTGAGAATTTTTCATGTTTTTGAGCCATTTGTATTGCCTCTTCACGTCCATGTCTTTTGCCCACCTCTTTTAGCTTTGTTCACAGACATTTTTGTTCAGTGTAATTAAAATATTGTGCTACCATCACATGAATACTGCCTCCATAAATAGCAATGTGCAAATGTCCATTCATTTGTCTTTCTGTTTTTGAATTGTGGAATTGCTTTATATACTTGAAATATTAAACCATTATATGATATGTGGTTTCCAAATATTGTCTCCCAATGTGTAGGCTGCCTTTTTACTTTTTAAATAAAGTCCTTTGATGAACAAAAGTGTTTGATTTTATGGAGATTCCATTTTTCAGTTTGTTCTTTGGTTGCTCATGCTTTGGGTGTAAGGTCTAGGAAACCACCTCCTACCAGAAGATTTTTAAGATACTGCCCTAGGTTTTCTTCTAAGAGTCTTATGGTTGTAGTGATTATGTTTTGTTCTTTGATCCAATTGGAGTTAATTTTTGTATAAGGAGTGAGTTAGGAGTCCTCTTTCATTATTTAGAAATGGATATCCAATTCTCTAAACACCATTTATTGAAAAGGCTGTTCTGTCCCGTTTACTTTGGCTTGACTGCCTTATCAAAGATCAATTTCTGTAGATGTGTTAGTCTATTTCTGAACACTCAATTTAATTCCATTGGTCAGTATTTCTGTCCTTATGCCAGTACCATGATGCTTTGAGCTCTGTAGCTTTGTAATATGCTTCAAAGTCAGGTAGTGTGAGACCTCCCACTTCATTCCTCTTTCTCAAGATATTTTTGGCTATGTGGGTCAACTTGCTCTTCCAAATAAATTTGGTTATTAGTTTTCCAATTTCTTCAAAGTAAACTGTTGGGATTTTAATTGGTATTGCATTGAACCTATAAATCAGTTTAGGTATAGTTGAGATCTTAATTATATTTAGTCTTCCAATCCATTAACATGATACGTCCTTCCATTGTTTTAGGTCCTCTTTGATTTCTTTTAGCAGTTGCTTGTACTTTTCTTGTATAGGTCTTTCATGGCCTTTGTTTAGTTTATTCCTATATACTTGATTCTTTTGGTTGCTATTGTAAATGGATTTTTTTATTTATCCCTTTTGCTGTACATTACTTGTGTATAAGAACACTAGAGAAGTTTGCATGTTGATCTTTTAGCCTGCCACATTGCTGTACTCATTGATTAGCTCTAATAGCTTTGCTGTAGATTTTTCTGGACTTTCTATGTATAGAATCATGTCATCTGCAAACAGTAAAAGTTTTATTCTTCCTCTTCAATTTGGATGCCTTTTATTTCTTTTTCTTGCCTAATTGCTCTAGCTAGAACTTCCAGCACAATGTTGAATCACTATGGTGACAATGGGCATCCCAGTCTTGTTCCTGATCTCAGGGGAAAGTTTTCAGTCTCTCCTCATTGAGGATGAAGTTAGCTGGGAGTTTTTCATATATTGCCTTTATCATATTGAGAAAATTCCCTTCTAATAGATAATTCCCTTCTTCTCCTTTGAAGCATTTTCATCAAGAAAGGATGTTGAATTTTGTCAAATGCTTTTTTGATATTAATTGAGATGATAATATGGTTCTTTCACTTTGATTTATTGATGTGGTGTATTACATTAATTGATTTTCTTGTGTTGAACCAGCCTTGCATACGTGGAATAAACCCCACTTGGTAATGGTGTATAATTCTTTTAATGGCTGCTAGATTCAATTTGCAAGTATTTTGTTGAGGATTTTTGCATCTATAGTCAACAAAGGGATTGTTCTATACTTTTCTTTTTTTGTAGTATCTTTGTCTGATTTTTGTATTAGGGTGATGTTGGCTTCATAGACTGTGTTGGGTAGCTTTCCATCCTCTTCATTTTTTTTGAAGAGTTTGAGCAGAAATGGTATTAATTCTTTCTTGAAGCCTTGGTGGAACTTACATATGAAGCAATTTGGTACTGGGATTTTTGTTTGGGGGGAGCTTTTTTTTTTTTTTTTCCCATTTACAGATATTTTCAGTTAAAATGTCACATAATATTTGTTATATCAGCAAGAGAATGGAAATTGAGTTGGCAGTGAAGCATTGCACTGACAACTGTCACCTTGGAAACTGTAGTAAGCAATCACAATTACAATTAGCAAGACTCACACAAAGTATACATAAATATTCGTGTGCCAGAGAACAGTGTCACGTACATCAGACAGCAGAGTAAGCTGTGGGGCTGTCACTTCTTTCTCTTTGACATGTCCTTGTAAAGATTAAGTTTCTGTTAAAAGATATTGCTGCTTCTTTGAATTTAGATGAACATATTTCCTTATGTGCTGGTTTTGAGGCTGTAACATAATGACGTTAGACAGTCAGCAGATTACACGGAAGCATCAACTAACCCTTAGTTGAAGTAGGCCCCATCCTCAACGGACTCTTAAACAAAGCCTGATCTCAGAAGAAAATAAGGCAATTGTAAATAATAAATGGTGCCATAGCACAATTACAAAAGGGTGCTCTGGGGAAAAGCACTGCCCCACAGAAGGAATGGCTAAACGTATGATTTAATCATCCACTGCTACGTAACTCTTAGCTGCTTCTTTATCGCCGTGGAAGTGTTCCCTTTGATTCAGACTTCACTGTCACATTGAAAGGAGTCAGAGGAAGAGTGAGTGACAGATTTGTTCTCACTTGGACATACCAGGAGCGTCTGGGGGGAGCTTTTTGATGACTGACTTAACCTCTTTGCTTGTGAATGATTTGTTGAGGTCATCCACTTCTTCTTGGGTCATTTTTGGTTGTTTATGCTTTCCTAGGAGGTTGTCCATTTTGTGTAAGTTTTCCAGTTTATTAGCATATAGCTGCTTATACTGTCTTCTCATTATCTCATTTATTTCTGTAAGTTCAGTAGTTATGTTTCCTATCCCATTTCTGATTGCATTTATTTGCATCCACTCTTTTTTTCCTTTTTGTTAGCCTATCTAGGGTCCATCAATTTTGTTGACTTTCTCAAAGAACCAGTTTCTGGTTTTGTTTATTCTCTCTATTGTTTTCCTCTTCTCAGTTTTATTTACTTCTGCTCTAATCTTTTTTATTTCTTTCCTTCTGTTTGCTTGGAGTTAATTTGATGTTCTTTCACTAGTTTCCCCAGGTGGACAGTTAATTCCTCAATTTTTGCTCTCTCTTCTAATATATGCATTTAGGGCAATAAATTTCCCTCTCAGTACAACCTTTGTTGCATCCCGTAAGTTTTCATACATTGTGTTTTCATTGTCATTTGCCTCAAGGTATTTACTAATTTATCTTGTAATTTCTTCCTTTACCTAATGGTTTTTGAAGTGTGTTGTTTAGTTTCCATATACTTGTGAATTTTACAGTCTTCTGCCTGTTATTTATTTCCAACTTCATTCCATTATTATCCAAGATAATGTTTTATAACATCAATATTTATAATTTGTTGAGACTTGCTTTGTGACCCAGCATGTGGTCTATCCTAGAGAATGTTCCCTGAACACTTGAGAAAAATGTGTATCCTGCTGCTGTGGGTTGTAGTGTTCTATAAATGTCTGTAAAGCCTAGTTCATTTATCATAAAATTCAACATCCCCATTTCCTTGTTGATCCTCTGTCTACTTGTTCTATACATTGATGACAGTCTCCAACTATTCCTGTGGAGTTATCTCCTCCTTTCAGTGTTCTCAGTGTGTGCCTCATGAACTTTGGGGCACTCTGGCTTGTGCATAAATATTTATGATTGTTATGTTTTTTTCATGAATTGACACATTTATTAATATATAGTGTCCTTCTTTGTCTCTCTTAATTGTTTTACTTTTGAAGTCTACTTTGTCCGATATGAATATAGCTACTTCCACTTTTTTCTGGTTGCTGTTTGCATGAAATATCTTTTTCAAACCTTTCAGATTCAGCCTATTTGTGTCCTTGTGTCTAAGGTGAGTTTCTTGTAGACAACACACTGATGGGTCCTGTTTTTTTAATCCATTCTGCCAGTCTGTGCCTTTTTATTGGGGAGTTTAATCCACTAATATTTAGTGTTATTAAAGTAATGGCAGTACTTTCTGCTATCATTTTATCTTTTGGATTTTGTGTGCCATGTCTTATTTTTTCTTCTCTCTCTTTTTATGCTTCCTGTTAATCTTCATTTCTACACTCTTCTCAAAACCTCTTTCTCCTGTCTTTTCCTATCAGCCTGTAGCACTCCCTTTAGTATTTCTTGTAGCACTGGTCTCTTATTCACAAACTCTCTCAGTGACTGTCTGAAAATATGTTAATCTCTCCCTCATTTTGAAGGACAGTTTTGCTGGATATAGAATTTTTGTTTGGCCCTATATGCATATCTATTATTAACTTTTAGTTATAGTGTCATACATTTATTGTCATTCATGAGAGATATTTCTAATATTTGTACAGTTAATCAGACAGTGCCCACCACAGGATTCCCTGTTTTCTACATTCCCATCTTTTAATCTCCAACTTTCCTTCTGGTGACATATGTGACTCTGAGCTTACCCTTTCACCATCTTTACACACCATTCAGCACTGTTAGTTATTGTCACTATTTTCTACCATCACCTCTGTCCATTTGCAAATATTTAAGTTCACTCTAGTTGAACATTCTGCTCATAATAGGCAACTGCATCCCATTCTTTAGCCTTGTTCTATATCCTGGTAACTTATATTTCATGTCTATGAGTATACATATCATAATCAGCTCATATCAGTGCACTCTGAAATATTTGTCTTTATGTGTCTGTCTTATTTCACTCAATATAGTGCCCTGAAGGTTTCTTCATCATCCCATTTTTAAAAGATGGTTTTGCTCAAGCACCATACATTCCATCTTAAGAAAACAATCATTGGTTCCCTGTATACTCACACATTTATGTATTCAGTGCCATCTCCACTATCTATATAAGGACATCTCCATTTCTTCAACAAAGAAGGAAGAAGATTCAAAGAAGTTAGAGGGACAAAAGAAAAAGAAAAAAGAGAGAGAAAAAAAGCAAAAGTATGATAGCTAGAAAGCAACAAAAGAAAAGATAGCATTAAACTAAAGTAGAATAGGAGGTCAGACAACATCACCAATGCCAGGAGTCCCATCCCCATCTCCTATAACCCCATTTGCATTTAGCTTTGGTATATTGACTTTGTTATATTAAAGGAAGGGTAATACAATGTTTCTGTTAATTGCAGTCTCTAATTTGCATTGATTGCATTTTCCCCCAATCCCTCCCTATTTTAACATCTCGCAATGTTGACATTCATTAGTTCTATCTCATGGAAAAACATATTTGTACATTTTATTACAATTGATGAGCAACCTAGGTTTCACTGAGTTATATGGTCTCAGTCTTTACCTTTCATCTTTCATTCTGGTGTCCCACAGAGTCTTAAATTTCCTCTTTCAGGTATCACAGTCATCTTTGTTCACTTTACTTACATTGCTGTGCTACTGTCTCCCAAAATTGTTTTCCAAACCTCTCATTCCTGTCTTTTCCTTTCTGTCTGCAGTGCTTCCTTTAGTGTTTCCTGTAGAGCAGGTATCTTGTTCACAAACTCTGTCATTTTCTGTTTGTCAGAGAATATTTTAAGCTCTCCCTCATATTTGAAAGACAGTTTTGCCAGATATAGGATTCTTGATTGGTGGTTTTTCTCTTTCACTATCTTAAATATATCACACCACTTCCTTCTTTCCTCCATGGTCTCTCTTGAGAAATCCACACATAGTCTTATCAAGCTTCTTTTGTATGTGATGGATCAATTTTCTCTTGCTGCTTTCAGGATTCTCTCTTTATCTTTGATGTTGGATAATCTGATTACTAAGTGTCTTGCTGTAGGCCTATTCAGATCTATTCTTTTTGGGGTATGCTGCACTTCTTGGATCTGTAATTTTATGTCTTTCATAAGAGATGGAAAATTTTCATTGATTTTTCCACTATTATTGCTTCTGCCCCTTTTCCTTTCTCTTCTCCTTCTTGGACACCAATGACATGTACGTTCCTCTATTTTGTTTCCTTAAGTTTCTGTATGGGTTGCTCATATTTTTCCATTCTTTTCTCTATCTGTTCTTTTGTGTAGGCTTTCAGGTGTCTTGTTCTCCAGTTCTTGGGTGTTCTTCTCTGCCTTTTGAGATCTGCTTTGTATGTCCCCATTGTGTCTTTTATGTCTTGTGTTGTGTCATTCATTTCCATAGATACTGCCAGTTGTTTTTTCAAATTTTCAATTTCTCCCTTATGTACACCCAGTGTTTTCATTATTTGCTTCATCTCTTTTGTCATATCTTCCCTAAACTTTTTGGACTGATTTAGTATTATTTGTTTAAATTCCTGTATCTCAGTTGAAATGTAATCTTTTTCCTTTGGGCCATAACTTTGTTTTTCTTAGTGTATTTTGTAGTTTTCTGTTGTCTAAGCATCTGGTTTCCTTGGTTCCCTAATCAGGTTTTCCAAGAACAGAATGGGCTCAGGTCTTGGAAGGAGGGAATATTATCTAGTTTCCCTGAGGGTGTCTTAGAATATTGGTACACCCTGTGTGGCCTCAAGTCACTGTGCCTTTCTGCCCAGCATTTGGCACCTCTCAGCCTGTCACTCCAGACTTGTGTATGGAGGTGTGGCCCATGGTTCTTTTCCCCCAGGCTTTTGGGTTGGTTCTGAATGAAAGGTGACTGGTAGATCTGGGCCCCACCTCTTTCCTCTTGTGGATGATATCCACCTTAGGGAGAGTTCGTTAGCATTTGAATAGTCTCACTGCCTGTGCTATCTCCATTCTTGTCTGGGTCAGAGTTCTGGGAACTGAAAGTGGCTAAGACTTTCTTCACTGAGCCAAAAAAGGGACAGAAATCCCCCTTCAGGGCCAGTCTATGGCCACCCTCTGGCTTGCCAAGGTCAGTCATCACCAAAATCCTCTGTCTACTTCTTGGTTATTTGTATCTTGTATTGAGCAGTCCATGTTTGTCAATTAAATCCCTAGTTGGAGCTCAGCTGAGCTATATTCACTTGCTGGAAGTGTGCTGCTCTCTATCTCAGTGATACTTTTCAGTTCAGGCCATGGGGAGAGGGACCTCCAAGCTTGGATCTGCAGTTTTTGCTTACAGATTTTATGCTGTGATCTTGGACATTCCTCCTAATTCAGGTTGGTGTATGATGAATGGAGTGTCAAGTTTGTCCCCCCCCCCAGTTATTCCAGATTATTTACTAGTTGTTCCTGGTTGTTTATTAGTTGCTCCAGGGGGACAAACTAGCTTCCACTCCTCTCTATGTTGCCTTCTTCCTGTCACCATGATCTTATTTTGGTGGGAGGTAACTTGATGAAGCCCAACTCTTTTGAATCAGGACTGGATTAGGCTCAGGCCTTTTCTAATGGATATCATAGGTTTGAGGTGGAAAGGAATGAAACTGTGACACTAGACAGAGAAACAGATGACTTAGCAGGAGATTTAGAAGCCAAAGGTAGAGACAGAGGAGAACAGATTGCCATGTGACATGATTCAGAGACTGAATTATGCCTGTGAGTCACCACTGGGACACTAGAGATTTCAGAGATTTTGGACTACTAGCATCCCATCTGCCAACAATAAATATTTGTTGTTGAAGCCAACCAGTCTGTGGTATTTGTTATAGCAGTGTGGCAAACTAAGACAGTGCTTATTACTCTGTATGGTAGCATTTTTATATAAACTCAACTCATTCAAGGATTACTGAGTTTAGGGAGACTTGCATGTTGTACAATAAGGCACCATCCTCAGAGTATAAGATATACAGATACCATATACAGAGAATAAGATAGGCAATGAAATACTTCTGAAGAAATGTCTGAAATTTAATCATAAGATGCTTTCTAATACAATGATAGGGAATTGATGAGATTTTAGATGCATTAATATCCTGGTATCAAATTTTTACCTGAGGTACTTCTCTCACTAGAAATCACTTCTTTATATGTCAGGAATTCCAAAGTTGTAGACATATGTTTTCTAAAGCCCATTATATATATTATGTAGTTTATTGCACATCAGTATCACACCTATCAGAATAATCAAAGCTAGCTGAGCCTAAAGCACAGAAGAAAGTGTGAGATATTACAACCTTATATTTTTTCTCCTATTTCCAGTTATTCCCCAAACCTTGAAACAGAATTAACAACCTGCGCCTAGTCTCTCATCTTTGGGTAATCCTGATTGGAATACAGCTGCATTGGATTCTTCTTTACATTTAGGCAAATTTATGAACCTCCCCAAAATATGAGTTTTCTCATCTATCAATTATTTACGTATTTTCTGTTTAAACACAGCACAGTGCCTGTAATATAAAAAGAATCCAAGGAATGTAAGCTAAACCACAAAATGGGACCACTTAGCTGTGGATTCAGAGTAATTATTTATTTTCTCCTATTTATTCTTTATATTGTCCCCTTAAATCTTTTTCCTCCTTTTTCATCTGTATTCTATTAGTTCTTTCATTTTTTAATAGAGAACTAGTAGATTTATAGAAAAAATCATATATAAAGTACAGTTGTTCCCACATACCACCTTATTATTTAAGCTATAAATTGCAGTGGTATATCTATTGCAATTCATGAAAGAACATTTTATAATTGTACTATTAACAGTAGTCTATTGTTTGCATTAGGGTTCACTATTTGTGATGTACTGCCCTGTTTTTCTTTTCAAATTTTTTCTCTAGTAACACATATAAACCTAAAAATTCCACTTTTAACCACATTCAACTATATAATTCATTGCTGTTGATTGTATTCACAATGTGCTACCACAACCACCATCCATTACTAAACTTCCTCATAAACTCAGAGACTCATTCTAACAAGGCACCTCCTCTATCTTCCTCCCAAACTCCCTCTCTCTTTCTCTCTCCCTTTCTCTCTTGACTTTTAATACATACACTTGTCAGCTTTACTCTGAAAACTCTGGGAAAATAGCTGAAGGTTGGGAGGATCCTGGGATCTACTTCTATAAAAACAGAACTGGTGATGCTTTAGTACTTGGAACTTCATAAAACTTTTAAATGCTATAAATATTCTAGTTTGTGTTTATCTGTTAAATGAACAAATAAATGAAAATTAAAAATCAATATTCATAATCTTTATATTGACATTTAGAAACCACAAAATCAGTACTCTATTTTCCCAAAACCTAAGTTAAAGATCAAAAATTCTAAAAACTAGAGGGAAAAATCACAGTTTAGGCACACATGGAAATAATTTAGATTGAATTGAAGACATAATATTGAAAGAACTGGAGTAAGTGAGAGTTACAGCTTGTGTGGAGAAAAAGGTAGTAAAATAACAAGAAAAAACTGAGAAAACAACAGCAAGGAAATAATGAGACCATGATATTAGGATATTTAGGAACTTGATATAAAATTGATAAATCTATGTAAAATAAGATTCTTTAAATAGAACAAAGATATAGATCCATTTAATTTCTTTAAATACACCAATATACACCAATGTACATCAAGAGAGAAAGAGAAGAAATAAACACAGATACAGTATTTTATGAATCATGCATAACCTCAGATTTAGAAGAGATTTTAAAATGTACAATGAACATGAGACTAATGAACTAAATGTATGCTGGAACTACTAAAGGAAAACAATTTGTAAGCAAAACCTCTGGTGAGACAACAGGCAAATGCTGCTGCTGCTTTTTGGTTTACTGTTCTTTTATTCTATTTTATTACTCTACAATGAGTAAATTTTGATTGAAAAACAAAATGATAAAACGTTATAATTGAGTAGAAAGCCTTGATATTATCAGTTTTGTAAATACACATTTATGGAAACCTCATCCAAACATATATGAAGATAGTCATCTTCTCCTTGGAGAGATTGTATGATATTTGCATGAACTCAAAAAAGCTCGTGTATATTGGATTTGCCTATTTGGATTTAATAAAATTATAACCCTGAAATAATTTGCAAATTCAAGATTAATTAGATTTACTATATGTGTGTATGAATGTGTGTATAGTTGTGTAATATGTATATTTATAAATATTTAAACTTTATACTTTTATATATATAATTTCTATACATAAACTATTTGGTTTTCATACATTTTAAACTATCCAGGTATATTTCTGAAATGATAAATCCACAGGGAGGTGAAATTTATGCATATATGAAATGATAAAAATAAAGTATCTTGCTTATATTCCATATTTATCACTGCTTTGTGTGATGTTTACTTCTATTATAGTGTCTATGCTAGATGATCATATGGAAGAGGATAGCAATAATAAATTTCAATGTTTGGGGCATATTCAAGGTTACATCCCTAAAATTTGGAGTTCAAAGTTTAATTATATCATATTGTAGCCAGCAAAGTGTGTTAGAAAAGAGCACATCAGAACAAAGTTAATATTTTCTTAATTTTCCAACACCGATTCAAATTCTCTCTACATATTTTGGAATGACTTGATATTATAAATCCAGATCCTTTCTGTTTAAACAAGAAACATGGTTAAAACAGTTTTAATTACATGACTAATTATTTTTTTCATATCAGGAATATTTTTAAAGTGGTTTTCCTTCCAACAGTATGGTTTGTTGACATTTTGAGTACTAATTAAAATATGGTGCATTCTGAAAAATTGCTGAAATGTGTTTTCTCAGCTCACTAAATTATAGCAGTGCCAGTCTTTGCATCCAGTGCTTCAAAGTATCATTTCCGATACAGAGTAGAGAGATCAGGGTCAAGGCCTTCAAGAGTTGTTCAGGGCTTAGGCTTTCTCAAAATGTAAAGTAGAATTGTAAAGTGGTAATCAGCATTCCAGGAACTAAGCCAAGGTTTAGGGCTCCATCCCCAGCAAAGAAATGAGAGCAAAGCAGGAAACTATGGCTATCATCTGCCATTATCCTCAAGATATGTCTTTTCACAGTCTCTTTTACAGATCATGCTTGATTTGCATTGTGTTTTAATTTGTCTTTTCTTTTCTTTGATAGAAATCATGCTATTTTTGTATGTTCTTAAGTACATTGCATTTACCACTGTTTCTAAGCAATGTTTCTAATAAGCATAATGTACCACAAATAAATATTTTTATATATATAAGAATATATTTAGTCTCAAATTAATATTTTCCTCACTAAAATTCAGTATTTCACAACTAAAGTGTAAGTAAGATGATTCTTCCTGGTTAAAACATTTAAAAACTTCAAAATTTTTAGAATCAGTTTCTAAATAAGGATATCAAAACCTTTTAAAATGCATATCTTTCTTTGTATGCCTCCTTATCATTCAGAGTATGCTGACTACTGACCTCTAAAAAATATTTTGAGTTTAGAATGAAGTCACCCTCCTGGAAAGAGGGTTTGCAATTGTTTCTACTTTCAGGAAAGTACCAGTCTCTCTTTGAAGGGCTTTTACCTGATTAACTCTGATTAACCCAGTGCAATCACACTTTTGAATAAAGCAAAATTACTGATCTGGAACCTTAATTCCATCTGCAAAGTGACTTCACATTTGACATATTCTATGGGTTAAAAGTACATCACAATTCTCACCCATACTCTACTGGAGGGAATAAAAAGGTCATGAACAGCATCAGGAGGGAATCATTTCAGCCTCCTTCAGTCTGTCCACCATACTAGTTCACTTACCCTCTTCATATCCACAGTGCAAATCTGCACAGAACACATATGCCTTTGTTCTCAATAGTAGATTATTTTTCTTTTTCTCCCTTCTGCTGTTCTCACAGCCAAAGCAGCTTTTACTCAAGTCTGCTGGTGTTGAGACAAGTGGAGAAGGGCTTACTAAATGACCACTGAATCATTATATAGATATTTGTTTTTAGTTTCCAATGTATTAGAATATCCAGAAGGAAATACCTGAAATTGTGGAACTGTAACCCATACTATACTTTGAAATTTGCTCAATAACTGCCTGTTAAACTATATTTTGAAATTAATATATTTCACAATAAAAAGTTTTTGAAAAAGATTTCAGGAAAGTATACAAGGCATACACCATATAACCTGCACTACCCCAGTATCAGCTAAACCAATCACACACTATTTATGTCACAAATCAAATTTATGTCAAATCAAATTTATGTCAATCACACACTATTTATGTCACAAATCAAATTTATGTCAAATCAAATTTATGTCAATCACACACTATTTATGTCACAAATCATCAGATAAGTGGGAAAATAGAGGCCATCAAGAGCATCACACCAGCATGGGTCAACTTGACTACCAAGTGAGGACAGGGCCTTGGAACCCCAGGTGAGCTATAACTCTAAAATCAGCATATACAGTATACTGCAGTTTAATAAAGGTCTTGTCGGAGGGATCAGTGGAGCAGTGACTCAGTTTACTTCCCCTAAAGCAAATGAACTGCTCTATTTAATTTACGGTGTGTATTAGCACTTAAAATCTACAGATTCAAAGTTAGGGTTCCGTATGTGTCTTGCAATTCAAAAGAATTAGCAATTATAATAACTGATCAAAAGGAGCAGTAATTCTTATATTTTGGCTAATTATATATTACCAAAAATCACAAAAGTACAATAAAATTTGTGTTTCTAATAAATGAAAATCTAAGTTTATAACTGCATTGCATAGAATTTCTTCATAGTATTTATGCTTGAAGTGAATCTTTTAAATATACTGTCTATATGTTTCTCATATGCTATTACTTTCCTTGGCCAACTTCATGTCTGTATAAATCCTATAATCATTCTTTAATAAATACAAAAAAATGTTAAATGCTTATCAAATTTATACAGATTATTAACAGTACCACCCACCCAGATTTTCAGTTTAACTCATCCAATTACTGCAAAGATCTATACAGAGTGGAATGTGGAATCTGATATTATACAAATGAACATCACTGCCCTCTGATGGTACAAGTATTATATCATTTTAAGTTGAGTAAAATATTTTGAAAAGAACAATCTTCAGTATAGTGTAAAACATATGTTAATTTTATATTACAGTGATAAAAATTAGGAGAAAATCCAACATTTGTCTACAAATATTCAATACATGGTAAGTTGTAAAAATTTAGAGTGCTCCTTCAAATAAGCCCTTTAAATGATTTTTCAAGGTTTTCCCATGTGATCAGTTTAAAGGCACTAAACCTATACTTTTAAACAAAAGTCTTCAAATATAATGAAATAAAGATACATATATGGCTAAGCAGCACACTATAAATAGCTAGATAATTTTATAAAGAAGAGAAAATATAATTGCAAATTTCAGTATTATGAATGCATGCAGAGTTTTGAGATGCAGAGGTATATTATGGCAACCCATGGCCTGAGCAAAACAGGCCTGCAGATCTTTGGTGCACAGAAGTCTGCATGACGTAGACAGCTAAATGTTTAACCTATTGTCTTTCTAAGCCAGTAAAGAAAAAAAAAAGGTAAATTGACATTAAAATGTAACTT
This sequence comes from Choloepus didactylus, assembly GCF_015220235.1. Taxonomy (NCBI): domain Eukaryota; kingdom Metazoa; phylum Chordata; class Mammalia; order Pilosa; family Megalonychidae; genus Choloepus; species Choloepus didactylus. The sequence continues at coordinate 76,217,823 of NC_051310.1, read as the reverse complement.
TATGCAAGCAGACAGGAAGTGAGAGGCTCTTAGTCTCACAAAAAGAGCAAAATGTAGTTGTTCAAGTGTTATTCTAGTCTTTCCTGCACCATCCCCCAGGTCAGAATGACCTATTCCTGCATCTATGCTCCCCTCACCCTTAGGAAGGCCTTTGTCTTAAATCCTTATAAAAGGCTTTCTGTCCTTTTTGCATCACTCAGTCATCTTCCCTGTGAATGCAATGCCTGCCTGGCCCGAGAGCTGTCATGATCTCTCCATGACTTCTCACCCTGTAAGTAAGCCCTGAATAAAAGTTCATGTATCAGGAAGTGCTTGTTGTCTTCTTTGGTCTTTGGACTGGTGTGGCCCTCTTGGGCTGTGACAATTGGCAAAGCCAGACTGGAGAATTAAATAGCCACCAGCTGGAGACTAAAGAGATCCTGGGCACTGATGACATGGACTTGGGGAGGGGAAAGAAGGCCCTGGGTGGGATATCAGGGAGGCCTGCAATGTCTATGTTGGAAGGGCTGCCCACCCTCCCAGTGGAATGTATGTCTATGTGGGGAGGGATGGCTACCCTGCTAGATGAGTGGAATCTGCTGAGGGAGTATGGAAATGTTTATAACTCTCTGGCTGGACAAATAGCCATCCCACAGGTCCACTGGGGATCCAGAAAGAAAAAAAGGCCAGTAGATTGCAGCTGCAGTGGGCTGGCCATTGTTAGAGGCTGCATGTGCCACTACTGAGGAAGTTTTAGCAGCAAACATGGCCATAAGCCACCTGGGAGGTAAATTAAATGTAGAAAAAGTTATGAGGCTAGCACAAGTGGAATTGAAAGATGCTCTGGATAAATGTTATAAATATTGGCATACCAGTACACTAAAGTAAGAGGGCATAAACTACCCAAAGGGCAAGTTAGGCATATCCTGGCTTCCCCTGACTGGAACCATAAACAGTGGGCCCTGTTGATTCCTCATCAAAAGATTATGAGGAGAGCAGGGCAAGATGGTGGATTGGTGAGGTGAATGTTTTAGTTACTCCTCCAGGGAAGTAGGTAGAAAGCCAGGAACTGTGTGGACTGGACACCACAGAGCAATCTGACTTTGGGCATACTTCATACAACACTCATGAAAATGTGGAACTGCTGAGATCAGCAAAATCTGTAAGTTTTTGTGGCCAGGGGACCCGCACCCCTCCCTGCCAGGCTCAGTCCCCTGGGATGAGGAGCTGTCAGCACTGTGAAGGAGAAGGGAGAACTGCAGTGGCAGCTCTTATTGGAAACTCATTCCACTGATCCAAACTCCAAACATAGATAGACTGAGACCAAACACCAGAGAATCTGAGAGCAACCAGCCAAGCAGAGAGGAGCTAGGCATAGCAAAAAAAAAAAAAGCAAAACAAACCAAAAAATAAAAGCAGATGCTTTTTGGAATTCTGGTGAACATAGAAAGGGGAAGGGCAGAACTCAGGCCTGCAGACATTTGCAAAGCCAGAAGAAAAACCGATCTCTCTGCCCCCTGGATCTTTCCTTAATAGCCCTAATTGCTTTGTCTCTTAGCATTTCAATAACGCATCAGATTTGCCCAGAGGGCCCATTTGGTTTTTTTTGTTTGTTTTTTTCATTTTCTAAAACAATTACTCTAAGAAGCCCAATACAGAGAGCCTCAAAGGCTTGCAATTTGGGCAGGTCAAGACAAGAGCAGAAGTGAGAGCTCTGAGACAAAAGGCAATGATCCAGTGGCTGAGAAAATTCACTAAACACCACAACTTCCCAAGAAAAGGGGGGTGCCCGCTCACAGCCATCATCCTGGTGGACAGGAAACACTCCTGCCCATCACCAGCCCCATAGCCCAGAGCTGCCCCAGACAACCCAGTGTGATGGAAGTGCTTCAAATAACAGGCACACACCACAAAACTGGGCGTGGACATTAGCCTTCCCTGCAAACTCAGTTGATTGTCCCAGAGTTGGGAAGGTGGAGCAGTGTGAATTAACAAGCCCCATTCAGACATCATTTCAGCAGACTGGGAGCCTCCCTACACAGACCAGCAGCCCAGAACCACCCTGAGGGGATGGCACTCACCTGTGACATAGCACAGTCATCCCTCAACAGAGGACCAGGGGGTGCAAGGCCTGGAAGAGGGACCCATTCACAAGTCTCAGGAGCCACACGCCAATACCAAGGATTTGTGGGTCAGTGGCAGGGACAAACTGTGGCAGGACTGAACTGAAGGATTACACTATTGCTGCAGCTTTAAAACTCCAGGAACACCAGGGAGATTTGGTTGTTAGAGATGCCCCCTCCCTGACCACCAAGAAACACGCCCCTTATACAGGGTGGGCAACACCAACTACACATGCAAGCTTGGTACACCAACTGGACCCCACAAGACTTACTCCCCCACTCACCACAGAGGCAAAGCAGGAGAGAACTGACTTGAGGGGAACAGGTGGCTCATGGACGCCACCTGCTGGTTACTCACAGAAAGTGTACTCCACGAAGCTGTAGACATGAAAAATTAGAGATAAAGATTTCAATTGGTCTACAAATCCTAAAAGAACCCTACAAAGTTAAGCAAATGCCAAGAAGCCAAAAACAACAGAAAATTTTAAAGCACATGTAAAAACCAGATGATATGGATAACCCAAGCCCAATCACCCAAATCAAAAGATCAAAAGAAATACAGTACTTAGAGAAACTAATTAAAGGACTAAAGATGAACTGTAAAAACATGGCATGGGATATAAAGGACATCAAGAAGAGCATGGAACAGGATATAAAGGACATTAAGAAGACCCTAGAAGAGCATAGAGAAGACATTGCGAGACTACATAAAAAAATAGATGATCTTATGGAAATTAAAGAAACTGTTGACCAAATTAAAAAGATTCTGGATATTCATAGTACAAGACTAGAGGAAGTTGAACAATGAATCAGTGACCTGGAAGATGACAGAATGGAAAATGAAAGCACAAAAGAAAGAATAGGGAAAAAATCAAAAAAATCAAAATGGACCTCAGGGATATGATAAATAATATAAAACATCCAAATATAAGACTCATTGGTGTTCCAGAAGCAGAAGAAAGGGTAAAGGTCTAGGAAGAGTATTCAAAGAAATTGTTGGGGAAAACTTCCCAAATCTTCTAAACACCATAAATACACAAATCATAAATGCCCAGTAAACTCTAAATAGAATAAATCCAAATAAATCCACTCTGAGACATATTCTGATCACACTGTCAAATAGGGAAGAGAAGGAGCAAGTTCTGAAAGCAGCAAGAGAAAAGCAATTTACCACATACAAAGGAAACAGCATAAGACTAAGTAGTGACTACTCAGCAGCCACCATGTAAGCGAGAAGGCAGTGGCATGACATATTTAAAATTCTGAGTGAGAAAAATGTCCAACCAAGAATACTTTATCCAGCAAAGCTCTCCTTCAAATTTGAGGGAGAGCTTAAATTTTTCACAGGCAAACAAATGCTGAGAGAATTTGCTAACAAGAGACCTGCCCTAATGGAGATACTGGAGATAAAGGGAGCCCTACCAACAGAGAAAAAAAGAAAGGAGAGAGAGACATGGAGAAAGGTTCAGTACTAAGGAGATTCAGTATGGGTACATTAAAGGATATTAATAGAGAGGGGGAAAATATATATGACAAACATAAACCAAAGGATAAGATGGCTGATTCAAGAAATGCCTTCACGGTTATAATGTTGAATGTAAAGGGATTAAACTCACCAATTAAAAGGTATAGATTTGCAGAATGGATCAAAAAATGAACCATCAATATGCTGCATACAAGACACTCATTTTAGACACAGGGACACAAAGAAATTGAAAGTGAAACGATGGAAAAAAATATTTCATGCAAGCTACAGCCAAAAAAAGCAGGAGTAGCAATATTAATCTCAGATAAAATAGACTTTAAATGCAGGGATGTTTTTAGAGACAAAGAAGGTCACTACATACTAATAAAAGGGGCAATTCAGCAAGAAGAAATAACAATCATAAATGTTTATGCACCCAATCAAGGTGCCACAAAATACATGAGAGAAACACTGGCAAAACTCAAGAAAGCAGTTGATGTTTCCACAATAATTGTGGGAGACTTCAACACATCACTCTCTCCTATAGATAGATCAACCAGACAGAAGACCAATAAGGAAATTGAAAACCTAAACAATCTGATAAATTAATTGGATTTAACAGACATATATAGAACATTACATCCCAAATCACCAGGATATACATACTTCTCTAATGCTCACAGGACTTTCTCCAGAATAGATCATATGCTGGGACATAAAACAAGGCTCAATAAATTTAAAAAGATTGAAATTATTCAAAGCACTTTCCGACCACAATGGAATACAATTAGAAGTCAATAACCCTAAGAGACTTAGAAAATTCACAAATACCTGGAGGTTAAACAACACACTCCTAAACAATCAGTGGGTTAAAGAAGAAATAGCAAGAGGAATTGCTAAATATATAAAGATGAATGAAAATGAGAACACAACATACCAAAACCTATGGGATGCAGCAAAAGTGGTACTGAGGGGGAGATTTATAGCACCAAACACATACATTAACAAGAAAGAAAGAGCCAAAATCAAAGAACTAATGGATCAATGGAAAAGGTAGAAAATGAACAGCAAACCAATCCTAAACCAAGTGGAAGAAAAGAAATAACAAGGATTAAAGCTGAAATAAATGACATAGAGAACAACAACAAAAAAAAAAAATAGAGAGGATAAATAACACCAAAAGTTGGTTCTTTGAGAAGATCAACAAGATTGAAAAGCCCCTAGCTAGACTGACAAAATCAAAAAGAGAGAAGACCCATATAAACAAAATAATGAATGAGAAAGGTGACATTACTGCAGATCCTGAGGAAATTAAAAAAAAATTATAAGAGGGTACTATGAACAACTGTATGGCAACAAACTGGATAATGTAGAGGAAATGGACAATCTCCTGGAAACACATGAACAACCTAGACTGACCAGAGAAGAAACAGAAGACCTCAACCAACCAAACACAATCAAAGAGATCCAATCAGTCATCAAAAAGCTTCCCACAAATAAATGCCCTGGGCCAGATGGCTTCACAGGAGAATTCTACCAAACTTTTCAAAAAGAATTGACACCAATCTTACTTAAACTTTTTCAAAACATTGAAGAAAATGGAACACTACCTAACTCATTTTATGAAGCTAACATCAATCTAATACTAAAACCAGGCAAAGATACTACAAAAAAGGAAAACTACCGGCCAATCTCCCTAATGAATATAGATGCAAAAATCCTCAACAAAATACTTGCAAATTGAATCCAAAGACACATTAAAGAAATCATACACCATGACCAAGTGGGGTTCATTCCAGGCATGCAAGGATGGTTCAACATAAGAAAATCAATGTATTACAACACATTAACAAATCAAAAGGGAAAAATCAAATGATCATCTCAATAGATGCTGAAAAAGCATTCTACAAAATCCAACATCCCTTTTTGATAAAAACACTTCAAAAGGTAGAAATTGAAGAAAACTTCCTCAATATGATAAAAAGTATATATTAAAAACCCACAGCCAGCATAGTACTCAATGGTGAGAGACTGAAAGCCTTCCCCCCTAAGATCAGGAACAAGACAAGGATGCCCGCTATCACCACTGTTATTCAACATTGTGCTAGTAGTGTTAGCCAGGGTAATCCGGCAAGACAAAGAAATAAAAGGCATCCAAATTGGAAAAGAAGAAGTAAAACTGTCATTGTTTGCAGATGATATGATCTTATATCTGGAAAATGCTGAGAAATCTATGATACAGCTACTAGAGCTAATAAACAAATTCAGCAAAGTAGCAGGATACAAGATTAATGCACATAAGTCAGTAATGTTTCTATATGCTAGAAATGAACAAACTGAAGAGACCCTCAAGGAAAAGACACCATTTTCAATAGCAACTAAAAAAATCAAGTACCTAGGAATAAACTTAACCAAAGATGTGAAAGACCTATACAAAGAAAACTATATAACTCTACTAAAAGAAATAGAAGGGGACCTTAAAAGATGGAAAAATATTCCATGTTCATGGATAGGAAGGCTAAATGACATTAAGATGTCAATTCTACCCAAACTCATCTACAGATTCAATGCAATCCCAATCAAAATTCCATCAACCTACTTTGCAGACTTGGAAAAGCTTGTTATCAAATTTATTTGGAAAGCGAAGATGCCTCGAATTGCTAAAGACACTCCAAAAAAGAAAAATGAAGTGGGAGGACTTACACTCCCTGACTTTGAAGCTTATTATAAAGCCACAGTTGTCAAAACAGCATAGTACTGGCACAAAGATAGACATATAGATCAATGGAATTGAATTGAGAATTCAGAGATAGACCCCCAGATCTATGGCCGACTGATCTTTGATAAGGCCCCCAACATCACTGAACTGGGTCATAATGGTCTTTTCAACCAATGGGGCTGGGAGAGTTGGATATCCATATCCAAAAGAATGAAAGAGGACCCCTACCTCACACCCTACACAAAAATTAACTCAAAATGGACCAAAGATCTCAATATAAAAGAAAGCACCATAAAACTCCTAGAAGATAATGTAGGAAAACATCTTCAAGACCTTGTATTAGGTGGACACTTCCTAGACTTTACACCCAAAGCACAAGCAACAAAAGAAAAAAATAGATAAATGGAAACTCCTCAAGCTTAGAAATTTCTGTACCTCAAAGGAATTTCTCAAAAAGGTAAAGAGGCAGCCAACTCAATGGGAAAAAATTTTGTAAACCATGTATCTGAAAAAAGACTGATATCTTGCATATATAAAGAAATCCTACAACTCAATGACAATAATACAGATAGCCCAATTATAAAATGGGCTAAAGATATGAAAAGACAGTTCCCTGAAGAGGAAATACAAATAGCCAAGAAACACATGAAAAATGTTCAGGTTCATTAGCTATTAGAGAGATGCAAAGTAAGACCACAGTTAGATACCATCTCACACCAATTAGAATGGCTTCCATTAAACACACAGGAAACTATAAATGCTGGAGGGGATGTGGAGAAATTGGAACTCTTATTCATTGTTGGTGGGACTGTATAATGGTTCAGCTACTCTGGAAGTCAGTCTGGCAGTTCCTTAGAAAACTAGATATAGAGATACCCTTCAATGCAGCGATTGCAATTCTCGGTATATACCCAGAAGATCAGAGAGCAGTGACACGAACAGATATCTGCACACCAATGTTCATAGCAGCATTATTCACAATTACCAAGAGATGGAAACAACCCAAATGTCCTTCAGCAGAAGAGTGGATAAATAAAATGTGGTATATATGCACGATGGAATACTACACGGCAGTAAGAAGGAACGAAGTTGTGAAACATATGACAACATGGATGAACCTTGAAGACATAATGCTGAGTGAAATAACCCAGGCACAAAAAAGACAAATATTACATGCTACCACTAATGTGAACTTTGAAAAATGTAAAACAAATGGTTTATAATGTAGAATGTAGGGGAACTAGTGATAGAGAGCAATTAAGGAAGGGGGTACAATAATCCAAGAAGAACAGATAAGCTATCATGGGTAAATTTAATGTTCTGGGAATGCCCAGGAATGACTATGGTCTGTTAATTTCTGATGTGTATAGTAGGACCAAGTTCACAGAAATGTTGCTATATTAGGTTACTTTCTTGGGGTAGAGTAAGAACACGTTGGAAGTAAAGTCTTAGGTTAGTTGTCTTTTTCTTACTCCCTTGTTATGGTCTCTTTGAAATTTTCTTTAATTGTACTTTTTTAATTTTTTTTAATTTTTTTTATTTTTCATACAGTTGATTTAGAAAAAAAAAGTAAAAAAAAGACAAGGAAAAAATATGCAGAGCCCCCTTGAGGAGCTGGTGGAGAATGCAAGGGTATTGGCCTGCCCTACCTCAATGGTTGCTAACATGCCCACAGATATAGGGGACTGGTGGTTTGATGGGTTGAGCCCTCTACCAAAGGTTTTACCCTTGGGAAGACTGTTGCTGCAAAGGAGAGGCTAGGCCTCCCTAAATTGTGCCTAAGAGCCTCCTCCCAAATGCCTCTTTGTTGCTCAGATGTGGCCCTCTCTAGCTAAGCCAACTTGAAAGGTGAAATCACTGCCCTCCCCTCTATGTGGGATCAGACACCCAGGGTAGTGAATCTCCCTGGAAACGTGGAATATGACTCCTGGGGAGGAATGTAGACCCGGCATCATGGGATGGAGAACATCTTGACCAAAAGGGGGATGTGAAAGGAAATGAAATAAGCTTCAGTGGCAGAGAGATTCCAAAAGGAGCCGAGAGGTCACTCTGGTGGGCACTCTTAAGCACAATATAGACAACCATTTTTAGGTTCTAATGAATTGGGGTAGCTGGTGGTGGATACCTGAAACTATCAAACTACAACCCAGAACCCATGAATCTTGAAGACAATTGTATAAAAATGTGGCTTATGAGGGGGGACAGTGGGATTGGGGGGGCCATAGGGATCACACTCCCATTTGTATAGTTTGTGGAAAGGTGGGGGAAGGAAACAGACAGACAAGGGTGCCCAGTGTTCTTTTGTACTTTAGTTGCTCTTTTCCTCTTTAATTATTATTCTGGTTATTTTTGTGTGTGTGGTAATGAGGGTGTTGGAGATTGATTTTGGTAATGAATGTATAACTATGTAATGGTACTGTGAACAATCAAATGTACGATTTGTTTTGTATGACTGTGTAGTATGTGAATATATCTCAATAAATTGAATTAAAAAAAAGATGATGAGCCCCTGTCTAACTGGGAAATTGATACTAAGGATAGTAGGCATACTTGACCTCTGTTCCAACAAAGGGTTAAAGCAGAGGAAGTTCAGCACCCTGATCCCCCACGGAAGGAAGAAGGTGGGGCAATAGCAACAACTTCTAATCAGAAGGTGCTCATTTCATAATGGGAGTTTTTCCCGTGGCCCTATTAAGAGATATTAGTAACTAATATTGACAGAACTCTAGAGAGCCATTAGCAAACTGGTTGCTCCTGTTTCATTTTGTGTTAAACCTTGCTAAAATGTTAGTTAGAATATTTTTAGATTTTTTCCAGTCAACCTATGTTAGGCTTCACATGGAGAAGACAACAATGCACCTTTGCTGTGCTTCCACAAGGACACCTTCAAATGTGGAAACCTCCGGAAGAGCCTGACTACTATCAAGTTCTTGGGTATTGTCTGGTTGGGTAAATTTAAGGCTATTCCTTCAGCTGTTGTAAAAATGCAAAGTTATGCCACATTACCTACTTCTGAATACTTGATGGCTTTTATTGGTTTGTTAAGTTATTGGGAAGTGTTTATACTCTATTTAGTATGCATTTTAAAACCTTTGTATACCCTAATTAGAAAAGAAAAAGTGTGGTAATGGGATTTTCCACAGTGGGCTGTGTTTAAGAAGACTAAGTGAACTATTTTGCAATCACAAGTTTTAAGGGGGGTGGACCCTGATATATCTGTGTTTTAAATGTGGTCAGTGCCAATATTGACTTTGGGTTGGGTTTGTGGCAAAGGCAACAAGCTAAATGTGAACCTGTTAGATTCTGATCCCAGCTATGGAAGGGCACAGGACTCAGATATAGCCCTTTAAAAGAGCAATTATGCACAGTTTGTAATCCTCTGTTGCAAGTATTGAAGGTCTAACTCAGGTGCCCAGTGACCTTACAGAAGACCATACCCATACAGGTATGCAGATATGGGACACTATAAGCTCTACTTGGGGAGTGCTCAGGTGAGCACACCAACAAAATGGAAAGTCTAACTCCTATGATGTTGCATTTTTAATAATGACTTTAAGTACAGAAATGCATGAAATTTTAGGACTGACCTCCTATGTGAAAGAACAACATGCTCTGTTTCCTGTTGATCCTCCTGAGGTGGCTCCTCCCATGCCCACCATTGACAGACAAGGAAATACACCTGACTCTGTATGGATTGGCACATGGGCAACCTGCTACCTGGGCAGCTGTGAATTTCCAGCCCAGTACTGACACCATCTGGTGGGAAAACATCTGGACTGCCTGCCACAAATGTAAGGTAACCATTTTTCATGTCTCTGCCCATAACACCAATTAATTACCAGGTAACATTAGAAACATATGCCCTAGCAAAATTCCACAGCCTAACACCAATGATGCATGAAGTGGCTGAATGGCTGTGCCAGAAGACTGGGAACTGAGGACACCAGATTCCTGTCACCTGGTGACAAGTTAACTGTATTGGCCCCTGTCCTAGTTTGCTAATGCTGCAGAATGCAAAACACCAGAGATGGATAGGCTTTTATAAAACGGGGGTTTATTTCACTACACAGTTACAGTCTTAAGGCCACAAAGCATCCAAGGTAACACATCAGCAACCGGGCACCTTCACCTGAGGATGGCCAATGGCGTCCGGAAAACCTCTGCTAGCTGGGAAGGCAGCCGGCGTCTGCTCCAAAGCTCCGGCCTCAAAACGGCTTTCTCCCAGGACGCTCCTCTCTAGCAAGCTTGCTCCTCTTCAGAACATCACTCCCAGCTGCACTCTCTTTCCTCTTTGAGTCAGCTCATTTATATAGCTCCACGGATCAAGGCCCACCCCGAATGGGTGGGGCCATGCCTCCATGGGAACATCTCATCAAAATTATCTCCCACAGCTGGGTGGGGCACACTCCAAGCAAATCTAACCAACACCAAAACTTCTGCCCCACACAAGACCACAAAGATAATGACATTTGGGGGACACAATACACTCAAACCGGCACAGCCCCTTTCCTCTGTCCAAAGGGACAAAGTATGACTTCATCACCATGGATATGGCTAAACACATAAAAGATGATAGAAACAATGGACTTGAGGACAGTATCAGCATTAACTCCAGATAAAAGGGCTGGCTGCCTTCAAGCCACAATGGGGCAATGATAATAACTCTCTTTCCTGTGTCACAAACACTAGAAAATAGGGAGAATAAGGTCAATTGGCTCTGGTTCTGGCCTATGCAGCCATGCTGGTTGAGAATCAGCCCATGGGTATTAGAATTACATAGGAAACTAACTGTAGATCTGACACTGCAGGGCTCCCTGCAGAGGGAGAAACCATGATATTTAAAACCCCCTTACCTGGAACTCTTCTATCTACTATGAAGACTCAGTTTATATATATTGTTAAACCACTCAGCTACCCAATTTAATGCTTACATGTATTGTTAATTCTTGTTAAAAAATGTGTTACTAACATGTTTTAGTATTTAGCCTTCTAACAGGTATAATGTTACTGGTAATAACATGTGAAATGCTTAAGAACAATTTCCAAAATTATTTTGATAACTTGAACATAGAGTGTATGAGGGATGTCTTTTTTTTAATTATTGAAGGAAACAAAAGTCATTTTTTCCTAAATGACTGGTTGTATCAGAATAAAAAATAGGGGATAAGGAACAAAACTTGAATAAATATAGAAAGTTGCAGAAAGGTGGTAGAAAGGGAAATTTATTTCTGTAATCAAGGTTGAGAAAATGGTAAAAGCTAGATATAAAATAAAACAAATGCCTGGTAGTGTTATCCTCTGGCTATTTTAGCCCAGGAAGTACTTGTGCCAAACGATAAAACTCATTAACCTGGCCATAGCACCACTTGCTAATAGGTTTATTATCTCTATGTACCAGTGTATCATTACTATGTTGTTTATTGTATTATTGTGAATTATAGATGTAAAGTCTGTCCTATGGTCAATGCAAACTGTTGTGCAGGGGTGGATTGTGGGAACTTGTGGCCTTAGCAAAATAGGTCTGCAGATCTTTGGTGCACAGCAGTCTGCATGATGTAGGCAGCTAAATATTTAACCTATTGCCTTTCTAAGCCAGTAAAGAAAAAAATGTAAATTGGCCTTAAAATGTAACTATGCAAGCAGGCAGGAAGTGAGAGGCTCTTAGTCTCACAAAAAAAGCAAAATGTAATTGTTCAAGTGTAATTCTAGTCCTTCCTGCCCCACCCCCCAGGTCAGAATGACCTATTCCTGCATCTATACTCCCCCCACCCTTAGGAAGGCCTTTGTCTTAAACCCTTACAAAAGGCTTTCTGTCCTTTTTGCATCACTTGTTCATCCTCCCTGCAAACACGATGCCTGCCTGGCCTGAGAGAGCCATCATGGTCTCTCCATGACTTCTCACCCTGTAAGTAAGCCCTGAATAAAAGTTCTTGTATCAGAAAATGCTCATTGCCTTCTTTGGCCTTTGAACTGGAATAGCCCTTTTGGGCTGTGACATATATATAGTCACTATTTAGGTCCATGCTTTAACTGCTGAAAAATGGCACATACTCACTGCCTGCAGCAATGTAGGAAAATAAGTATTAAATGAATATTCTGGCTGTTTTCTAAGTTTGAAAATCAAAAGCATTTGCAATATTTTCCATATAGATTTAGAACTTTATTTAAGGATGCTAAAATTAAGTCTGAGTCTTCTTTAATTCATAGAGAAGAAATTAAATTGAGAAGGTCCACTTGATTGCAGATATTGAAGTTATTGGCAGTAGACTCTTCCACTCATGTTATGCTTTATGAGACTGATGGCTAAGTACACCTTCTAGTGGGGGTACAGATGCAGCAATTTGCTTTTCTATTTTTTCCTTTTGCTTTCTCTTTTCTTCCACAGACTGAGCATCCAAAATGTCCCAAGATTCAATCTCCCTCTCTCTTCTCTCTGGAGCTTCTGCAAGTTTTCCTCTTTTCTCTTCTGGGTCCAGCAAAGGAGGGCAGGTAAAACAAAGCCCCATTGTGAAAGTAGATAAGGGGTCCCTCTATGGGGCCTACCCCAACCTAGGTGGTGCTGTGGGTCTCCCTCATTTTTGAATGACAGTTTTTCTGGATACAGAATACTAGGTTGGCAGTTTTTCTCTTTCAGTATCTTAAATATATCATTGCCTTCTTGCCTCCATGGTTTATTTCAAGAAATCTGGACAGTCTTATCAAGTTTCTTTTTTATTTAATGGGTCACTATTCTCTTGCTGCTTTCAGAATTCTCTCTGTATTTCACATTTGATAATCTGATTATAAGTCTTGAAGTTGGTCTCCTTGGATCTATTCTGTTTGGGGAATGCTGTGCTTCTTGGATCTATAATTTTATGTATTTCATAACTGATGGGAAATTTTCAGTGATTATTTCCTCCAGTATTCTTTTGCTCAGTTTCCCTTCACTTCCCCTTCTGGGACACCCATGAAACACATATTCATGTGTTTCATGTTGTCATTCAGTTCCCTGCAACCCTGCTCATATTTTTCCATTCTTTTCCCTGTCTGTTCTTTTGTGTGTAATATTTCAGATGTCCTGCTCTCTAGTTCCTGAATCCTTTCTTCTACAACTTCTAATCTGCTGTTGTATGTATCCATTGTGTTTCTCTTTTCTTCTTTGTGCCTTTTATTCTTATAAGTTCTGCCAATTGTGTATTCAGACTTTTGAGTTCTTCCTTATATTCCCCAGTATCTTCTTTATACCTTTCATCTATTTTGCAATGTCTTCCCTCAACTCATTGATTTTATCTTTTAATTTATTTGGGGATTTGATTAATAATCAACTGTTTCAATTCCTGTATTTCAGTTGAAGTGCAAGTTTGTTCCTTTGACTGGGCCATATCTTCACTGTTCCTTGTTTGGTCTGTAATTTTCTGCTGTCTAGACATCTGGTTTCCTTAACTATCCCAGTTAGATTTTCTCAGAGAGATGGACCCATGTCTCAGGAGGGGTTGCTAATCAGTATCAGATTTCCCTGATGTTGAAACCTAGCAGATTTTCAGGCTTTCCTGTGAAGCCTCTAGAATCTGTGCTTTTCCTATCCTGACCAGCAGATGGTGCTTGTCAGTCCGCATCTTCCCACCACTGTAAAGAGTTTTATTGTATTTAATTCTCAGTTGACCCTGTCCCAAAGGGACTGAAGTTTTCAGGAGCCAAGTGTAAGTTGTTTCTGTTTTTTCCCTTCCCCCTAAGACCTGGGGTCTGTGTTTTCAGAGGGAGTGTTGCTTGAGCTGGGCCCCACTCATCCCCATTTTCTTAGGGAAGATAAGCCCTTTAGGGAATTGTCTTCTACACTTGAGTTTTTCCTTTGACTACCTTAACTCCACCCTTGCCTGGGTCAGTGCTGACAATTGAAAATGCCTGAGGCTTTCTCTAATGAGCTACTTAGAATGAGAAAGGAAAACTGGAAAAAAGCAAGAATAGCTCCTTTCAGAACTAGTCTCCAGCCATCCAGATTACCAGCAAAGAACCACAGTTGGTACCCAGTTCTGTGTGACTCTTTTCTTTGGACACAGCCCTTTTCCAGTACTCTGAGCGCACCAAACTCCAATAGCCTTTTTTATTTATGTATGTTTTTTTTTCATCAGCCCCACATTCTCTCTTCCAGGATAAATCTCTGGGTCATTTCCTACTTGCTCTAGGTTTATCTATGCTCATAGCATGTACTAAGTTCTCCAACTTTGTAAATTAAAACCACATTTGGAGGTTGGTTAAGCTACCTTCTCTTGCTTCCAGCAGGGACTGCTGCTCTTTCCTACAGCAAAGTTTTTTTTAACTCAACCCACCATGCCTTTGTGGGAAGGGAACAAGCACTGGCATTTGAAAAGATTTACATACAGGTCTATGCTGTTATCTCAGCCATTCCACCTATTCCTGACTAGTGTACAATGTTGTCTTGTCACATATGTCCCCCCATCAGTTGTTCTAGACTATTTTATACTTGTTCTTGGCTGTTTACTACTTGTTCTATAGGGCTAACTATATCCACACCTCCCTATGCCACCATCTTGCCCCACACTCCTTTATTGACATTTAAGTTATTCTTTACTCATCAATTTAGAGTCTTTCTTATGGGACCCATCCTATTTGCATATACTTTTCATATACAAAATGAATTCTTTTTTAAAAAAATTTGTTTTAGTGAAATATATTCACATACCCTACAATTCATCCAAAATTTACAATCCATGCTTGTTAATATAATCAGAGTTGTAGATTCACCACAATCTTAGAACATTTTCAAAAACTCCAAAAAGAAACACTTTATTTCAATACTCAAAAAAACCCTACCCCTTAGCAATCACCTCTCAATCCCTCAATCCTAGCCTTATGTAACCACAATATAATTCTGTCTCTATAGAGTTGCCTTTTATACACATACTTCCATACCATAAGTAGTAATTTCTGTCTAGATTCTTTCATTTAGAATAGTGTGTTTTAATAACTGTTACTGTTTTTCTCTTAATTACAGAAACTGTAGATTTACATAAAAGTCAAATAAAAGTACACCATTCCTATATACCCCCTTCTGTTGGCCCTTTTGGATTGGTGTAGTACCTTTGTTACAGTTGATGAAAGAATATTGCAGTATTAATATTAATTATATTTAATAGTTTGCATTAAGTGTAATTTACCTCATACCATACTATTATTAAGACCTTGTAATAGTGATGTACATTTGTTAGAATTCATGAGAGAATATTCTTGTATTTGTCCTATTAATAGCAGTCATTTTCCACAACTGGGTTCGTTGAGTTATAGAGTATTGTCTTTTCCCTTCTATCTTTCAATCTTATAATATACATGACACAAAATGTCCCCTTTCAATCACATTCACAAATGTATTTTAGCAATATTAATCACACTCACATTAATGTGCTACCATCACCACAAACCATTTCCAAATAATTACAACCTAAGTACAAATTCTGCACAAATTAAGCAATAGCTTCCCATTTTCTACCCCCATTCTTTCTCCTTGTAGCCTATAGTCAAGATTCTAACTCTATGATTTTGCTCATTATATTTATTTCATATCAGTTATATCATACAGTATTTGTCCTTTTGTGTCTTCCAATACATGAACACAGAATGCCCTTTCATTTATTTAGGTGTACTGTGATTTCATTTTGCAATGTGTCATAGTTTTTGTGTACAAGCTTGCTTTAAATCTATTTCTAAATACTTAATACTTTCAGTTGATATGTAAATGGAATTTTTCCTTGATTTCCTTTTCAGATTATTCACTATTGGTGTATAAAATACTACTGATTTTGGGATGTTGATCTTGTACCCTGCTATTGGCTGAATTTGTTTATTGGCTGTAGGAGTTTTGGGGGATTATTCAGGAATGTGTGTGTGTGTATAGATATACAACCATGTCATGTGCAAATAGGGAGTTTTACTTCTGCCTTTCCAATTTGGATACCTCTCAACCTCTCATTCATATTTCTTGCCAAATTGCTCTAGCAAGCCCTTCCAATACAACATTGAATAACAGTGGTGACAGTGGGCATCCTTGTTTGTGCTGATCTTAAAAGGAATAATTTTAGTCCTTCCCCCTGTGAGTATAATGCTATCTGTGGGTTTTTCATGAATTCTCTTTTACAGCTTGAATAAGTTTCCATCTATTCCTAGGATTCTAAGGACTTTTTTTCCAGGAAGTGATATTGGATTTTGTCAAATGCCTTTTTCTGTACAAATTGAAATGATCATGTGTTTTTCCTTTTATTCTGCTAATTTGGTTTATTCATTAATGGATTTCCTTATACTGAGCCAACTTTGCATACCCAGGATAATCCTTCTTGATTATGGTGTACAATTCTTTTCATATGTCACTGGTTTGGGTTTGGCTACTATTTTGTTGAGGATTTTTATATGTGTATTCACAGGAGATATTGGTCTGTAATTTCTTTTCCTCACTTAATTTCTGATTTTATTTATTTGCATCCTATAACTTTGTTACTTTGCCAGTCTAAGTAAAAGTTTGTCCATTTTATTAAGCTTCTCAGAAAAACAATTTTTGGTTTTGTTGATTCTATCATTTTAATTCTCTAATTTACCTTTGCTCTAATGTTTTGATTTCATTCCTTCTGCTTACTTTGGATTTATCCTGCTCTTCTTTTTCTGGATCCTCCAGATGTAAGGCTGGGTCTCTTATCTAAGATCTTTCTCCCTTTTTAATGTGAGCATTTAGAGTTATAAGTTTATCTCTCAACACTGCCTTTGATACAGTTGATTGTGTCCCACAGGTCTTTTACCTTCTGTTTGCTTTTTCCTTTCTGATCCTTATCCTGAATCATTCCAATTGTCTTTTCTTCCTTCTCATTGAGTCTTTCTTCTTCCAGCTCATATGTTCTGTTGAAACCCTCTATGGAACTTTTCATTTCAGTGAATGAGACTTCAACTATAGTATTTCTGTTTGGTTCCTTTTTAAAATTTCTATATCTTTATTAAGATTCTATTATTCACTCCATCATTTTCTTGATATATTTTAGTTCTTTCTCCTTGCTTCCTTGATCTCCTTAAGCATATTGAGGATCATTTCTTTAAAGATCTTTTCTGGTCTCTCTGAGTCTGGTCTTGTTGGTTAAAGGAAGGTTCTTGATGCTTATGTTGCTTCTTTGGATGGGACATCACTCCTGTTTCTTTGTTTTTCTTATAAACTTTTGTTGCATAATGTACATTTTAATACTTTGAAGCATTAACTTTAGGATTTAATCCCTAAACCGTCTGTTTCTTAAGTTTATTTTCAGCTAGATTTATGCAGAGATTTCCATGAGTGCCAAGGGGTAACAAAATCAAACCAATGCAAAACAACAACAAAAAGCTTATACAGTCCTTGCAAATTACTCCATTTTAGCCTGTGGTCTCCTTCATAGCTTAGCCCTTGCATCAAAAAGATCCACCCAAGGTGTATGTAGAGTGCAGTGTCCTTTCTGTCTTATCTGAGCCTGCCTGCAGCCTGCTCCTATAGCTGGGCCTGTGCTTGCTCATGGCTTTTAAAATATCCCCATTTACATGAATTCAAATGTCTCCCTTGCTCCCCATCAAATAGCCTTCCACCTTATCCTGGGTGCATCATTGTATGCTTTAATGCATGAATTCCTTTGGCCTAAACCTTTCTGTCTCCAAACACATCCAACTGCTCTGTGTGACATTCTCTCAAAACAACTTGGCACTACATGACTGACAGAAACAACCCAGAGCTTGCAGGTTTCCAAACTCACATCTGTGGAGAAGATAAAAAATTTCTGGTACCACAATCCACCTAGGCCTCACTTTTCCTCCACAAAACACTGTTCAAAATGCAGGTGTTAGCAATTATCTCTAGGAGCAAGGCAGTACTTGCCCTCACAGGATGGGATGCAGAAAAACTTGCCAGAGGCAAATGTAATGAAGAGGGAGGATAGAAAATGTCCTGTTACCCTGCCCCCACAATTCATTGGCAGGTAATGCCAGAGACCACTGATCACACAATCTACACTTGGAGAAGGAAAGCCCATGTCAGCAAGGAAAACATAAGCCCTTAGAAACATGGAGACCTTTGGAGTTTCCTTTTCTTTCCAGAGGAAATTCTGCTTCTCTGGAATTTGGCTTTGCTGTGGGCCATGATTCCCTCTTCCTAGGAAACTTCTCTTGGAGAAATGCAGAGCTGGTGAAGGAGAAGGGCCTTTAGGGGCTGGAGGCCTTGCTGAGAACCATCCATGACCAAGTCATTCTGTGGCCCTTTTCCACTTTACATAGATGCAGGTCAGAGGGATGGGATTACCACCTGCCATTCCTGATTCTAAAGGAAAGGTCAAAGTCAGTGCCACCTGGGGCTAGACTCTCTCAGGGATCATCCACAGAGGAAATAGTGCTGGCTTGAAAGGTCCTTAGGAACATTTGGCCCTGTTAAAGCAGGGGCGGCATTCTACCACTGGGTCTAACCCAGATGTCACCACCCACAGAGACCAGTCTCAGCAACACTATGGGGACTTTAATCACTTCTAGAAAGGTATTATTAGAGCCCAGGTCCCAAAAATTTCTCAAACAAGGGCCTGTGCTCACTTGTTTAGGTCTTGGGATGTGCCACAATGAATTTTCAGTTGACACTGTCACTCATACGTTCCTGGACTTTGTCTTCCCAGACCCCAACCACCACCTTCTCCCCTCCCACCTGCTACACCCCAGCTCTATCACCAGACTTCATCCCCAATCTCATCTAGCCCTATGGCCTCCCACACCCCAGATTTGTACTCACCTCAGACAAAAAAGTGGGCAACCAAAAGGACAAGAGAAGCACACCAGTGGAGTCATCAGCAGAGCTGTCAGGAGAGCACACAGACCAGCCCCTACAGTATCCAGGCATAGAAGCCAGCCATGTTACCATGCATGCATGGACCTTGCAAGCTGTTGGCATCAGTTCAACCACTAGACTGCTAAGCTCTGTGTCCTTGAGCACTGAGGAAACTAAGGCTGACCAACTGGCCTCGTGCAAGCTGAACACATTGCTTCTGTGTTCATCTCTGGCCTGGCACATGCTGTGGGTCAATTTGGGGCTGGGGTTCCTAGGAGAGGTTTGAGCAGGGCAGGCTGAAGAAGTGAGAGTGGGAGCCTTGTTCCAGCTGGGAAGTTCCAGCCTGTGGTCTGTATGAGGGTGGGCAGGAGAGGGTCCTTCTAGGAGTCCAAGCAGTGACCCTGAGAGAGTGACTCTGTGAAGGGTTTCCACTGCTTTCCTCCTTCCTTTGGGCACAGCCAGAGGAGCTGCTGCATGTGTGTGTGTGTGTGTGTGTGTGTGTGTATGAGAGAGAGAGAGAGAGAGAGAGAGAGAGAACGCATTTCTCCTTTGAAATTCATCTTAGTTTTTCCATCTGAAGTTTCTATGGCTTTCTTTTGCCTTCCAAAAATTTCCTCTTCTCATTGTAGTTATGGTTTCTTTTGTCTCTGGCTTTTTTGATGTCCAGAAATAAATCATAAATCATGATAAGTAGCTGTGTGTTATGATGAAGGCATACATAAAAGTTCAATATATTGCTTGGTAGATTTGAATGACATAATATCTAAGAAAAGGCAAGCCATTGAAATACTGAGACTAGAGAGTAATGTTCTGGGCTTGGTGGAAAGGTATATAAATAATGTAGAGGGAGTGACTCAAATCATTCTGTTTCTAAGACAATTCTATCTGCCAAGAGGAGTGGGTGAATGCTGTGCATTTCTTTTATTCTTGTACTTGTTATACATTTGATATTTCCCCTTGAAAGGTGGGTGGTGCAAATGAAATGCATTTTTATTTTTTGAATGAATTTTATTTCAAACAGCCACATTACCAAAAGAGTGACTACTGTATTCACATCCAAGTTTTCAGGTGCCAGATATACCATTTATTATTCTAATGGGAAAAATAGCGCTATCTTTGGCCTGGAAGCTGATGAAAGGTAACTCACCTAATATAAAAAGAGGGGTTATGAAAAATGAAGTGATATCATGTCTAAAAATGAAAATAGGAGGAAAAAAAAGGACAAATAACAAAATTTACCTGAGAACACTTGCAAGGAAACAATACACCAGATAGGATAAGAGCAATGAAGAAAATTAGGTACCAATTTACAGAAAAAAAGGAAGCCATTACCACTATGAACATGATCCTGGTACAGAGATACCAGATTCAGACAAAATAGGGCAAGACTAGGAGAGAAGTATCTAGAACAGCAATGAAGAAAACCAAAGAGAGATACAGAAGTGGCTAAGGATTAAAATTTTGTTTGAGGTGCAGTAATGGGAGGAATGGCTAGCATTAGGGTTAGGATTAGGATTAGGGTTAGGGTTAGGGTTAGGGTTAGAGTTATGGTAGGGTTAGGTTTAGGGTTGCAGTTGGAATTGGGGTTGAGGTTGTGGTTAGGGTTGGAGATGGGGTTAGGGTTAGGGCTTAGGCTTAAGGTTAGGGTTGGAGTTGGATTTGGGGTTGGGGTTGAAGCTAGGTTTGGGTATGGTGCTAGGGTTAGGGCTTAGGGCTTAGGGTTATGGTTAGGGTTTGGGTTAGGGTTAGGGATAGGGATATGATAGGGATATGGATAGTGTTAGGGTTAGGTTTATGGTTAGGGTTAAGGTTAAGTATATGGTTAGGGTTTGGGATAGAGTTAGGAAATACAGTTAAGGATTGAGATAGAGTTAGGGTTAGGATTGCAGGTAGGGGTAGGATTTGGGCTAGGGTTAGGGCTATGGTTATGTTTAGGGTTAGGATAGGGTTAGGGTTAGGGATAGAGTTAGGAAATACAGTTAAGGATTGAGATAGAGTTAGGGTTAGGGTTGCAGTTAGGGGTAGGATTTGGTTTAGGGTTAGGGTTAGGGTTAGGGCTATGGTTATGTTTAAGGTTAGGATAGGGTTAGGGTTGGGGTTAGGTTTCAGGTAAGGTTTAGGTTTTGGGAAAATGGGCCTTTCCCCAGACCAGATAAGCATGCCCACAGTAGGCCTCCTGGCAAAGAGCACCCCATGCCCAGTCCACAAGCCACATGGTACAGCCAGATCCCCATCCCAAACCCCAGAAGTTGGTCAGACTGAAGCCTCTCCAAAAGCATCTTCTCCTGTGCTGATCACCACATTAGGGTTAGGGTTAGTGTTTGGGACAGGTATAGGGATAGAGATAGGGTAATGGATAGGAATAGGTTTAGGGGTAGCATTATGGTTAAGGTTGGGGATAAAGATAGGGTTAAGATTAGGGTAAGGATTAGGGTTAAGGATAGGGATATGATAGCAATATGGAAAGGGTTAGGGATAGATGTAGGGTAATGGTTAGGGTTAGGGTTAGGAATAAAGATAAGGATTGGGATAGTTTTATGGATAGGGATAGGGTTATAGTTAGGGTTAATTTTAGGGTTAGGGATAGGGATAGGGATAGAGATAGGTTTATGGATCAGGATACAGTTAGGTTTAGGGAAAATGTGCCCTTCCCCAGCCCAGCTTCATATACACCTATTGGGTCTACCATAAAAGAGCACCCCAAAACACCACACCATATGTTCCACCCAGATCCCCAGTGCCAAACCCACAGGAAATCCTCATATCACATGTTGGTCCCAGGGTTAAGATTAATGTTCAGGTTAGGTATAGGCATAGGGATATTTTTAGGGTTAGACATAGGGATACAGATATGGATAAGGATAGGGATAGGAATAAGGTTAGGTTTACAGTTAGGATTAGGATTAGGTTTAGGGTTAAGGTTAGGATTACAGCTGGGGTTAATGCTTCCTTCCCCAGCACAGTTTCACATGCCCACAACATGCCTCTTGGGAAAGAGCACTCCCATTTCCCACTCCATGTGGTCCAGCCAGATCCTCTGCCATTAAAATACCTGACCAACAAATCTAGAGTAGTTGCTACTTCTGGCTCACTAGCTGAAATCAACATGATATCATCAATATAATGGACCAGTGTGATGTCTTGTGGGAGGAAGAAATGATCAAATTCTCTGTGGACAACACTATGACATAGGGCTGGAGAGTTGATCTACCCCTGAGGTAGCACAGTGAATGTATACTGCTGGCCTTGCCAGCTGAATCCAAACTATTTCTGGTGGTCCTTTCTAACAGCTATTGGGACAAAAGCCTTTGCCAGATTGATAGCTGAGTGCGGATATGGTGGGAATCACCACCCCTGCATCCTCCAAGTCCTTAAGGGTGGCATTCTGGCTAGAATCCTGTATTGTCTCTGGTTTACTATTTTGCTAGGCAGGGACAGTTCTAGCAGCTTCCACTTGGCTTTTTCTATCATAATAGCCCTCCATTCATGAGTCAAGGAACCAATGTGAGGATTCTGCCAGTTACTGAGTATGTCTATTCCAATTATGCATTCCAGAACTGGAGAAATAACCAGAGAATGGGTCTGGGGACTCACTGGAGCCACTGTGAGATGACACCAAGCTAAAAGTCCATCAATCATCTGACCTCTATAAGACCCAACTCTGACTCGTGGACCAAAGTGACATTTTGGTTCTTCTGGAATTAATGTCACCTCTGAACCAGTGTCTAAAAATCCCTGAAATATTTGATCATATCTTTTTCCCAAATGCACAGTTACACTGGTAAAAGGCCATGGGGGCCTTGGGGAAGGATGGGAAGAAGATTAACAGTACAAATTTTTAGCTATGTAACAGGGTCCTTCCCCTAATGTACCTGGCCATACCCTCACACAAGGGGCTCTGGATCTGTAAACTATCTCAAGTCTGGGAATTGATTAAGGAGTTGTGACTCCCTGTTTTTGTAATTCAAGGTAGCATTTTGTTCACTTGACCTAGAATTCTTCTGCTTATACAGATCAAACAAGAATTTAGTAGACTGCCCATCTATTTTGCTGCTAGGTACTCCATGATCTACTAGCCAATGCCATAAGCCTCTTCAAGTCAGATTATTTTGACTTGGCTTAACCTGTCTTCCATTATGGTAGCCATGACCACCTTGTCTTAGGTAAATAACTGCTGCCACGTGGCTTCTGCCAACTCAGGGTCTGATTATCCCCATTATGATTAAGGATTCCAGCTCAGTGATAGCAGATCCCACTGTAATATCTGACTTACAGAGAAGGGCAAATACAGAGCTCTTCAGGGATGATGGAGCTAGTCCCATATTTATTCCTCACAGTCCTGGTAAAAGGTGTGTCCTCTGAATATTCCAGGGGTTTGTGAGCATGTCTTCCATGATAAATCCACTCTATCTTTCCAATCTCTCAAGCCTTTGAATCCCTTCCTCTACATTATACCAAGGCAGTTCTGGCATTTCAACCTCAGGTAATGTTGTTCACTTTTTGATACACATTTCAGCCAACCATCCAAACTGCTAACACTCTTTCTAACCCCTGGAGCTGCAACATTGGAATACAGAATCTCTGCTTAATGGGCCCATAGCAGTAAATTAAGCCTGATCCAACTTGATATTCTTCCACTATAATCCCACACCTTTAATATCCATTCCCACACATATTCCCCTGATTTCTGCTTTTCTTTCAGGGCACATATAGAAACCTTTACATCTGTCATATGGAGCTTAAGTTTTAAATTTGAAGCCTTTAAACTTGCATATAATTGTGCCTAAGAGTCTCCCCCTGAGTACCTCTTTGTTGCTCAGATGTGGCCTTCTCTCTCTCTAACTGAGCCACCTCAACAGGTAAACTCACTGCCTCCCCCCTACATAGGACCTAACTCCCAGGGTTGTAAATCTCCCTGGCAATGCAGAATATGACTCCCAGGGATGAATGTGGACCCAGCATCATGGGACTGAGAGTATCTTCTTGACCAAAAGGGAGATGCAGTATGAGATGAGATAGTTTCAGTGGCTGGGAGATTTCAAACGGAGTGAGAGGTCACTCTGGTGGACATTCTTATGCACTATATAGATAACACCTCTTAGGTTTTAATGTATTGGAATAGCTAGAAGTAAATACCTGAAACTACCAAACTCCAACCCAGCAGTCTGGACTCCTGAAGCCAATTATATAATAATGTAGATTACAAGGGGTGACAGTGTGATTGTGAAGACCTTATGGATAACACTCCCTTTATCTAGTGTATGGATGAGTAGAAAAATGGGGATAAAAACTAAAGGACAAATGGGGTGGGATGGGGGATGGTTTGGGTGTTCTTTTTTCACTTTTATTTTTTATTCTTGTTCTGGTTCTTTCTGATGTAAGGAAAATGTTCAGAGATACATTGTGGTGATGAATGCATAACTATGTTAACATACTGTGGACAGTTGATTGTATACCATGGATGATTGTATGGTGTGTGAATGTATCTCAATAAAACTGAATTTAATAAAAAAAATTTGAAGCCTTTACTTTGTCCCTTTCTATTATAACTTTATCCAGCATATCTAAGAGCAACCAGCCAACATCATTATACCTATTAACTGTGCAGAACTCTGTTAAGGTGTCAAAACACTCACCCAGAGCCTTGCTCCATACAAGAGTATGATTAGGAGAATCAAATGGTGATGTTTTGTGTATCTCCATTGCCAGGTCATGCCATGGACTGTCAGCACCATTTTGATTATTGGAAATGGAGTCATCAGTACCTTTGAATCTAATCAGAGTAAAAAACCAATTATAAATTCCCATTTTAAGATTCTGTTTCCCAAGAACCACTCCTGGTACCAAGTTGTATTAGTTAGTGTTCTCTAGGGAAACAGAATCAACAATAGATATCTATAAATATAAGATCTCATAAAGGTGTCTCATACAATGGCATGAATCCAAACTGCATAGGGCAGGGAACAAAATGGCAACTCCCATGAAGATGTTTGATGAACTCCTAAGGCAGCAAATGGGCAACTTTTGTGAATGTGTTCAATGAACTCCTCAGAAATGAACTGGCAAATTCAGTGAACTTCTCACAAAACTCTTCTAGGTGGCAAAGAAGAAGTGAAGGTCCTCTATCTGCCTTGCTTAAAAGTCTTCAACTGATTGGATTAAATCCAGCCAATTGCATTCTCTCATTGTGGAAGACACAACCTTTGTTGATGTAATCTGTCACAGGTTCAGCCAGTTGACTGCTGATTTAATAAACCAGCCTTCTGGTATATTAACCAACCAGAAATGACCTTGCAGTAATATTTAGGCCAGTGCTTGCTTGCAGACACCTGGGTACCATCACCTGGCAAAGCTGACACATGAACCTAACCATCACAGATAGGGATATGGATAGGGTTATGTTTAGGGTTTGGGTTGGGATTAGGGATAGAGATAGGGTTAGGGATAGGGTTCTGGATAGGGATAGGGTTAGGTTTAAGGTTAGGGTTAGGTTTAGGGAAAGGTAGAGGGATAGGGATAGTGTTATGGATATGGATAAGGTTAGGGTTAGGGTTTGGGTTAGGGATGGGGGAGGTATAGAATTATGGATAGGGATAGGGTTAGAGTTAGGGTTAGGGTTAGGTATAGGGATAGAATTAAGGTTAGGGTTAGGGCTAGGGTTAGGGATAGGGTTAGGAAAATGTGCACCACAGGCCTTGTGGAAAAGGGCTTCCCCAAACCTACCCTGTGTGTTCCAGCTAGATCCCTGCCTGAAACCCAACAGGCTACCAAAACTGAAGCCTCTCTGGAAGCAATTACTCCTGGGTTAAGGCTAGTGTTAGGGCTAGGACTATGACTAGGGCTAGGGCTAGGGCTACGGCTAGGGCTAGGGATATGGATATGGATTGTTAGGGTTATTGTTAGGGATAGGGATAAGGATAGGCTTATGGACAGGGTAAGGGTTTGTGTTAGGTATAGGGTTAGGGTTTTGGTTAGGGATATGATAGGGATATGCACAGGGTAAGAGTTGGGGTTAGGGTTAGGGTTAGGGTTAGGGATAGGGTTAGGTTTAGGGTTAGGATTAAGGTTAGAGTTATGGTTTAGGGGAAGGGTAAGGGTTACAGTTAGGGATAGACATATCATTAGGGCTAGGGTTAGTGATAGGATTAGGGATTGGGATATGGATAGAAATAGGATTATTATAGGGAGAGGGTTAGGGTTAGGGTTAGATTTAATGGGGATAGGGATAAGAATAAGTTTAGGGTTAGGTTTAGAGTTAGTTTTAAGGCTAGGGATAGAGATAAATTTAGGGTTAGATTTATGGACAGGGATAGGGTTAGGGTAAGGTTAGGGTTAGGAATAGAAATAGGCATAGGGATAGGGTTATATATAGGGGCAGGGTTAGGGTAAGGGCTAGGGAAAGGGATAGGGTTAGATTATGGAAAGATGTAGGGTTAGGGTTGGTTTTAGGATTAAGGATGGGCATTGGGATAGGGTAATGGTTAAATTTAGGGGTAGTGTTAGGGATATGATAGAGATATGGATAGGATTAGCATTAGGGTGGGTAATAGGGTTACAGTTAGGATTAAAGGTAGGGATAGGATTAGGTTTAGGATTATGGTTAGAGTTACAGTTAGGGATAGGAATAGGGTTAGAGTTAGGGTTGGGGATAGGGATATCATTAGGGTTAGGGTTAGGTTTATGGATATGATAGGGATATGGATGGGTTTAGGGTTAGGTGTGAGTAATAGGTTTAGGGTTAGGATTAGGGTTAGGGTTGGAATTCGGGAGAGGGATAGGGATAGGTTTAGGGTCTGGGTTTGGGTTTGCAGTGTGGTAGGTTTATTGATAGTGTTAGAGTAAGTATTAGGTTTATTGTTAAGATTAGCATTCAGGATATAGTTAGGGTTAGGGTTAGGGTTAAGATAATGTGCCAGTTTGAAGGTATTATGTCCCCCAGAAAAAGCCATATTCTTTGATGCAATCTTGTGGGGCAGACAGAATAGTGGGGATTAAGTTGGAACGTTAGAATTAGGTTGTTTGCATGGAGATGTGCCCCACCCAGCTGTGGGTGGTGACTTTGGTGGGATACTCCCATGGAGGCGTGACCCCACCCATTCAGGGTGGGCCTTGATCAGTGGAGCCATATAAAACATGCTGACTCAAAGAGACTGAACGGAGTGCAGCTGTGAGTGACGTTTTGAAGAGGAGCAAGCTTGCTAGGGAGGAACGTCCTGGGAGAAAGCCATTTTGAAACCAGAACTTTGGAGCAGATGCCAGCCACGTGCCTTCCCAGCTAACAGAGGTTTTCCGGACGCCATTTGCCATCCTCCAGTGAAGGTACCTGATTACTGATGTGTTACCTTGGACACTTTATGGCCTTAAGACTGTAACTGTATAGCCAAATAAACCCCCTTTTTATAAAAGCCAATCCATCTCTGGTGTTTTGCATTCCACAGCATTAGCAAACTAGAGCAATGCCTGTGGGCTGCTCCACTCTCCCAGCCTGAGACCTCTTGACTCCAGACCTCAACCTCCATGGCTCTGTCTTTGAAGAGATTTTTCCTTTAATTTTTTCCTTGTCTGTCTCCTCCAGTCCAGACCGGCAATGGCTCTGTCTGTAAAGATCTCGCAAAGATTCTGTTGGCTTCACATGAAGCATACAGGGGTCAAAGCCATCAGACAATAGGACTTTCCACAAATCCTTTCTGGATAATTCCATCTCCAATCTTGGCTTGTTCTGAAATGGCAGCTGGGTTCCATGTTTGGTTACATCCTCACGTTGGGCTGTAGCTTCTGGGATTCCACCCCCTGGAAGCTCATAATTTTCCAAGCCATCAGCTTCTGGTTTCTTGAAACCCAAGAGTTCAGTTCTAAGTTTATCTCTCTCTGCTCGCAGTTTACTATAAGCTGCAAGGAGAAGCCAGGGTATATCTTCCACATGTAGTCTGGAGATCTCCTCAGCTAAGTATTCCAGGTTGCCACTTTTAAATTCTTCCTTCCATCTGACACCAGTACTCAATTTTGCCAAATTCTGTGCCACTATAAAACAAGGATCGCCTTTCTTCCAGTTTGCAACAACACATTCATCATTTCTGCTCAAGTCCTCATCAGAGGTATCTTTAGACCCCATATTTCATTAAACAGTCTCTTTAAAGCAGTTTTGGCCTTTTCTATCAAGCTCCTCACAATTTCTCCAGAATCTTCCCCTTATCAATTTGAAAAGCCCTTCCAACATGTTTGGTATTTGCAAACTCAGCAGCAAAAGCACCCCACTCCTGGTACCAAAATCTGTTCTAGTTTTCTAATGCTGCAGAATGCAAAACACCAGAGATGGATAGGCTTTTATAAAACGGGGGTTTATTTCACTACACAGTTACAGTCTTAAGGCCACAAAACATCCAAGGTAACACACGAGCAATCGGGTACCTTCACTGGAGGATGAACAATGGCCTCTGGAAAACCTCTGCTAGCTAGGAAGGCAGCTACTGTCTGCTCCAAAGCTCCGGCCTCAAAACGGCTTTCTCCCAGGACATTCCTCTCTAGCAAGCTTGCTCCTCTTCAAAACATCACTCCCAGCTGCACTCACAAGACCACAAAGATAATGGCATTTGGGGGACACAATACATTCAAACCGGCACAGGAAGTCAGGGACAGGCCATTCGAGACTTGCATGCTTCTTGCATAAACAATGCGGGTGCTGCCCTGGACAGTGTTCCATATGGGCAGGACTTGGTGTTCCAATGTCCACACCCTTGAATATGTCAAAGATGCATTCCAAGCTCAGGCCATTTTCCCACAATGTACTCTTCCCCAGGCCAGCTTCTCATGCCCACATCAGGTCTCCCTGGAGGTAGCAACCCCCACCTGACCCCACATGGTCCAGTCAGATCCCTGACCCAACCAAACAGGGTGCCCAGTCTAAAGCTTCTCTGAAAGTGTCTTCTCCCATGCTGATCCTAAATTTAGGGCCAGGTTTCAGGCTATGTCTAGGCCTACAGCTAGGGTTAGGACTAGGGATAGGGACAGGGATAGATTTATGGAAAAGGCTAGGGTTAGGGTGAAGTTTAGGTTTAGGGATAGGGATAGTATTAGGTTTAAGGTTAGGTTTACTGTTATGTTTAGGGTTAGGAATAGAGATAGGGATTGGTATAGGGTTATGGATATGAATAGGGTTTGTGTTAGGGTTAGGGTTAGGGTCAAGTTTAGGGATAGAGATAAGGATATGGATGGGGTTATGGATTGGGATAGGGTTAGGGTTAGGTTTACAGTTAGGTTTAGAGATAGGGATAGGGATAGGTTTAGGTTTATCTTTAGGGTACTGTAAGGGAAAGGGATAGGGATGGGTTTATGGATAGGGATAGAATTAACATTAGGGTTAGGGTTAGGTATAGGGGTAGGGTTAGGTTTAGGGTTAGGTTTAGGTTTAGGTTTGAGGATACAGGTATATGGATAGTGTTTTGGTTATAGTCAGGGTTAGTGTTTGTTTTAGATATAGAGATAGGAGTAGAGCTAGTGTTATGGATAGGGATAAATTTAGGGTTAAGGTTAGTTTTAGGGTTAGGGATAAGGATAGGTTTATGGTTAGGTTTAGGTTTGGGGAAAGTGTTATGGTTAGGGATATGATAGGGATATGGGTAAGGTAAAGTTTAGGGTAATGTAAGTGCTGGGGTAGAGAAAATGGGCCATACCCCAACTATGCTTCACAGGCCCACAGAGGGCATCCCAGAAAAGAACATACCCACCCCTCCTCATGGTCCAGCCAGATCCCCAACCCCAACCCCACAGCCTTCCCATTCTGAAGGCTCTCTGTAAGCAGCTTCTCCTGTGCTGGTCCTTGGCTATGTCTATGGCTCTTGCTAAGGCTAGGGCTATGGTTAGGGCTAGGGTTATGGATAGGAATAGTGTTAGGGTTAGGGTTAGGGTTAGGGTTAGTTTTAGGCCTAGTGTTAGGGATAGGGATATGGATAGGGTTAGGATTAGGGTTAGGGTTAGGATTAGGGTTAGGGTTAGGATAAGGTTTAGCGATAGTTTTAGGGATAGGGATAGATTTACGGATAGGCATAGGGTTAGGTTTAGGGTTAGGGGTAAGTTTAGGAATAGGGATAGGAATAGGGATAGGATTAAGGATAGAGATAGGGTTAGGGATAGGGAAAGGGATAGGGGTGGGGTTTTTAATGGGACAGTTTCAGGGATAGAGATAGAGTTAGGGATAGGGGTAGGTTAGAGTTATGGATAGGGTTAGGGTTAGGCTTAGGGTTAGGGTTAGCATTAGGGTTAGAATTAGGGATAAGGATAGGTTTAGACATAGTGTTATCAATAGGGATTAGTTTAGTGTTATGGTTTGGGTTATGTATGGTGATTGTGATAGGGTTATAGTTAAGGTTAGGCTTAGGGATATGATAGGAATATGGATAGGGATAAGGATGGGTTAGGGTTAAGATTAGGGATAGGGAATTAGTCCCTTCTTCAGCCCAGCTTGGCAGGCCAAAGCATACATCCTGGGAAAGAGCAGAGCCATCTCCCACCCCACGTGTCCAGCCAGATCACCATTCCAAATCCCACAGGCTGCCCAGAGTGAAGTCTCTCTGAAAACATCTTCTCCAAGGCTATAGACAGGCTTATGGCCAGGGCTAGTTCTAAGGTGAGGGTTATGGGTTGGGATATGGTGAGGTTTAGGATTAGGCTTAGGGTTAGGGTTACTGTTGGGATTAGAGTTAGAGACAGGGATAGGGATAGGGATAGGGTCATGGATAGTGATAGTGTTAGGTATAGGGTTAGGGTTAGGTAAGGGTTTAGAAATAAGAATAAGGATAGGGCTATGGATAGGGATAGGGTTAGGGTTAGGTTTAGGTCTGTGGTTAGGGTTAGTGATAGGGATAGGGATAGTTTTAGGGATAGGTACAGAGTTAGGGATAGGGATAGAGTTAGGGATAGGGATAGGGTTGGGATAGGGTTAGCATTAGGAATATGATTAGGGTTAGGGATAGGGATTGGGATAGGGTTAGAGTTAGGTTTAGGGTTAGATTTAGGGATATAATAGGGACATATTTTATGATAGGGTTAATATTTGGATTAGGGTTAGGGTTGGGTTAGGATTAGGGTTATGAATAGGTATAGAGATAAGGTTATGCATTAGGGCTAAGGTTACCATAAGGGTTAAGGTTAGGGTTACCCAGGTAAGGCACTCCAATAGGTCCAGCCAGATTCACTACCAAACCCACAGGCTACCCAGTCTGAAGTCTCTCTGAAAGCCTCTTCTACTGAGCTGTTCCTAGGGCTGGGATTAATGCTGGGGCTAGGGCTAAGGCTAGTTCAAGGAATAGGTCTAGGGCTAGGGCTGGGCTGGGGCTAGAGCTAGTATTAGGATATGATAGGGATATGGATAAGGTTAGGGTCAGGGTAAGGGTTATGGTTAGGTCTAAGATTAGGGTTTGCAATAGGGAGAGCAATAGGGCTGTGGATAGAGTGTGATAATTCAGTTTTGGGTTATGGTTAGGGATTTGCATAGAGTACAGTTTATTGTTAGGGTTAGGGTTAGGGTTAGTGTTAGTGTTAGGCTTATGGTAGGGTTAGGGATAAAGATAGGGATAGGGATAGGACTACAGATAGGGATAGGTTTAGAGTTTGGGGTAATGGTTGGGTTAAGGATATGTATAGGGTTAAGCTTAGTGTTAGTTTTAGAGTTAGGGTTCAGGTTAAGGATATGATAGGGATATGGAGAGGTTTAGGGTTACGCTGAGGGTGAGGGTAATGGTTAGGATTAGGGATAGGGTTAGGATTAGGTTTAGGGTTAGTTTGAGAGATATGATAGGGATATGGATTGGGTTAGGGTTAGGCTTAGGGATAGGGAGAGTTTAGGTTCAAGGTTAGGGTAACGGTAAGGGATAGAGATAGAGATGAAGTTATGGATTGGTATAGGGTTAGGATTAGGGTTAGCATTTGGATAGGGATAGGGGCAGGGTTAGGGTGAGGGACAGTGTTAGGTTTAGGAATATGGTTATCATTAGTGTTAGAGATATGATAGGTATATGAATACAATTAGAGTTTGAATTATGGTAGGTTTAGGGATAGGGATAGGTTTGGGGTTAGGGTTAGTGTTAGGTTTAGGGTTTGTGTTACAGATGTGGATAGAGATCGGGTATGGATAGGCATAGGAGTAGGGTTAGGGTTAGGTTTAGGGATATGGATAAGAATTTGTATAGGGTTGTGGATTCAAATAGGTTTAGGGTTAAGTTTATGGTTAGGGTTAGGGATAGCAATAGGGATATTATTATGGATAGGGATTTGATTAGGTTTAGGATTAGGGTTAGGGATAGAGATAGGAATAGAGTTAGGATTAGGGTTAGGATTAGGGTTAGGGATATGTTAGGGGTAGGGAAAGTGTTAGCATTAGGGTTAAAGTTACATTTAGGTTTAAGTTTAGGATTACTCACAGGGATAGCAATAGAGATAGGGTTAAGGATAGTGATAAGGATAAGGTTAGGGTTATGGTTAGGGATAGGGTTAGGGTTAAGGTTCAGGTTAGGGTTAGGATTAGTGATAGGGATAGAGTTAATGTTATGGTTATGGTTAGAGATATGTTAGGTATATGGATAAGGATAAGGTTAGGGTTAGTGTTAGGTTTAGGGTTATGATAGGGATATGGGTAGGGTTAGGGTTAGGGTTAGGGTTACAGATAAGCCTAAGTATAGGGTTAGGGTTAGGATTTGTGTTAGGTTTAGCATTAGAATAAGGGTTAGGGTTAAAGACAGGTATAGAGATAGTGTTATAGGTATGAATAGGGTTTGGGATAGGGTTTTTGTCAGGAGGATAGGGATAGGTTTAGGGTTAGGGTTAGCAGAGGGTTTAGGGTATGGGTTAGGGTCAGGAATAGGAATAGGGATAGGTTTAGATTTAGGGTTAGGGTTAGGGTTATGCTTTGAGATATGATAGGTCTATGGAGAGGGTCAGTTTAGGGATACAGTTAGGTTAGTGTTAGGTTAGGTATATGACAGGGATATGGGTAGGGTTAGGGTTAGGGTTAGGGCTAAGTATAGTGATAGGGTTAGTGTTAGAGTTAGAGCTAGGCTTAGGGATATGATAGGGGTTTGAATATGGTTATGGTTAGGGTATGGGTTAGTGTTAGGGTATGGGTTAGTGTTAGGGGTAGGGTTAGGGTATGGGTTATGGTCAGGGATAGGGATAGTGATAGGGATAGGGTTAGAATTAGGGTTAGGGTCAAGGTTTGGGAAAATGAACCCTTCCCAAGTCCAGCTTTGCATGTCAACAGCTGGCCTTCAGGCTAAGAACAAACCCAAACCACATCCCGCATGTTCCAGTCAGAACTCCACCACCAACCCCTCAGGCAGGCCAGATTGATGCCTCTCCAAAAGCATCTCCTCCCATGATGGTACTAGAGCCAGTGCCAGGGCCAGGTCAGGGATAGGGATAGAGTGAGGGTGAGGGTTATGTTTAGGAATTTGTATAGGGATAGATATAGCATTATGGATAGGGATGGGGTTAAGCTTATGGTTAGGTTTAGGTTAGATTTCAGGTTAGGGAAAGGGCTTGTGATAGGGTTCATTTTAGGTTTATGGTTATGGTTACGGTTTCAGTTAAGCTTTGGATATGATAACGTTTTGGATAGGTTTACAGTTACATTTAGGTTTAGGGTTAGGGATAGGAATAGGGATATGATAGTGAGACAGATCAGGCTAGGGTTATGGTTAGGGTTAGGGTTAGGGATAGTTATATGGTTAGGGCTAGTGTTAGGGTTAGTGTAAGGGTTAAGGGTAGGGTTAGGTATAGGGATAGGTTAAAGCCTCAGTCTAGGGCTAGGGCTAGACCTAGGGCTAGGGCAGGGGCTAGGGGTAGGGCTAGGCCTAGGGCAAAGTCTACATGTGGGGCTTAGGCTAGGGCTGTTAGAGATATGGACAGGGCTAGGGTTAGCTTTGCAGTTAGGGTTGGGGTAGATATATGGATAGAGATATGTTAAAGGACAGGGATAAGGACAGGGTTTGATTTAGGGTTAAGGTTAGATATAGGTATAGGGTTAGTGTTTGGTTTAGGGTTTGGGTTAGGCATAGGCATAGGGATAGGGATAGGGAAAGGGTTAGGGTTAGGAGATTAGGGTTGGAGTTAGGGTTAGTGTTAGGGTTAGGGATATGATATGGATATGGATAGTTTTAGGGTTAGAGTTATAGATAGGTTGGGTTAGTATTAAGTATGTTGATAGGGTTATGGATATGGATATTGTCAGGGTTAGGTTTGGGAATATGATAGTGATATGAATAGAGTTAGGGCTAAGGTTAGGGTGATGGTTAGGGATAGGGACAGGGATAGCTTTTCATTTAGTGTTAGGGTTAAGGTTAAGGATAGGGATAGGTTTTCAGTTAGGGTTAAGGTTGGTTTTAGGTTTAGGGTTAGTGTTAGAGATTGGAATAAAGATTGAGATAGGGTTAGGGTTATGTTTAGGGTTAGCATTAGGGTTATGATAGGGATATGGATAGGGTTAGGGTTAGAGTTAGTGTAGGGTTAGTGTTAAGGTAAGCATAAGGTTAGGAATAAAATAGGGATATGGATAAGGTAATTGTTAGGGTTAGGGTTTGTGTTAGGGTTAGGTTAGGGATAAGGATAGAATTGGGGTTATGGTTAGTGTTAGAGTTAAGTTTAGGGAAAATGTAACCTTCCCCAGCACAGCTTTGTATGCCCACAGTTGGCTTCTGGGCAAGAGCAACCCCATCAGCCACCCCACATTATCCACCCTGATCCCCACACCCATCTCCACAGCCTGCCCAGATTGAAGCTCCACTGAAATCATCTTCTCCCATGCTGGTCCTAGGGCTGGGGCCAGGGTCAGGGCCAGTGCTTTGATGTGGGTATGGATGGGACTATGGTTAGGGTTTGGGTTGTGGTAGGCTTAAGGATAGGGATATGCATAGAGATAGGGTTTGGATATGGATAGGGTAAGGTTAGGGTTAGGGTTAAGGTTAGGTTTAGGGATAGGGATAGGGTTAGGGTTAGGTTTAGGTACAGGGATAGGGTTAAGGATAGGGATAGTGATAGGAATATACTTATGGTTAGGGTTAGGGTTAGGTTTAGGTACAGGGATAGGGTTAAGGATAGGGATAGGGATAGGAATATACTTATGGTTAGGGTTAGGTTTAAGGTTAGTGTTAGGGATAGGGTTAGGTTTAGAGTTAGGGCTAGAATTAGGGTTATGAAAGGGATATGGATAGGTTAGGGTTAGTGTTAGGGTTAGAGTTAGGATTAGGAATAGGGATAGGGATAGAAGCAGGGTTATGGATAGCCATAGGTTTAGGTTTAGAATTAAGTTTCAAGTTAGAGATAGGGATAGGTTTAGGATTGGTGTTAGTGTTAGCATCTGGAAAATGATAGGGATATGGATATTGTTGGAGTTAGGGTTAGGTTTAAGGTTAAGGTTAGCATTAGAGTTGGGTTAGGTTTAGGGAAAATGAACCCTTCCCCAGCCCAGTTTCCTATGCCCGCTGCAGGCCTCCTGGTAAAGAGCACCACAAAACACATCCCCATGTAGTACAACAATAACCTGCTCATAACCCCACAGGCTGCCCTGACTGAAACATCTCCTAAAGTGTCTTCTCCCATGTTTGTTCTAGGGCTAGTCTTAGGGCTGGTTTTAGGGTTACTGCATGTGCTATGTCAAGGGCCAGGGCTAGGGCTAGGGCAAAATCTAGGGTTATAGGTAGGACTAGGGCTAGTTTTATGTAACAATTAAGGCTATGGCTATGATTGGGATATGGATAGGGCAAAGTTTAGGTTTAGGGTTAGGTTTAAGGATAGGGATAGGGATAGATATAGGGTTATGGATAGGGATAGGGTAAGGGTTTTTGTTAGGGTTAGGGATAGGGATATGTTTAGGGAGAGTTTAGGGTTAGGGTTAGGGTTAGGTTTAGAGTTATGATCAGGGATATGGATAGGGATAAAGAGGTTTATGGATAGGGATAGTGTTAGGGTTAGGGTTAGCATAGGGGTTAGATTTAGGGATAGGGATAGGGATTGGTTTAGGGTAATGGTTAGGATTTGGGACATTATAGGGATATGAATAGGGTTAGGGTTAGTGTTTGGATTAGGGTTAAGTTTAGGGATTTGGCTAGAGATAGAAGTAGGTTTATGGATAGGCATAGATTTAAGGTTATGTTTATGGTTTGGGTTAGTCATGGGAATGGGGTTATGGATAGGTTTAGGGTAAGGGCTAGGGTTAGTGTTAGGGTTAGTGATATGATAGGGATATGCATTGGTTAGTGTTGGGGTTAGGCTTAGTGTTAGGGTTAGATTTATGGATAGGGAGAGAATTACGGTTAGGTTTTGGGTCAGGGTTAGGGTTAGGGATAATGGACCCATCCTCAGCTCAGATTCACATGATCACAGTGAGCCTTCTGGGAAAGGTCATTCCCAACCTCCACTCCACATGGTTCAGCCTGATCCTCACCCCCAACCAGACATGTTGCCCAGACTTAAACCAACCCAAAAGCGTCTTCTCCCATGCTCGTCCTAGGGCTAGGGACAAATCCAGGGCCAGGGTCAGGGCAAGGGTCAGGGTAAGGTCCTGGGCTATGATAGGGATACAGATAAGTCTGGGGTTAGGTTTATGGTTAGGGTTACAGTTGGGGTTAGGATTAGATAAAAGGAAAGTTAGGGTTAGGGTTAGGGTTAGAATTAGGGTTAGGGATAGAGAGGGTTAGGGCTAGGGTTAGGGATAGGAATGATGATAAGTTTAGGGTTACAGTTAGGTTTAAGGTTAGTATTAGGGTTAAGGTTATGAATAGAGATAGGGTTATGGATAAGGATAGGCTAGGGTTAGGTTTAGGGTTAGGTTTAAGGATATGATAGAGATATAAATAGGAATAGGGTTAGGGTTAGAGTTTGGTTTAGGGTTAGTATTAGGGATAGGAACTGATTAGAGATAGTTACTGATAGGAATAGGGTTAGGGCTAGTGTTAGGGTTTGTGACAGGGATATGGTTAGGATTAGTTTAAGGGTGAGGGATAGGGATAGAGATAGGCATAGAAATAGGGCTATGGGTAAGGATACTGTTAGGGTTGGTGTTAGGTTTAGGATAAGGGACAAGGATAGGTTTTGGTTAGAGTTAGTGTTCAGGTTAAGTTTAGGGGTAGGGTTAGGTTTAGGGTTAGGGTTAGTGTTCTAGTTTGCAAATGCTGTGGAATGCAAAACACCAGAGATGGATTGGCTTTTATAAAAAGG
The DNA here is from genome assembly GCF_015220235.1 of Choloepus didactylus. NCBI lineage: Eukaryota > Metazoa > Chordata > Mammalia > Pilosa > Megalonychidae > Choloepus > Choloepus didactylus. The sequence goes on along the minus strand of NC_051310.1, from coordinate 76,180,531 downwards.
GGGTTTATTTGGCTACACAGTTACAGTCTTAAGGCCATAAAGTGTCCAACGTAACACATCAGTACTCAGGTACCTTCACTGGAGGATGGCCAATGGCATCCAGAAAACCTCTGTTAGCTGGGAAAGCATGTGGCTGGCGTCTGCTCCAAAGTTCTGGTTTCAAAATGGCTTTCTCCCAGGACGTTTCTCTCTAGCAAGCTTGCTCCTCTTCAAAACGTCACTCACAGCTGCACTGAGTTCCTTCTCTTTGAGTCGGCTCATTTATATGGCTCCACTGATCAAGGCCCACCCTGAATGGGTGGGGCCATGCCTCCATGGGAATATCTCATCAGAGTCATCACCCACAGCTGGGTGGGGCACATTCCAAGCAAATCTAATCAGCACCAAAACGTCTGCCCCACAAGACTACATCAAAGATAATGGTGTTTGGGGGCACAATACATTCAAACTGGCACAGTTAGGTTTAGGGATAGGTTTAGTGTTAGGATTATGATATGGATATGGATATGGATATGGATATGGATATGGATAGAGTTAGGGTTTGATTTAGGGCTGGGGTATGGTTAATTTTATGGATAATGATAGGGATAGACAGAGTCATGGATAGGAAGAGGGTTAGGATAGGTAGGGCTAGGGTTAGGGATAGGGACAGGTTTAGTGTTAGATTCAGGTTTAGGTTTAGGGATATGATAGGGATATGGATAGGGTTAGGTTTAGGGATGGGATAGAGAAAGTGTTATCAATAGGGTTATAAATAGGTATAAGTTTAGATATTGGGTTATGAGTAGGCTTATGGTTAGTCAAAGTATAGTGTTTGGTTTAGGGTTAGTGTTAGGGTAAGATTTAGGTATAGGGATAAGGTTAGGGTTAGGCTCATGCTTATGGTTAGTGTTAGGGATATGATAGGGATATGGATAGGGTTAGGGATAGGGTTAGAGTACAGTTAGGGATTAGGTTTGGGGCTAGGGAAGGGATATGATTGGGATATAGATATTGTAATGTTTAGAGTTATGGTTAGGATGGGATAGCAATAGGTTTAGAGTTGTGGTTATTGTCAGGGCTATATTTAGGGAAAATGGACCCTTCCCAAGCACAACTTTGCATGCCCACTGCAGTCCTCCCAGGAAAGAGCAACCACAACTCCCACCCCATTTGGTCCATAGAGATCCCTGCACCCAAGCCCACAGGCTGCCCAGATTGAAGCCATTCCAAAAACGTCTTTTCCCATGCTGGTCCTCATGCTAGGGCCAGGCCAGGATATGGCCAGGATATGGCCAGGATATGGACATGAATTGCCCTAGGTTAGGTTTAGGGTTAGGGTTAGGGTTAGGGTTAGGGTTAGGGTTAGGGTTAGGGTTAGTGATATGACAGGGGTATGGATAAGGTTAGGATTAAGTTTAGGTTAGGTGTAGATTTAGGGTTAGGATTAGGGATAGGGTAGGGATAGAGATAGGGTTATGGATAGGAATAGGATTAGATTTGGGGTTGTGGATGTGGTTAGGGATAGTGATAGGTATAGTGATAGGGTTATGCATAACCTTACATTTATGTTTATGTTTAGGGTTTGTGGAGATATAGGTATATGTTTAGGTTTAGAAGAAGAGTTTGGTTTAGGGATATTATCAGGATATGGGTAGGGTTAGAGTTAGCATTAGGGTTAAGATTAAGGTTAGGGTTAGGGTTAGCAATAGGGATATGGAGTGTTAGTGTTAGGGTTAGGTTTAGGGTTGGGTTAGGTTTAGGGAAAATGGATCCTTACACAGCCCTGTTTCCAATGCCCACTGTGGGCCTCCCATGAAAGAGGAACCCTACCCCCCACCCCATGTGGTCCAGCCAGAAACCTACCTGTAACCCCACAGGCTGCCCAGACTGAAACGTCTCCAAAAGTGTCTTCACCCATGCTTGTTGTAGGGCTAGTCAAAGGGCTAGGTCTAGGGTTAATGCAATGGCTAAAGACAGGGCTAGAGCTAGATTTAGGGCAAAGTCCAAGGCTGGGGCTAAGGCTAGGGCTATCATTACATTTAGGGCTATGGCTATGATAGGGATATGGATAGGGCTAAGGTTAGGTTTAGGGTTAGTTTTAGGGACAGGATTATAGATAGATATAGGGTTATAGATAGGGATAGGGTTAGGTTTTGAGTTAGAGTTTGTTTTAGAGTTATCAGGGATATGGATATGGATAGAGATAGGGTTATGGATAGGGATAGGGTTAGGGTTAGTGTTAGTGTTAGGGTTAGGATTAGGTTTAGAGTTATGATTAGGGATAGAGATAGTGTTATGGATAGGGATAAGTTTGCTTAGGGTTAGATTTAGGGATAGGGTTAGGGACAGGAATAGGTTTAAGCTTAGGGTTAGGGTTGGGAATAGGGATTAAGTTTCGGGTTAGGGTTAGGTTTATGGTTAGGATTAGGATTAGGGTTAGGGATTCATTTTAGGTTTAGGGCTTGGATTAGGGTTTAGGTTAGGGTTAGGAATAGGGATATGTATAGAAATAGGGTTATGGATAGGGTTAGGGAAGGGATAGGAATATGGTAAGGATTAGGGTTAGGAATAGGTTAAGTGTATAATAAGGATAAGAAAAAGGTTAAGGTTAGGGCTAGGATTAGGGTTCATGTTAAGATTAGGGATAAGGATAGGAATAGAGATAGGTTTATGGATAGGGATAGGGTTAGGATTAGGGTTAGGGATAGAGATAGGTACAGAGATAGAGTTTTGGATAGGCATAGAGTTTGGATTAGGATAAGGGTTAGTGATAGGGAAAATAATGAGTATAAGGATAGGGTTAAGGTTAAGGCTTGCATTAGGGTTTGAGTTAAGATTAGGGATAAGGATAGGCATACAGATAGGTTTATGGATAGGAATAGTGTTATGGTTATGGTTAATATTAGGGATTGGGTAGGGATAGAGATAGGCTTATTGTTAGGGTTAGGTTTAGGGTTAAGTTTAGGGATATGTTAGGGTTATGGATTAGGTTAGGGTTATGGTTAGTGTTAGAATTAGGGATGTGATATGCATGTGGATAGGGTTAGGGTTAGGGATAGGGATAGAGATAGGGATAGAGGTAGAGTTTGGGATAGCCTTAGGGATTGGGTTAGTTTTGAGTTAGATATAGGTATAGGATTAGAGTTAGGGTTAGGATTAAGGTTAGGTATATGATAGGGATATGGATAGAGTTACAGTTAGTGTTAGGTTTTGGGTTAAGTTTAGGGTTAGGGTTACAGATAGGGATATGGATAGGGTTAAAGAGGTTTTGGTTTAGGGTCGCTTTAGGTTAAGCGAAAAGATTCTGCAGCTCAGCTGCCCATGCCCACTGCAGGCTTCCCAGGAAAGAGCACCCCCACTCCCCACCCCACTTTCCCCAGCCAGATTCCTGCTCATAACCCCACAGGCTTCCCAGACTGAAGCATCCCCAAAAGTATCTTTTCCCATGCTCGCACTAGGCTTGTCATAGGGCTAGGGCTAGGGACCACGCAAGGGCTAGGGCTAGGGCTAGGGCTAGGTCCAGGGCAAGATTTAAGGCTAGGGTTAGGGCTAGGTCAAGGGCTAGGTCTAGGTCTAGAAATAGGGTTTGGGCTAGGGCTAGGGCTAGGGCTATGGTTACAGTTTGGGCTATGGCTATGATAGATATGGATATGGATAGGGCAAAATTTAGGTTTAGGTTTAGGGTTATGGATTTGGTTAGGGATAGGGATAGGGTTATGGATAGGGATAGGATTAGAGTTTGGGTTAGGGCTAGGGCCAGGGCTAGGGTTAGGTTTATGGTTAGGGTTAGAGTTAGAGTTAGAATTAGGGATATGGATAGGGATAAAAATAATGTTATGGATAGGAATAAGTTTCAAGTTAGGTTCAGGTTAGGGTTAGCTTAGGGTTAGGGTAAGGGATAGGGATTGGTTTAGGGTTAGAGTTAGGGTTCAGGATATGTTAGAGTTATGGATAGGGTTAGGGTTGGGGTTAGGGTTAGCGTTAGGGCTAGGCTTAGGAATAGAAATAGGGGTAGAAGTAGGTTTATGGATAGGCATAGATTTAGAATTATGGTTATGTTTACAGTTAGGGATAGAGATAGGGTTCTGGATAGGTTTAGGGTAAGAATTAGGGTTGGGGTTAGGGGTATGACATTATATGGATTTGGTTAAGGCTAGTTTTAGGTTTAGGGTTAGATTTAGGCTTAGGGTAAGGGATAGGAATAGGGTTAGGGTTAGTTTTAGGCTTTGGGTTGGGGTTAGAGTTAGGGAAAATGGACCCTTCCCCAGTCCAGATTTGTTTGACCAGAGCAGGCCTTCCAGGAATGACATCCTAAACCCACACCTCATGTGATCCAGCCGGATCTTTGCCCCCAACCATGTATGATGCCTAGACTGAAGCCAATTCAAAAGCATCTTCTCCCATGCTGATCCTAGGGACAGGGTAAGGGCCAGGGCCCAGGTTAGGGCAAGGGCCAGGTCTATGATAGGGATATGGATAGGTCTAGGATTAGGGTTAGGGATAGGGATGTTGGTAGGTTTAGGGTTAGGGTTAAGATCAGTGTTGGTGTTAGTGTTAGGGTTAGGTACATGATAGGGACACGAATAGGGTTAGGGTTAGTTTTGGGTTTAGGGTTAGGGTTAGGATTAGGGATAGGTATAGACATACGGTTATGGATAGGCATAGGTTTAAGGTTAGGAATAGAGTTAGAGTTAGGTATATGTTAAAGGTATGGATATGGATAGGGTTAGGTTAGAGTTAGGGTTAGTGTCAGTATTAGGGATAGGGATAGGTTTAGCAATAAGGTTATGGATAGGAATAAGATTATAGTTAGGGTTAGGGTTATGGCTAGAGAAAAGACAAGATTAGGTTTAGGTTTAGGGTTGTGGATATGAAGGAAGATGGATAGGCTTAGGGTTAGAGTTAGGGTTAGGGTTAGGGTTAGGATTAGGGTTAAGGATAGAGATAAGTAAAGGGATAGGATTCAGGTCAGGGCTAGGGTTAGGGAAAATGGACCCTTCCTCAGCCCAGCATCGCATGTTCACTGCCTGCTTCCTGGGAAAGGGCATCTCCACACACAACCCAGCATTGTTCAGCCAGAACCTGGCCCTCAACCCCACAGGCTGCCCAGCTTGAAGCCTCTCTGAAACAGTCTTCTACCATGCTGATCCTAGGGCCAGGGCCATGGCCTGAGCTATGGTAGGCATATGGATAAGGCTAGAGTTAGTTTTAGAGTTAGGGTAAGGTTTAGGGATATGGATAGGGATAGGAATAGGGCTATGGATATTATAGAGATAGAGATAGGGTTGTGGATAGGGATAGGGTTAGGTTTAGTATTAGGGTTAGAGATAGAGATAGGGTTAGGTTTAAGGTTAGGGTTAGGATTAGGGATGTGATATTGATAGGGTAATGGTTAGGTTTAGGATATTGATAGGGTTAGGTTTAGGATTGGGGTTAGGGTTAGGGTTAGGGTTAGCTTTAGGGTTGGGTTAGGTTTAGGGAAAATTTACTCTTCCCCAGTCCTGTTCCCATGCCCACTGTGGGCCTCTTCTGAAAGAATACACCCTCCCCAAACCCACATGATCCAACCAGAAACCCACCATTGACCCCACCAGCTACTCAGACTCTCCAAAAGTGTCTTCCCCCATGCTGGTCCTAGGACTAGTCAAAGGGCTATATCTAGGGTTTATGCAAGGGCTATGGCTAGGGCTAGGGCTGGGTTTAGGTCAAAGTCTAGGTCTATGTCTAGAGCTAGGACGATGGTTCATGTTAGGGCTATGGCTACAATAGGGGTAGGGGTACAGTTAAAGTTAGGTTTAGGGTTAGGTTTTGGGATAGATATAGGGTTAAGTATAGGGTAGGGGTAGGCTTTGGGCTAGGGTTATGGATAGGGAAAGTTTAGGGTTAGGGTTGGGCTTACGGTTAGGTTAAGTTTATGATTAGGTATATGGATATGGATAAAGTTAGGGTTATGGATAGGGATAAGACTAGGGCTATGGTTAAGGATAGGATTAGGTTTAGGTTTAGGTTTAGGGCTACCATTACGGATACAGATTGGGAGAGAAATAAGGATATGAATAGGGATAGGATTAGGGTTAGGGTTAGGGTTAGAGTTAGGTTTAGGGACAGGGATAAGTTTAAGGTTAGGGTTAGGTTTAGGAATAAGGAATAGGTTTAGGGTTAGGGTTAGGTATACCTTTATGGTTAGGGTTAGGTATACCTTTATGGTTAGGGTTAGGTATACCTTTATGGTTAGGGTTATAGCTAGGTTTAGGGTTCAGGTTAGGTTTAGGAATAGAGATAGGTACAGAAATAGGGTTATGGATAGGAATAGGGTTAGGTTTATGATTAGGGTTAGGATTAGGTTTAGGGATATAATAGTGATAAGGACAGGTTTAAGGTTATGACTAATGTTAGGGTTCGAGCTTGGTTTAGGGATAGGCATAGGGATAGTGTTAGGTTTATGAAAAGAGATAGGGTTAGGGTTAGGTATAGGGATAGGTTTATGTTTAGGGTTAGCACAAGGGTTAGGGAAATTATAGGGTTAAGTATAGGGTTATTAGGGTTAGGGATAGGATTAGGGTTAGGATTATTGATAAGGATAGGAATAGAATTAGGGTTAGGGTTAGGAATATGGTTAGGTTTAGAGTCAGTGTGAGTGTTAGGGTTAGGGTTAGGGATAGGTATAGTGTTAGTGCTTGGGTTAGGGTGAGGGCTATAGCTAGAGCTAGGCCTGGGCAAGGACTATGGTTAGGGCTAGGGCTAAAGCTAGCTGTAGGCCTAGTGCTAGGGCTATGATAGGGATATGGATAGGGCTAGGATTAGGGCTACTGTTAGGGTTAGTGTTAAGCATATGGATAGAGATAGGTTAATGGATTGGGATAGGGTTAGGGTTAGGTTTAAGGTTAGATATAGGTATAGGATTAGTGTTAGGTTTAGGTTTAGGGTTGGGGTTAGGGATAGGGATAGGGTTAGTTTAAAGTTTAGGGTTTGGGTTAGGATGAGTGTTATGGATTGGGTTAGGGTTAGGGTTGGGTTAGGATTAAAGACAAGGATAGGGAGAGATAGGTTTATGGATAGGACCAGAGTCAGGGTTAGGGTTAGAGTTATGGATATGATAGTGATATGATAAATTTAGGGTTAGGGTTAGGGTTAGTGTTAGTCTTACCGTTGTGGTTAGGTTTAGGGATATAATATGGATATGGATAAGGTTAATGTTTGGGTTAGGTTTCTGTTAGAATTAGGTTTATACTTAGGGTTATGGATATGAAAGGGATATGGATAGGGTAAGGGTTAGGATTAGGGTTAGTGTTAGGTTTAGGATAGGGATAGTGATAGGGTTAGGATTTTAGTGTTAAGTTTGGAGTTAGGAAAAGTGGACCCTTCCCCAGCATAGCTTCACATGCCCATGGTGGGAGTCCCAGGAATCAGCAACCCCACCAACCACCCACATGTTTCAGGCAGATCCCTGCACCCATCTCCACAATCTGCCCAGATTGAAGCCTCTCTGCAGGCCTCTTCTCCCACGCTGGTCCTAGGGCCAAGGCGAGGGCCAGGGCCTTGGCCACAACTATGATAGGCACCCGGATTGCACTAGGGTTAAAGTTAGGGTTAGGCTTGGGGTTAGGTTTAGGGTTAGTGATAGGGAAAGGTATAGAGATAGGGTTTTAGATAGGGGTAGAGTTAGGTTTAGGGTTAGGGTTACAGTTAAGATTAGGGCTAGGTTTATGCTTAGGGAAAAGGATAGGGATAGGGATAGGGGATAGGGGATATGGTTAGCAGTAAAGTTTGGGTTAGAGTTAGGTTTAGGGTGAGGGATATGATAGGCATATGGATGGGCTTAGGGTTAGGGTTAGGGATAAGGATAAGTATATTTTTAGGTTTAGGGAAAATGGACCCATACCCAACCCTGTTTCCCATGCCCACTGAGGGTCTCCCATGAAAGAACACCCCTCCCCCCATATGGTCCAGCCAGAAACCTGCCAATAACCCCACAGGCTGCCCAGTCTGAAGCCTCTCCAATGCTGGTCCTAGGAGTAGTCAGGGCTAGATTTAGGGTTAGTGCAAGGGCTATGACTTGGGCTAGGTCTAGGTTTAGGGCAAAGTCTATGGCTAGGGTTAGGGCTAGGATTATGGTTCATGTTACTGATAGATATATTGTTAGGGATAGGGATAGACTTAGGGTTAGGGTTAGGGTTTGGTTTAGGTTAAGGTTAAATTAGGTATATGAATAAGGATAGAGATAGGGTTATGTATAGGGATAGTGTTAGGGTTAGGTTTAGGGATAGATCTAGGGTTATGATTAGGGTTAGGATTAGGGTTACAATTAGGTATATGGAGAGGTGTAGAGCTAGGGATATGGATAAGGATAAGGTTAGATTAGGGTTAGGTTTATGGTTAAGCGTAGGGATAGGGTTAGGTTTAGGTATAGGGTGAGGGTTAGGAATAGGGAATAGGTTTAGTGTTAGTGTTAGGTATACATCTAGTGTTAGGGTCAGGCTAGGGGTTAGTTTTGGCATAGGGATAGGAAAAGGGTTAGGGTTAGGGTTAGGGATAGGTTTATTGATATGATAGGGATATAGATGGGTAAGCATTAAGGTTAGGGTTAGTGTTAGGTTAGGGATAGCGATAGAGTTAGGGTTATGGCTACTGTTATGGTTAGGGTTAGGAAAAATGGACCCTTCCACAGCACAGATTTTCATGTCCACAGCATAAGTCCAGGGAAAGACCAACCCCAACACCTACCTCACATGGTCCAGGCAGATCACCACACCAATCTCCACAGACTGCCTCTATTGAAGCCTCTCTGAAATTATCTTCTCCATGCTGGTCCTATGGCCAGGGCCAAAGTCAGTGCCACTGCTATAATAGGGACATGGATTGGAGTAGGTTTAGGGTTAGGGTTAGGTTTAGGGTTAGAGTTAATTATAGGGATAGGTATAGAGATAGTGTTTTGGATAGGGCTAGGGTTATGGGTAGGGGTAGGGGAAGGGATAGGGATAAGGATAGAGTTAGGTTTAGGTTTACAGGTAGGGATAGGGTTACAGATAGGTTTAGGATAAGGGTTTGGGTTAGGTTTATGGATACAATAGGGATATGGAATGGACTATGGTTAGGCTTAGGTTTAGGGTTAGGTTTAGGTTTAGGGTTAGGGATAGACATAGCGTTAGGGTTAGGATTAAGGTTAGGATTAGGGAAACTGAAACTTTCCCCAGTCCAGCTTTGCATGACCAGAGCAGGCCTTCTGGGAAAGGGCAACCCCAACTCCCACACACGTTGTCCAGCCAGATCTCTGACCCCAAAAAGGCATGCTGCCCAGACTGAAGCCTATCAAAGCATCTTCTCACATGCTGGTACTAGGGCCAGGACCTGGGTCTGGGTGTGGGTCAGGGCAAGGTCCAAGGCAAGGTTCAAGGTTATGATTCTGATATGGATAGGGATAGGGTTAAGGTTAGATTTAGGGATAGTGTTAGTGTTATGATTAGGTTTAGGGATAGGTTTAGGGATAGGGAGAGTGATAGGCTTAGGGTTAGAGTTAAGTCAGGTTTAGGGTTATTTGGGGGGTTATGGTTAAGGTTATGGATAGGTTTAAGTTTAGGATTAGGTTTAGGGTTAGGGATGTGATAGGGATATGGATTCAGATAGGGTTAGTATTAGGTTTAGGGTTAGGAATTGGGATAGAGATAGAGAGTGTTATGCTTAGGGATAGGGTTAGGGTTAAGTTTTGGGGTAGGGATAGAAGTAGGTTTAGGTTTAGGGTTAGGGTTAGGCTTAGTGTTAGGGTTAGGATTAAGGATGCGATAGGAATATTGATAGGGTTAGGATTAGGATTCAGATTAGGGTTAGGATTAGGATTAAGGTAAGTATTAGTGTCAGGGATAGGGATATGGATTGGTTAGGGTTAGGGTTAGGATTGGGTTAGGGTTATGAAAAATGGACCATTTTCCAGTCCAGATTTGCATGCCCAAAGCCAGCATCCTGGGAATAGGCACCCTGACACCCCAACCCACCTTTTCCAGCCAGATCCCTGCCTATAATCCTACAGGCTCTCCAGACTGAAGCCCCTCCAAAAGTGTCTTCTCCCATGCAGATCCTAGAGCTAGTCCTAAGGCTAGGGCTTGGTTAGGTCAAGAGTTGGACCAGGGCTAGGGCTAGGGCTAGCGTTATGGTTAGGGTTAAGGCTAGGTCTAAGATAGGGATATGGATAGGGCTGTGGTTAGGGTTAGGTTTTGGGGTAGGGATAGGGATAGATATATGGATTTGGATAGGGATAGTTTTAGGGTTTGGGTTATGGTTATGGTTTGGGATAGGGCTAGGGATAAGGTTGGGTTTAGGTTTATGGTTAGGGTTAGGGATGTGTAGGCTTAGTGTTAGGTTAAAGATTGGGTTTAGGGTTATGGTTAGGGATATTATATGGATATGACAGGGTTATGGTTATGGTTAGGGTTAGGGATAGGACAGTGTTAGGATTATGGATAGGTGTAGGGGTAGGCTTAGGGTTATGGTTCAGGTTAGGGATAGGTTTAGGGATAGGAATAGGTTTAGGGATAGGTATAGGGTAAGGGATAGGGTTAGGGTCACAGATATGATAGGGATATGGATAGGGTTATGGTAAGGATTAGGTTTAGAGTTAGGGCTAGGTTTAGGGATAAGGATAGGGATAGCATCAGGATTAGGGTTAGGGCTAGGGTTAGGGTTACAGTTAGGGGAAATGTACCTTTCCCCATTGCAGCTTTGCATGACCACTCCAGGCATTCTGGGAAAGAACAAACCAAACCCCCACCATATGTGGTTCAGCCAGATCCCCACACCCAACCCCACATAGTGCCCAGAATGAAGCCTCTCCAAAAGCATCTTCTCCAATGCTGGTCCTAGGATCAGGACCAAGGTCTGTGCCAGTTACAGGGACAGGGCCTGGAACAGAGCTGGGTATATGATAGGGATATGGATAGTGCTAAGGTTAGAGTAAGGGTTAGGGTTAGGTATTGGGAGAGCAATAGATAGGGATAGGGATAAGTTTAGGGTTAGAGTTAGAGATATGTTTAGGGATAGGGATATTGACAGTCTTAGGGTTAGGGTTAGGGTTAGGGATATGTTAGGGATATGGATAGGGTTAGGGTTTGGGTTTGTGTTTGGGTTTGGGATATGATAGGGATATGGATTAGGGTTAGGGTTAGGATTATGGATATGATATGATTATGGATAGAAATAGGGTTAGGTTTAGGTATAGGAATAGTTTCAGGGATAGGGTTAGGGTTAGGATCAGAGTTAGGGTTAGGGATAGGGATAAAGTTAGGGTTAGGATTCAGGTTAGGGTTTGGGATAGGGATAGGGTTAGGTTTAGGTTTAGGGTTAAGGTTAGGATTAGGGTTAAGATTAGGAATGTGTTAGGGATATGGATAGGGCATGGGCAAGTTTAGTTTTAAGTTTAGGGTTAGGAATATAATAGGGATATGGATATGGTTAGGAATAGGGTTAGGATTAGGATTAGGGATGGGCATAGGGTTAGAAATAGGGTTATGGATAGGAATAGGGTTAGGGTTAAGGTTAGGGTTGGGGATAGGGATAGTGTTAGGTTAGTTTTAGGGTTAGAGTTATGCTTAGAGATATATTAGGGATATATATAGCATTAGGGTTATGGTTAGATTTACAGTTAAGTTTAGGGATAGTGTGATGTTTGGGGTTAGGGTTAGAGATAGAGAAAGGATTAGGGTTAGGATTCAGGTTATGTTTAGGGATAGGGATAGGTTTAGGGATATGATAGTGATATGGATAGGGTTATGATTATGATTAGGGTTAGGGTTAGGATTAAGGATAGGGATAGGCATAGAGGTAGAGTTATACATATGAATAGTGTTAGGTTTATTGTTAGTGTTAGGGATAGGAATAGATTTAGGTTAGGTTTAGGTTTAGGGTTCAATATGTTAGGGGTATCTATAGGGTAAGGGTTATGGTTAGGGGTAGGGTTATATTTAGGGTTATGGTTAGGGATAAGGATGGAAATAAGATAAAGTGTATGGTTAGGTTAGGGTTAGGGAAAAAGGACCCTCCCAAATCCAGCTTTGCATGCCCATACCTGGCCTCCTGGTAATGTGCACTCCTTAAGCCACACCCTGCATTGTCCTGGTAATATGCACCCCCCAAGCCCCACCCTGCATTGTCCAGCCAGATGCCCTCCTCAGACCCCAGGCTGCTTCTCTGAAAATGTCTTCTCCAGTGCTGTTCCTAGTGCCTGGGTCAGGGTCAGTGCCAGGGCTATGATAGGGATATGGATAGGGCTAGGGTTAGGGGTTGAGATAAGGTTAGGGATAAGGATAGTTATAGATATAGGGTAAGGATAGGATAGGGTAAATGTTAGCATTAGGTTTAGGGTTAGGGTTAGGGAGAAGGATAGGGTTAAGTTTAGGTTTATGGTTAAAGTTAGGGCTAGGGTTAGTGATAGGGATATTGATAGAGTTAGGATTAGGGTTGCAGTTAGGGTTAGGGTTAGGGATATTATAGGGATATGGATAGGGTTAAGGTTAGTTTTCAGGTTAGGGTTAGGGTTAGGGCAAGGGAAGGAATAGAGATAGGGTTTTGGATAGGGATAAGATTAGGGTTAGGGTTAGGGTTAGGACAAGGGAAGGGATAGAGATAGGGTTTTGGGTAGGGTTATGATTAGGGTTAGGCTTAGGGTTAGGAATAGGGAAAGGATTAAGGTTAAGGTTATGTATAGGGTTATGGATATGATACTTATATTGATAGTTGATAGGGATATTAGGGTTATCATTAGGGAGAGGGAGAGGGATAGATGTAGGTCTATGGGTAGCCATATGGCTAGGGTTATGGTTAGTATGAGGGATAGGGATAAGGTTAGGGTTAGGTTTAGGTTTGAGGTTAGGATATGATTGAGATATAGATAGGGTTAATTTTAGTGTTAGGGTTAAGGTTAAGCATCAGGGTTAGGGATAGCGATACAGAAAGAGATAGGGTTAGGATTAAGTTTGGCTTAGGGCTAGGGAAATGAACTTTTCCCCAGCCCTATTTCCCATGCCTGCAGCAGGCCTCCTGGTAATCATCACCCACACCCCCACCCAACCTGCCCAGTCTGAACCCCACCCCTAATACCACAGGCTGCCCAAGTTGAAGCCTCTCCCACAGCATCTTTACCCATAGTGGTCCTAGAGGTATTCCTAGGGAACGGGCTAAAGTTAGGGCATGGGCTAGGGCTATGTCTAAGGCTAGGGACAGGGCTAAGGCAAGATCTAGAGATAGGGCTATGGTTATGATTAGGGCTAGGGCTATGACAGGTCAATGGATAAGGCTATGGTTAGGGTTAGGTTTAGGTATAGGGATAGTGTTAGGGCTTGTGTTAGGCCTAGGGTTAGGGATAGGGTTAGGTTTTTGTTTTGGGTTAGGGATTTTGTTAGGGATAGGTAAAGGGTAGGGTAAGGGTTAGGGTTATGATTAGGGTTAGGTTTAGAAATATGATAAATATATGGATTGTGTTAGAGGTAGAGGTAGGGGTAGGGTTAGAGCTAGGGTTAAGATTAGGGACATGGATAGGGATAGAGATAGGGTTATGGATAGAGATAGGGTTAGGGTTAGGTAAAGTGTTAGGGTTTGGGATAGAGATAGGTTATGGTTATGTTTAGGGTTGGGGTTAAGTCTGAGGATGGAGATAGGGTTAGGGTTAGGGTTAGGGTTAGTGATATGATAGGGATATGGATAGGGTCAGTGTTAGTATTAGTATTAGTGTTAGGGTTAGGATTAGGGATAGGAATGGGGTTAGAGACAGGGTTATAGATAGAGATAGGGTTAGGATGAGTGTTATTGTTAGGTTTTGGGGTAGGGATAGGGTTATGTTTATGGTTAGAGTTGCAGTTAGGATATGATAGGGATATGGAGAGGGATTGTGTTAGGTTTAGGGTTAGGGTTAGGTGTAGGATTAGGCATAGTGATAGGGATAGAGATAGGTTTATGTATAGGAATAGGGTTAGGGGTAGTGACAGTGATAGGGTTAGGGTTAGGTTTAGGGTAATGTTTGGGTTATGGTTAGGGATACGGACAGGTTTAGGGTTATGGTTAGGGTTAGGGGTAGGGTTAGGGTTAGCGGTAAGGTTTATGGTTGGAGTAGGGATAGCAAAAGGGATAGGTTTAGGGCTAGGGTTAGGGTTACTGAAACTGACACTTCTCCAGACCGGCTTCACATGTCCACAGTGGGCCTCCCAAAAAAAGAGAAACCCCATTCCCCACCTCACTGGTCCATTCAGATCCCAGTCCCGACCCCACAGACTGATCAGATTGAAGCCTCTCTGAATGAATCTTCTCCCATGGTGGTCCTAAAGCTTTGCTAGGGAGACAGCTAGGATTAAGTTTAGGGCTCCAGCTATCACTAGGGCTATGGCTAGGTCTAAGCCTAGGGCTAAGGTTGAGTTAGGGATATGGATTGGGCTAAGGTTAAGGTTATGGTTAGGGTTATGGATGTGATAGGGGTGGAAATAGAGTTACGGATAAGAAGAGGGTTAGGGTTAGGAATACAGTTAAGGTTATGTTTAAGGATTCAGACACATTAGGGTTAGGTTTAGCATTCAGGAAAGTGTTAGGGTTAGTGTTAGTGTTAGGGTTTGGGTTAGGTTTAGGTTAGGGATACAGATAGGGATAGAGATAGGGTTATGGATAGGGATAGGGTTAGTGTTAGGGTTAGGGTTAAGGATAGTTTTAGGTTTAGGGTTAGGATTTGGTTTAGGGCTAGGATTTGATATAGAAATCAGGATATGGTTATGGTTAGGGTTAGGGATATGATAGGGTTATGGATAGGGTTAGGGTCAGGTTTAGATTTAGGGTTATGTTTATGATTAAGGGTAGGGATAGAGATATGATTATGCATATGGATATGGTTAGGGGTAGGGTTACACTTAGGGTTAAGGTTAGGGATATAGATAGGTTTAGGTTTAGGGTTATTGTTAGATTTAGAGATATGATTGGGATATGAAGAGTTAGGGATAGGGTTATGGTAAGGCTTAGGTGTATGGTTAGAATTAGTGTTAGGAATAGGGACAGAGATGTGTAGAAATAAGGTTAGGGTTAGTTTTAGGGTTATGGATAGGAATGGGTTAGGCTAGAGTTAGGTTTATGGTTAGTATTACCCTTATGATAGGGATAAGGATAGGGTTAATGTTAGTGTTAGGGTTAGACTTAGGCTTAGGCTTACGGATAATGATAGTTTTAGGATTAGGGTTAGGGTCAGGGTTAGGATTAGTATTAGGGAAAATGTACCCTTCTCCAGACCAGCTTCACATGCCTACAGCTGGTCCTCAGGAAAAGAATATCCTAAACCCCACTTCAAGTGGTCCAGCCAGATCCCCTCTCCCAATGCCACAGGCTGCCCAGACTGAAGTCTGTCCAAAAGCATCTTCCCCTGAGCTGGTCGTACACCAGGTCCTGGTCCAGGATAGGGATATGAATGGGGCTAGGGGTAGCATTATGGTTAGGGTTAGGTATAGGGATATGGATATGGATAGAGATAGGGTTATGGATAGTGATAGGTTTAGGTTTAGGGTTAGGGTTAGGTTTAGGGTTAGGATAGGAACAGAGATAGGGTAAGGGTAGGGTTAGGGTTAGGGATATGATATAAATATGGATAATGTTAGGGATAGGGTTTGGGCTATATTTAGGTTTAAGATTAGGGATTGGGATAGGGATAGAAATAAGGTTATGGATAGAGGTAGTGTTTAGGTTAGGGTAAGGGTTAGATTTTGGTATTGGGATAGGATTAGGTTTAGGGTTAGGTTTTGGTTTAGGGATATGACAGGGATATGGAAGGATTAGGTTTAGTGTTAGTTTTAGGGATGGCAATAGGGTTAGTGTTAGGGTTAGAATTACAGTTAGGGTTAGGGAAAATGGACCCTTCCACTGCCCAGCTTGGCATGCCCACAGTGGTACTCCAGGGAAAGAGAACCCCCATTGACCACCCTGCATGGTCCAGCCAGATTCTCACTGCCAATCCCACAGGCTGCCCAGACTGAAGACTCTCTGAAAGCATCTTCTCCAGTGTCATTCTTAGGTCCAGGGCCAGGGCCAGAGCCAGGGACAGGGCCAAGGTCAGGGCTATGATAGGGACATGGATAGGGCTAGGGTTATGGTTAGGCTTATGGTTAGGGATAGTTATAGAAATAGAGAGCAAGGTTTATGGATAGATATATGGTTAGGGTTAGGGTATGGTTTAGGGATAGGGATAGGGATAGCATTAGGATTAAATTTAGGGTAAGGGTTATGGTTATGCATAGGGATAGGGAAAGGTTTAGGGTTAAGGTTAAGGTTAGGTTTAGTGATAGGGTTAGGGTTAGGATTAGGGATATGGTAAGGATATGTATTGGGTTAGGTTTAAGGTTTGGGTTGGGGTTAGGATTAGGGATAGTGAATGAGATAGAGATAGGGTTATGGATAGGGATAAGTTTAGGTTAAAAGTTAAGGTTAGGGTTAGGTTTCAGGTTAGGTATAGGGTTATGGATGTGTTAGTTATATGGATAGGGTTAGGGTTAGTGATAGGGTTAGGGTTAAGTTTAGGGTTTAGTTTATGGATAGGGATATGGCTATAGATGGGGTTATGGATAGGAATAGGGTTAGGGTTATTGTTAGGGTTAGTTTTAGGGATGGCAATAGGGTTAGTGTTAGGGTTAGAATTACAGTTAGGGTTAGGGATATGATAAGGATATTGATAGAGTTAGTGTTAAGGTTAGAGTTATGGATAGGAATAGGTATAGGTATAGGGTTAGGGTTAGAGTTAGGTTTAGGTTAGGGTTAAGGTTACAGAAAATGGACCCTTCCGCAGCCCACCTTTGCATGCCCACAGTGGACTTCCCAGGGAATAGCACCCCCACACACCACCATGCGTGGTCAAGAGAACTCCCCATCCCAACCAAACTGGCTACACAGACTGAAGCCTCTCTGAAAGCATCATCTTCTATGCTGGTCCTTGGGCTAGGGATAGGGCTAGCGCTAGGGTTAGGGCTTATCCTAGGGCTAGGGCTACGATAGGGATGTGGATAAGTCTAGGGTTAGGGTTAGGTTTGGATTAGGGATACTGTAGGGAAAAATATGGGGATTAAGGTTAGGGTGAAGTTAAGGATTTGGGTTAGGGATGGGGATAGGGATATTATTTAGTGTTAGAGTTAGTGTTAGTGATCAGTTTAGGCATATGAATAGGGTTAGAGTTAGGTTTAGGTTTAGGGTTAGGATTAAGGATAGAGAGAAGGCTAGAGACAGGGTTTTGCACAGGGATAGTTTTAGGTTTAGGGTAAGGGTTAGGGTTAGGTTTAGGGATTGGGATAAGTTTATGATTAGGGTTAGGGTTAGGGTTAGGGATATGATAGGAATATGGATGTGGTTAGGGTCATGGTTAGGGTTAAGGTTAGGTTTAGAATTAGGGATAGGGATAGGATAGTGTTATGGATAGGAATTGGTTTAGGTTTAGGCTTCAGGTTATGTTAAGGATAGGGATAAGTTAGGTTTGGTGTTAGGCTTAGTGTTTGGGATAGGCATAGGGCTATAGAGAGGGTTTTGGTTCATACAGTGTTAGGGTTAGTTTAGCATTAGGATTAGGGTTACAGATAGTTATAGGGTTAGGCTTAGGGATAGCATTAGGTATATGGATAAGGATAGGGTTAGGCTTGGGGTTTGGGCCAGGGTTAGGGTTAGTGTTAGGTTTAGTGATAGGGATAGGATAAGGGTTTGGGTTAGGTTTAGGGTTAGGCATAATGGATAGGGTTAGGGTTAGGGATAATGGTAGGTTTAGGGTTGGGTTAGGGTTAGTGATATGGGTAGATATGGGGTTATGGAGAAGATTAGGGTTAGGTTTAGGGATATGCTAGGTATATGGATAAGATTAGGGTTTGGTTTAGGGTTAAGTTCAGGATTAGATTTAGGGATAGGGATAGGGATAGACATGGGGTTATGGATAGGAACAGAGATAGGATTATGGTTAGGGTTAGGTAAAGAAATAGGTTTAGGATTAGTTTTAAGGTTAGGGTTAGGCTTAGGGATATGATAGGGATTTCAATATGGTAAGGGTTAGGGTTATGCTTACGTTTAGATTTAGGAAAACTGGACCCTTCCCCAACCCAGATTCACATGCATAGAGCAGGTATGATTGGAAAGAGCAGCCCCACACCCCAACCCTGATGTCCAGCCAGAACCCATTGCCAACACTACAGGCTGCCCAACCTGAAGCCACTTTGAAAGTGTCTTCTTCTGTGCTGGCTTTGGTCCAGTGCCAGGGCCAGGGCAAGGGCATTTGTCAGGATCTGGGCTATGATGGGGTATGGATCAGGTTAGGGGTAGGGTTAGGGTATGTGTTGGGGATAGGGATAAATATAGGGTTATGTACAGGGATAAGGTTAAGGTTAGAGTTAGGGTAAAGTTTAGGCATAGGGATAGCTTTAGGGTAAGAGTTGAGTTTAGGGTTAGGTAAATAAAAGTGATATGAATAGGGCTAGGGTTAGGGTTAGGTTTATGTATAGGATAGGGATATGGTTAGGGTCAGGGTTAGGTTTTGGGTTTGGAAAAATGCACCCTTTCCCAGCCCAGCTTTGCATGCCATGAAAGAGCAACCCCAACACCCAACCAGCATGTATCCCTGCCCGAAACCCCACAGGCTGCCTGGACTGAAGCCTCTCTTAAAGTACCTTTTCCCATGCTTCTCCTATGGCCAGAGACAGGGCCAGAGGCAGGGCCAAGGCCAGGGATATGATATGGATGTGGATAGGGCTAGGGTTAGGGTTCAGGTTAGGATTAGGGATAGGTTTAGGGTTAGTTTTAGGGTTATGGTTAAGGTTAAAGATAGGGATAGGGTTACAGCTGGGCATAAGTTTAGGGTTAGGGATATGATAGGCATATGGCTAGGATTAAGGTTAGGGTTAGGGCTAGGGTTAGGATTAGGGTTAGTGTTAGGGATAGGTTTAAGGATAGAGATAGGGTTTTGGATAGGAATAGGGTTAGGTTTAGGTTTAGGGTTAGGATTAGGGATAGGAATAGGGTTAGATTTAGTGTTAGGGTTAAGGTTAGGATTAGGGTTATTATAGAGATATGGATTGGATTAGGGTTATGGTTATGGTTAGGTTTAGGGATAGGGATAGGTTTTGAATTAGGTTTAGGGCTAGGGTTATGGATATGATAGGGATATGGATTGGTTTAGGGTTAGGGTTATGGTTATGATTAGGTTAGGGTTAAGATTAGTGATAGGGATAAGGATAGAAATAGGGTTAGGGATATGATTGTTATGGTTAGGTTTAGGTTTAGGGATAGGGATAGGATTATGTTTAGGAAAAGGTTTAGGGATGGATTTACTGTTAGGGATATGATAGGCATATGGAGAGGTTTAGGGTTAGGGTTAGAGTTAGGATAGGCATAGGGCCAGAGCATGGGCCAGGATCTGGGCTATGACAGGAATATGAATGGGGTTAGATTTCAGGTTAGGCTTGGGGATAGGGATTAGGAAAGAGAGCGGGTTATGGATATGGATAGGGTTAGGTCTAGGTATATGACATTGATATCAGTAGGGTTAGGGTTTGGGTTAGGTATGTGGTATTGATATCTATAGGGTTAGGGTTTGAGTTAGGGTAAGGGTTAAGATTAGGTTTAGGGATAGGGATAGTGATAGAGATAGGGTTGTGGGCAGGAATAGAGATAGGGTTAGAGTTATGGTTGGAGGTAGGGATAAGTATAGAGATAGGGTTATGGATAGGGATAGGGTTAGGGTTAAAGTTATGATTTAAGCATAGGTATAGGGATAGCTTTAGGGTAAGTGTTAGGTTTAGGGTCAGGTATATGAAAGTGATAATGATAGGGTCAGGTTTAGGGTTAGGGATATGATATGCATATGGATATAGTAAGGTTTTGGTTTTGGGTTTGGTTAAATGCACCCTTCCTCAACCCTTCTTTTTGTAGCCATGAAAGAGCACCTCCAACCTTCACCTGGCAAGTTCCTGCCAAATCCCTTCCCTGAACCTCATACACTGCCTGGACTGAGCCTCTCTGAAAGTGTCTTGTCTCATGCAGGTCTTACGGCCAGGGCCAGAAGCAGGACCAAGGCCAGGGATATGATACAGCTATGGATAGGTTAGGGTTAGGGTTAGGGTTAGGGTTAGGGTTAGGGTTAGGGTTAGGGTTAGGGTTAAGGATAAGGTTAAGGTTAAGGTTAAGGTTAGGGTTAGGGTTAGGGATAGGTTTTGAACTAGGTTTAGGGCTAAGGTTAGGGATATGATAGGGATATGGATTGTGTTAGGGTTAGGGTTATGTTTAGGATTAAGTTAGAGTTAGGATTAGAGAGAAGGATAGGTATAGAAATAGGGTTATGGATACAGTTATTGCTATGGTTAGGGTTAGGGTTAGGTATAAGGATAGGGATACAGTTAGGGATAGGTTTTGGGACATGTTTAGTGTTAGGGATATGATAGGCATATGGATAGGGCTAGGATTAGGGTTGGGGCCAGGACATGGGGCAGAATGTCGGTTTGATAGGGATATGGATGGGGCTAGTGTTTGAGTTAGGGTTGGGGATAGGTATTAGGATAGAGATAGGGTTATGGATATGGACAAGGTTGGGGTTAGGGTTAAGGTTAGGGTTAGGGTTAGTGATAGGTATAGGTTTAGGTTAAAGATTGTGGTTAGATTTAGGTATATGATATGGATATTGATAGGGTTAGGGTAGAAGTTAGGGTTAGGGTTATGGTTAGGGTTAGGGTTTGGGTGAGGTATAGGGATAGGGATATGGGTAGGTTTAGGGCTAGTGTTAGGTCTAGGGCTAGGGCTATGGTAGTGATATGCGTAAGCATAGGTTTAATGTTAGGTTTATGGGAAGGGTTAGGGTTAGGGTTAGCGTTAAGATTAGGGTTAGGGTTAGGGTTAGGGTTTGGGTGAGGTATAAGGTATAACCTTATCCGTATCCCTATCATATCCCTAACCCTAACCCTAACAGTAATCCTAACTATAACCATAACCCTATCCCTATCCCTAACCCTATCTCTAACCATAACCCTATCTCTGAGCTTAACCTAGGGCCAAGCTCAGGGTGAGGGCTATGATAGGGATATGGATTGGGCTAAGGTTAGGGTTAGGATAGGTATAGGGATAGACATATGGTTTTGGATAGGTGTAGGGTTAGGGTTGGGGTAGGGTTAGGGTTTGAGTTAGGTTTAGGGTTATGGATAGTGATATGGATAAGGTTAGGGTTAGGAGTAGCATTAGTGTTAGTGTTAGGGTTAGGGTTAGGGTTATGGCTAGGAATAGGGATAAGGTTATTTTTATAGTTAGGGTTAGGGATATGGAGAGGGTGAGAGTTAGGGTTAGGTTTAGGGTTAGTGTTAGGTTTAGGGATAGGGTTAGGCATAGGGATAAAGTTAGTGTTAGTTTTATGGTTAGAGTTAGGATTAAGAATAGGATATGGATAACTATATGTTTATGGATAGGGGTAATGTTAGGGTTAGTTTTAGGGTTACAGATAGAGATACCGTAAAAGATAGGGTTATGGATAGGAATAGGATTAGGGTTAGGGTTAGATTTAGGTTTAGGGTTAGGGTTATGGTTAGGATTTGGGCTATGATGGATATTTGTATGATTGGGGTTAGAGTGTGGTTTTGGGTTAGGATTTGTGATAGGGATAGGTTTAGAGATAGGGTTATGGATAGCATTCTGTTTAGGGTTAGGATTAGGGTTAGAGATAATCATAGACTTAGGGTTAGGGTTAGGGTTAGGATATGATAGGGACATGGATAGGGTTAGAGTTATGGTTATATTTAGGGTTAGGTTTAGGGATAGGGAAAGGGATAGGGCTATAGATAGGAATATGGTTAGGGTTAGGGTTAGGGTTTGGGTGAGGTTAGGGTTAGGGTTAGGGTTTGGGTGAGGTATAGGGATAGGGATATGGATAGGTTTAGGGCTAGTGTTAGGTCTAGGGCTAGGGCTATGGTAGCGATATGCATAAGCATAGGTTTAATGTTAGGTTTATGGGAAGGGTTAGGGTTAAGGTTAGGGTTAGGGTTAGGGTTGGGGTTTGGGTGAGGTATAGGATAGGGATATGGAAAGGTTTAGGGCTAGTGTTAGGTCTAGGGCTAGGGGTATGGTAGTGATATGCATAAGCATAGGTTTAAGGTTAGGTTTATGGGAAGGGATATTGTTAGGATTATGGTTAGGGTTAGGGTTTGGGTTAGGGATAGGTATTAAGTTAGGTTTAGGGATAGGTATTGAGTTAGGTTAGGCTATGATAGAGATATTGATATGGTTAGGGTTAGTGTTAGGGTTAGGGTTAGGGTTAGGGACTTGATATGGATAGGGTTATGTTTAGTATTAGGGATAGGGCTAGTTGCAGAGAGGGTTGTGGATAAGTATAGGGTTACAGTTAGAATTAGTGTTAGGGTTAGAGTTAAGCATATCATAGGGATATGGACAGTATTAGCATTAGTGTTAGGTTTAGGGATAGGGTTAGGATTAGGGATAGGGGTAGGGATAGAAATAGGGTTATGGAAAGGGATAGGGTTAGCATTAGTTAAGGTTATGTTTAGGGATAGGGTTAGGTTCCGGATTAGGGTTAGGGTTTTGTATAGGGATAGGGATAGGGTTAGCATTAGGTCCTGAAATATGGGCTCTTTCCCAGCCCAGCTGAACATGCCCACAGGGGTCCTCCAGGGATAAAGCACTTACACCCCTCACTGGATCCAGCCAGATCTGTGATCCAAGGCCAT
Source organism: Choloepus didactylus (assembly GCF_015220235.1). Classification (NCBI taxonomy): domain Eukaryota; kingdom Metazoa; phylum Chordata; class Mammalia; order Pilosa; family Megalonychidae; genus Choloepus; species Choloepus didactylus. Next base: position 76,157,852 of record NC_051310.1, on the reverse strand, counting down.
TGCCAGGGTATCTGGGGAGAGCTGCAGGGGCTCCACTTGCTTAGTGGGACCCACTTGTTCTTAACCCATTTTCTCATACCTGGCTGCAATTCAAGTGTGGCCAGGACTGCTTCACCCCTCCTCCCTTAACTCTGTCTTTGAGGGTCAGTGGAGAGCTGCAGCATTCTTGTTTTTCACTTGCAGCCATGGCTTATTCCCCTGCTCCCTTCCCTTCTGCTCTCTGCATTAGTCAGTGCACCTCTTCTGCAGTTTGGGGTCTGTGCTCCAGGCTCTGCCGCCCCTGGGGTGCTCTGCCCAGGAAGCCTCCAGTCACTTATTAGAAGTGCTTTTCTGGTCACACAACCCTCTCACACTCATCTGTGTTTGCTCTCATAGCAATTCTTACTTTGCAAATGAGGAAATGATTCCCAATTTTATATCGCTGGCCTGAAACCTGGCTGACCTCCTCCTCGAACAAGGCTGGCAGGGTAGTGGTGGGTGCTGGTAAGATGGCCTGGCTGTGCCTTCCTCAAGCCGACCTGCTCCAGGCCCCGGGTGGCTCCGTTGCATCCAGGAGAGACCCAGGTTCCAGGAAATGCCTCTAGGAGAGAGGGGTGCTGGTAGGTGACTGGACTCCCCAGCCCTGGTGCCCCTGCCCCCAGGCTCTGTGCCGTCCCGGGAACCAAGAGCCCCAGCAGCGAACATCCAGGGCCTCTGGCCAGGGGTAAAGCTGGTTTCCTTCCTCTCCATCCTGTGGTGCATCCTTTCCCACCCTGGAGCTTTTCCAGTTCTTGCTCTTTTTGTTCAGAAACGGGCCCATCTGTGGCTAGTTTGCAGGTGACACTCTCTCTTTGCCTCTCAGCCCCTGTTCGCCCCACTTTGACTTAGCAGGCCACCAGCTGGTCCTGGCAGGACTGCCTGTACCAGTAACAAAGTTACAAGGACACCCCTCTGCAGCACTGACGCTGGGTCCTGAGGTTGCTCCCCACTACTCTGAGAGGATTTGACCCCAACCACGTGGCCAATGAGGGAAAAGGGAACTTATCATCCAAAGGACTTGAGGTTCTTCCTTTAGCTGGAAGACAATGACACCAAGTGAATGCTTATAACAAGTCATGTAATGAACTTCTCTCAGATGGATTGTTTTTTTTTCCTCTCAGCCGTACTGGTTCACAGATGCTATTAAGGCAGACTTGATAAGAAATTGTTTTCAAGCCACCAGAGACCCATTTGTACCACTTGAAGGTTGTATTTATTTAACGTACCTCAGTGTTTAATAATGACCAGTGTTTTAATAAAAAGTATCTCTGGCCTCTGCATCTCCGAGGACTAACTGGGACCAAGTCAGAAGCCAAGAGCCCATGTGTGCACTGGCAAGTGGGGTCTGAGAAAAGGGCTCAGGTTGTGCCTTCTGTGCCTCAGACCTCTGCTTCCCATAGTTGTTTTGGAGAAGGCCGAGTCCTGGGGTTGTGAGGGCAAGAGGAGAGGCTCCTAGACACAGGCAATTTCACTGGTGCTGGCCCTGTATGCCCCCCAACAGATGCGGGCACCGAGAGCTTCTGGGAGTAATGCAGTGTGTGGTTCAGAGCTCTCCTCCAATTTGGCTTCTTTTTACATGTCCCCTGTGTCTGTGTCATGCGCTGGCCATGGCTTTCCCTCTCTGGCATCTGTTCCCTTACGTTGTCTTGGGCAATGTGGGTGTACCCCTGGGCTTTCCTGACTTGAGGCCCCTCTCTTCCGGTTTTTATTCATGTGATGTTTCCTTACCCAAGCAAGTGGGCTTTCCCTGGCTAGCATTTTTTATTTTTGGTCAAGTGAATGCTTTTATTACACTTTTACTTCCTCAACATATTCAAAGTGTCAGAGAAAGCCTATACATTGCCCTTTATAACTGAATTTCCTCCTTGGTATTGTTCTTTGAGTCTATACTGCAAACTTTCTCAGGACAGGATGGTGCAGGACTGGAGGTGGCTTTGAAAGGCTGTGTCTGACAGGCCACGGATGATCACACCTAAGCATGTGTCTGTGACCCACATCCTTCAGGGTGGCCAGGAGAGAAAAAGAATCCTCACTCTGACCCAAACCCAGGGAACAAAGGTGCTTTGTCAGTACCCACGACAGGGGTGTGTGCACTGCTTGTAGGCAGCCTTGAGCCCTACTCAGCCAGGGACCTCAGGCTAATGAGGCCCACAGTGACCTCACTGCCTCCAACACTGGGAGCCACCACGGATGGTGGCCCTGGAGAAAGGTACCCAACAGACACACTGTCCAAGTCCTGTCGTCATTCCAGACGGGCTCTGGAGGCCCCTGCAGGTGAGGGGAGGTGCTAGGCAGGAGGCTGACCTTTCTGTTACACACACTCATGCATGCACATGCACCTCTCCCAGAGGCAGTTTAGCGTTAACCCTGGAGAAGCCCAGGGACACCTTATTCAATTTGCCAGCTGCCCCATCTTCATCCTGGGGCAGGCAGGTGGGGAGCCCAGGGCAGGCCAGGTGACTCAGTCATCCCCACCCTCTGACCTCCTCGGGGTGCACACACCAGCCCCAGACCTGGGCCGTGATGGGAAGGAATGCCACTTTCACCAGAAGGCCTAGTGCAGGGCCCTGGGCCAGAGAGAGGGAACAAGAGGGATGCGGGGCACCCATGAACAAACCAGCCACACCAGCCGCCATGTCGCCATGACTTCAGGTTTATTAGTGATATTAGTGAAGTCTTCCTAAGGTCAGCTGCATGCAACACAGGTTAGTTACTGCATGGTAAGGCTTCTTAAGTCACAGTGTCGTCTTCAAGGCCTGGGCCAAAAAAAAAAAGGACTTCCAGACAAAAGGACATCAGTTAACAGTGACCTCTAGTGGACTGAGCTAGACTATGTGTCAGTTTATCTACACACCAGTAATACTGTGGTCAGTGGCTGCACCCCGCTCACCCTCGTGATTCATGCCCATGACCTGTTGCCCTCGGGGTGGCAGCGGTTGGTGGATCTGCTTTTTTCTGCTGCAGGTTTTCTTTGATTGATTTTTGGGGGAGGGGTGGGGGGGCATGTGTGTGGATGTGTGTGTGTAGACTGTAAACAGAGGCAGGTGCCATGCTGCTCTCCTCATCCCCACCTGGTGGGGAGCCCTGTGGGTGGAGCATCAGGGGCACAGCGTGCCCAGGTAACTCTACAAGACCCACAGGCAGGCAGGACAGGCAGGGACAGGTGGGGACAGGGTAGCAGTGGTGGTCATGGGTCATTGGGACACCCCTTCTTCAGTCTGAAAAACAGTCAAAACGAAAGTCAAAAGCAGTAAGAGTATCTAAATAAATATGGAGTTGTGATGTCATGGCCAGCCTCTTTTATTGAACTCAGGGATGTCTCCTTTCTTGCTAAATACTTACAATCATTCACAGGTTCTCCATGTGAGTCAAAGATCCCACCCTGGGAGCCGGGCTGTCCATGCCCCTGCGGAAGCAGTGGCAGAAATCAGCCCATCTGGGGCCCCTGGGGGTGTCCCTGTGGGACCTCAGACTTCCCAGCTCACTCTCCTTCCCATGTTCGCTCTCCATGCTGCATCTGTCAGGCACCTGCGTTCACTACAGCTTCAAGGAGGAAAGATACACACACACTCTACAGCACACGGAAGTACAAATACATCCCCTTTGCCAGCCACAATGAAAAAACAGTTCAGAAGGTGGCAAAACGCTTGAATGTTTTACAAAGATTTTGTTTCTGTGACTCTCCTTTGATAAAGGCATACCCCTTTTGGCCAACAAAAATGAAAAAAAGAAAAGTGGGTGGTGAGGGCAGGCCCGTCGGGCAAGCCAATGTCCTGCGGTTGCTGGAGGGCCAGTGGTCAGGCCCCACAGCCCAGTTCCGCTCTGGGCCAACACCCAGAGCCTACAGGCCCAGCACAGGCTGCTCCGAGCTCCTGGTCTTCGCTGGGGTCGCCTAGATGTACAGCGGAGTCTCCTGGCCCGTCAGCAGCCTGAACATGGCAGCTGGCATCGTCTTCATGTGAATCTGTCAACGGATGAGAAGAGGCTGAACCTGGGGGAAGGCATCACTCTTCCTCCCCTCCCTTCTGTTGCAACAGATAATCTCCAGCTAGCCAGATGGGAAAAGTCCCCTGAGAAATTTCTCCATAAAGCACCAGTCTTTTAGAGCGAATGAAAAAGCCTGAATCCTCCATGCAAGTGGGGATAGTGGAGGCATTTTACGAAGTTTCAGACTGTTTCAGGATTTCCCCATCTCAGTCTGGTCAGAGTTTCAAATGCTGTCAAGTACCGGTTTTCCTTTCAGCTAGAGCTGACATCAGGGGCTGAATCATTTGACTTTAATTGGACTCCAGGGTGTCCCACAAAGCCTACAAAAGCAAGTGTTCTGGGGGCTGGGATCTCACTCATTGGGGTCAGAGTGCCTCTAGTCCCTGCTCCTTTGGAAGACTTCAAAAGTGACCTTTGGGGCCTCACCCAAGCCCAAAACTGCCCCCAGGAAGCCCGCACTTGTGTGTGTGTGTGGGGGGGGGGTTAGGGGGTGGAGTGTACCCCAAATCCCTCAAGGGCATGGGAGAAAGGCACCTCCTGGTGAGAAATCACTAAACCACCAGCAGTGAAGACAGTACAACAGAGGGACGAGGGTGGCCTCCTGCTTTGAAGTCTGCTCCAAGCCCTGTCTGAAAGGGATGGACCCCCCCCCACACACACACACACCACCACTTAAAAGACCATCGGTTAGGAACTTCAAGCCTCCACCCTTCGTGGCTGGTTGACTTAAAATTACACAGTAATGACTAAGGACCTGTGCTCCCATCGCTGGTCCACTCGTGTCCAGCCTCGCCCAGGCTGAGGAAGGGGCTCCACCAAAGGGAGTGGCTGGGAGGGAGGGGACAGAGGGGTCAGAAGGGGCAGGGGGCTGGGAAAGGAAGGGCAAGGGCACACACAAAACAGTGCATTCTCTCAAGGAGGGAGGAGAGACCAGCAGGGATTTGATTCTAGAGCAAGAGGCCAAGAAGGTTTCTCCACACTAAATTCACTTCCTACTCAGGCCAGCAGCCCTCACAAGCTGGAAAGAGCACACAGTCACCCTGGGCTCCAGCAGTAGGAGGTAGGGGCACTTGCCCAGACCCTGCCCCAGTGTGAGGGGTAGCCCCTGCTGGCCCATCATGCTCCCAATTTCCCCAGCTACCCCTGAGCATCCCAGGGTCCCTCAGCCCAAACTCCTGGAAGGAGGAAGGAGGAATGGCAGCTCCAGTAGAGAGGTGTCCTCAGTCTGCCCCATCCCCCACCATCCCCTGCATGTTGTTCCCCAGCACCACTGACCACAAAGGGGCCCCTGTCCTCCATCCCTGTGCCTCCCCTCCTCCCACCCTTCTCCCAGAAGAGCTCTTAAAATGCAAAGCACACCCGGCTGCTTCCCTGCCTGAATGTCTGCCAAGGCTTCCCATGGCCCCAGATAAACTCCATCTCCTCACCTAGCCCTCTAGGACTGGCCTGCCCTGCAGCCTGCTGGGTGGCCCCAGGCTCTTGCTTCACCTGCTCCTGCTGCCTGGCTGCCTCCTTCCGCCCCTCACCCAGGGCCCAGGCCACCAGAGCAGCAGGGTGGGGGAGTGGGATTTTCTTCCTCTGTTTCCCTTACATCTCAGTTTAATTGGCCCTTGCCCCCACCTCCTAACCTAAAGTCATCCCCTCCCAAATTCTCTCCACCAGCCCCTTGTTGGCTTCTTTTGAAGCACTTACTGCAGTTGGTAGATTTTTGTCTTTGTTTTTCCTTGGGGGGGTGGGGTGGCAGTGGGGGATAGGTATGAGCAGTCTGCCTCCCCAGCTAGAAATTAAGCTGCATGAGGAGCTAGATGTTAATAAGTATTTCTGGGATGAATGAACCAGCAGGTGCAGCCCTGTACCGACAAGCAAAGTCGCAGTGCCCCTGCACCACTCGTCCTAGCTGACCACCGCAGAGGCCAGCTCTCCCGTAAATCTGGAACTACTTTAACCTGCTCACTAGCACTTCAGCAGTCAGACCTCAAGTCTGTACAGAACACAATGGGCTATCTGGCCCCCGGCAGATGGCAGTGCCCTTGGGAGGATGTGGCCTGCCCCAGCAGGTGTAGGGCCAGTCCCTGGGGCCCTTGGCTTTCCTCTGCCTTGTTCCTGCAGTTCTCCAACCTTCCACGGGAAACGGTGAACCTCTGCCCAGAACGTACAGCCCTGCCCAAGGACCTGCTGTGCTCAATCTGTGCCCCCCACCACTCCAGTCTTACTTGTGAGAGGATGCTGCGGGGTGCAGCTGCCCTTAGGGCAGTTTGCCCTCCAGGGCACCCTTCCTTGGCAAATTCGACTCCGTCTGCACTGACCAGCATAGATAGGCAATGAGCCCATCTGGCAAACTGGCTGCAGGTACATGTTTGCATTGTCACAATGACCTCCCAGTCACCACGCCCAGGGTTCCTTTGATCTGTTCATTTTAGATTTTAACTCTTCCATCACCACTAGGGATACTTTCTCCATCAAAAGATTCATTCTCTGTTATTTCTTAATCTGACTGAACACCCAACCCCTGTCCCCCAAATTCATCAAAACTTCATTTTGTTTATCAGTGACTAATTTTCTAAATGCTTAGGGAGGATGGAGAAGGCAGGTGCTTTAACCTCTCAGCCCTGTCAAGTGAGAGGTGGGGGCTGGGCTGAAAGGGTTCTAACCCTGGGTCTGCTTCCCCATCTGAAGAGCTGGAAGCATTTGTCTTGTCGCCGCCAGACTTCCTGGCTGATTTCTTCATCTGGTGAAGCTGATGCCTCAGTGGGAGTGGCCATCTCAGAGAGTCTACTTAGGAAAATTGGATTTTCCTTTCTTTAAAGCTGTTTGTAAAAAGGCTTAGGTTTTTAAAAGGGTTAGGGTTAGGGTTAGGGTTAGGTCCTGAAAAAATGAGCCCTTCCCTAGCCCCGCTACACACGCCCACAGGGAGCTGCCCAGGAAAGAGCACCCACCCTCACCCTGTGATCCAGCCAGATCCCTACCCAACACCCCCACAGGCTGCCCAGAGTGAAGCCACTACCAAGCTGTGTCTCCTACTGTGCTGGTCCTCAGTCACTCCCACCCAGCTCCCCCGACCCTCAGAAGCATGCCCACTCCCTGCCCAGCGCTCATGCCCTGCACTAGTGGCCCCTCCCCACCCGCCTCCAGCACCACCCCAGCTGCACATGCTTCTGTCACCAAGATCCTTAGCCCACTGGCTTTGGCTGCACCCTTCACTCACGTTATGCACACACATGCACTCACACACCCACTCACAAACACACCCATATGCATATTTCCCACGCACACAGATGCAATCAAATCACACATACACTCAGGCCCACACTTCTGCACATACACACATACATACTCACACCACTTTTTCACATACATCTACATTCTCACTCACATACACATACCACAATCATTGTCACACACATACTCATAGACACCCCATATAGCTACAATTCACCCTCACACATGTTGCACACTCACCCATACACTCACCCCCAGACCCATTTACACTCCTTCCCACTCACATATGAACCCATACCACTGCACACACACCCATGTCCACACACACACACACACACACACATCCCCCTACTCACTCTCAGTCACCCTCTCTCACACACACACACACACACACACACTCTCAGTTACCCCCTCTGTCCTGCCTGTGTGCTGTGTGCTCCCCTAGGAAGCCTTATCTTGGTTCACTGTGGGAACCTTGAGGAAATCTGTGCTCCTCCCCAGCACCATCCTCCAGCCTGGTCTGTACCAGAATGGGAGGAAGGTCAGTTCCAGGCCATCACAGCCCACAAGTGCCCATCTGCACCATGAGAAGGAAGGAGGCTGGGATGCAGGGGAGCCTGCAGGAGCACTTGTCCCTCGGGAAACCCCAAGGGTGTGACCCCCACCCAGTCTGCGGAGACGCAGGCTGCAGTTAAACAGAGCTGGAACTGCCCAGCTGTGCCTGCCACCTGCTCATCATGGTCTTGGAACTCCTGGGGCATGGGCCACCTACATCCCCGCCAGCTCAGCAGATGCCCATGACCCCCATGGGGAGGCCAGTTCCCCGCGGCAGAGTGAGGAGTGCACAGAGCATGACAGGGACGGGCTGGGGGGTCCAACAAAGGGTGGGCCTGCCCTGGGCTGTTCTCAGCACCTCACAGCCACCTGCCCCATCCCCCCATGGCTGACATATGATGGTCCCAGAAAGCGTAGGGGTCCAGAGTCCCCCTAGACTGGGGATCTGCTTTCGGGAGAGGGGCGGACAGAGCCGGCGCACTCTTACCTCTCCGACTGAGTTGGACAGAGCTTGGACGATCTTCTCGTGGGCTGTGGCCACGACACTCTGCCCGTTGATCTCAATGATGCGGTGACCCACGCGGACACCACCCCGCTCTGCGATGCCCCCTCTCATGAGGCTGCAAATCTAACCAGACATGGGAAACGTCAGCACAAGAGTTCCTGCAGCACCGCCAGGCAGGCAAGGTCCCCAAAGCTGCTGCAGAGAAATTCACGATGCCGTGGGACAGTACTTGGTGGCAAATACTTCCACTAGGCCAGGGGGAAGTGATGGCCGGGAATACTTTAATTTTTTAGGTGTCAAAGCCATGGACGTGGGGGGAACCATTCTGGCCCTCGGATCCTCCCCACCGCCACCCCGATGCAATCTGACCCCCTAACACCTTGGGACTCAGAGCCTTTGTTCCCTCCATGCCCTATATCTTGTCCTTGTTCACGGTGTGCAGTTAAGGCATCCAAGAGGAGCACACCTGCTGGATGATTCTCTGCCAGCCACACTCTGCAGCTTAAAGAGGTAAAGACACTGACTGTCCTCACTTCCCAAAGGAGGGGCAAGAAGAGGATTTATGGAGCTGACAAATGGATGACTAAGCACCTAAGTGTGTCTCCCCCTGGCTTGTAGAATTCACTAAACATCAAGGCATTAGGGAAGGTAAATATCCGCATGGTCACAGGGAGAGGAAGGCCGACCCTGGAAGGCCAGAGCTATCGGCTTGTGGAGAGCAGGGGAGCCCACGGCCTGCAGGGTGGGGAAGCTGCACGCGTAGGGCCTCTTGGGGGCCTCCACAGAAACATCCACTCTCCAAAGGCTTGGGAATGAAAGCACTGTGGTGGGGCTCCAGCTGGGCAAACTGGTTGCAAGGCTGTGTAAGGGGAAGTTTGATCACCCTTCCCTCTTGCATGTCCCTTTCCTTTCACACCCCCTCCCCTGGCAGGCAGCCAGGCACCCTCTCTTTTTCCATCCTGCAGGACATGGGAAGTCTAGCCCCTAGAGATATGGAAGAAGAGAGACTCTGGACTCAGCACTGCAGAAGGAAGGCATGGGGTGCTCTACAGAAACGGGAAAAAGTAAAAGCCTACTTTCTGAGCTGCAAACCCCTCCCCATGACTTTCCTCCAGCCAACTGTAGAGCAGGCTCAGCCCTGAGGCAGGTGTTAAGAAGACTGCCCAAGACCCATAGATCCTGACATCTGAGGGTCCCACTGAAATTGCTGGGTTTTGATCTGGTTGACTACAACTAAGCACGATAACTGGCAGTTTTTCCCACGTGCACAGAGCTTCCGATCCAAGATGCCTTTTTGAAGATAATGGGCCACCAAGGATCACCAAACATTTCAAACAAACCTTCTAACAAGAAAGAGAGAGGCCAAAAGAAGCAACTAAACAAACAGAAAAGAGAGACCTCGGAAGAAACAGAAACAGTAGGGAGCAGAAGCCTGTTCTTCATAGAAACAGGCTTAGAAAGAAAAGCAAAAGATACTGCATTTGTAAAACCAGAACAGAGCCTTCCTAGAATATGAAAGAGCTCTTGGGCATGAAAATATGACAGCAGTTAAAGAAGAGTTCAATGGAAGAGAGGAAATTTTCAAAGAAATAATGTAAGAAAGCCATTCAGATTTGAAGATCATGAATTTCCAGATTGAAAAGATCAAACTCAATGAATAACAACTAATTTCAAGGTGTATTACCATAAAATTTCAGGACCCTGTCGAGAGAGGGAAATCCTAAAAGCTTCCAGCAAGCACAGATGAGCCACAAACAATTGACCAAGAACCAAATGTCACTATCCTTTTAACAGAACTATATGCCAGAAGACAATGGATAAAACCTTCAAAATTTTGATTGAAGGTTATTTCCATCCTAGAATTCTATCCCCAAACAAACTATCCATTAATTACATGAGGGCACCATAAAGATATTCTGAAACATTCAAAGGCTCAAAAATGTACTTCCGTTACATTCTTACTCAGAATACTGAAGAAGCTGCTCCACTTGAAGGAACCACAAAAAAAGTCCTGAGAATCCCAGAAACAGGGGATCTGACACCAAGAAGAGCCAAAAGGAAATCTCAGTGGATGTTGAAGGGAAATCTGCCAAGGAGCTATATGGCAGACCTATTACAGAAGAATCAGTCCAAAATGGGGCAGGAAGATAAAGGATTTCAGTAGGTCAGTCTCCAAAAAGAACTGGGAGCAATCAATTTTTCAATGAGAAAAAAGTTGCACTGGAGAAGTTAGAGATAAATTAAAATCAGGTGCACGAAAAACTAAGCAAGTGGAAAAGTGAGGCAATTATTAACTCTGGGAAAAACAGCTGCCCACAATTTGTTCTCCTTTTTGCTGGTAATAGAGTTGGGTGTGAGTACGGCTGCCCACCCAGCCCCACCTTGCAGCTAGAAACAAGGACCAAACTTGCTAAAATGGGAAATGAGCCCAAGTGATGTATGCATCCTTGTTCTCCCTTGCTGGAACCTTCTGGCCCTGCACCTCTGTTCTTTCCGTTTTCGCTGGCTGGAAGGGCAACACTACAGGCAACCTCAGAAGCTTTTGAGGATGGTACAGCTGCATCTGTGGGCAGACGGAGCTGCCAACAACCTGACACTCCTTCTTTGAACTGGACTGTGAGTGAGAAAGAAATGTCCATATTGTTTGAGCCATTCCATATGCGGGTCTTGTGTAGCAGTAGCTAGTATAACTCGAATTGATCCACTCTACAGTTCACCTGTGAATAAGCACACAGTCACAGAAATGCCCACGGAATCCCGATTCAATGTAAGATAGTGACCTAACATTTTAAAAAGGTGGGTGGGGAGCAGAAAACTGTATGTCTGAGGGGGCATTAGAAGGCTAACTTGCATCTTCCAAGCAGGAAAGCATTATGCATACAATTGACAAACTACAAGATGGCAGTGTATAAGTGTACGCTTTAGAAGATGGAAGAAGCTGAAGATTCTGTGAAGGGTAAAAAGTGTGGCCTCTGAAGAACAGGAACTGGAAGGGGACAGGAGCCAGGTACTGCTGGTTTTTCCGTAAGCACTGCAGTCCTATTGCAATTTTTAAAACCAGTTCCCAGAATTACTTCGTTGAGAATAGTAAATTAATTTGGAAAGTGTTTAACTCAATTCCTAGCACCCACTAAGTCATAGGGCCAGTTGTTATGAGGTGCAGATCAGAAGCCCCTTTCCCTCCTGATAAAATTATAAAGAGAAAGCCCTGGGGGGGCCCCCTCAAAAAAACAAAACAACAAAAAAAGTGTGCCCTGCTTTTTCTTTGCGCTCCTGTTTGAGTTTCTTTTTGACATATTTTGAAATTTGAAATCCCCACCAAGGAGGTGGACCCAGATAGCCAACCAAGTCCTTAGGTTCATTACATTTGATCCAATACAAAATAAAGCCCACCTGCCCTAAATCCAACCCTATAAGATGGACAAACCCGTCCTATCAATAGTAGTCAAGCTAACTGCCTTTTAATTGCTATAAAAATCATTTGCCATCCCTAGAAGCTTGAAGCTGCTTCCATTTTTAATGGTGAGCAGGCTTCATTGCTGCAGCAAAACTTTTGGTGTCCCGAATAAAACACTGTCATCTGCAAATTCCACTCCGATTTGCCTTTGACACCCTCCCCCTGTCTCACAGTCCTGTGGCAGAGCAGAGCCTCCTCATGCCTGGAGAGGTCAATTCTAAATCACACAATCAGGTGAGGTGCAGGTCACGGCAAATGTGCTGACTACCAATCACAGTAACCAAATTGAGAGAAAAGAGGACTCTGCACTTTTAAAATAAAATCCTGCTGTTCATGCAACTTCAAATTCTTGTTGTTCCCTGAAACCTTCCCAGCACCCTTATTTTCTGAAGGACTGTGAAGTGGGGGTGCACATCCTCATGGCTAGCCACTGCCCCCACATCAACTCCCATGGAATAAGAACCTTCTGAGGGGCTCCATGGCCTTGCCATGGTAAGATTAAGGTAGAAACCCTCAAGGCCCAGTTGGGCCAGCAGCTGTGGGGGAGTGGTGAGGAGTAGAAAAGCAGTAAAACCTTCATGCATGTGGTTCTCATTGGCTGGAAATACAACAAAAGCCCCAGAACCAAATATTTTTATTCTTCATGCCCCCCCCTTTTTTTTTTTTTTTTTTTTTAAATAGCAAACTTTTGTTTTATTTTCACTAAGTTCCTCTTTCCCTGTTAGAGACAAATAATTCCTGGTATAGGACTTCAATATAAAAAACAAAAAACAAAATTCATGCAGAGTGCTATTTCTCAACATGGCTATAGAAAAAACTTAATTCAATGAAGTACACTGATTGAGATTAGGCAAAACTGAAGTAAATACACACTCACCACAACACGATATTTCAGTCCAAAAGGAGTGAATGATCCTGTACCCAAAGTCTAACAATAAATTTGGGGGGGGTGAAGGTGGGCATTGATAATCTGTGTATTTTATCTTGCTTTTAATATAGGATGAATAATCCATTCTTTACAAAAATTATCTACATTAAATGTGCTTTAGAAACAATATTTTACTTAATATTTTGACAAACCCACCCCACATTCCTTAGGTTAATTTCTGTATAAGTGTTAGTTTACATCACTAATCATTGTGCTGCTACAGCTAAATCAACTAAATATTAGTCTATGTAGTGTTGCTCAAAAGATCTACAAAGGTATAGACCTATGTTTACCCAAAAAAGGGAGCTTTTAAAAATAAAAACAAATTGGAAGAAAGCAATAATATTCCAAATGAATGGCACTGGGCAAATTGCGTGTAACAAATAACAGATTTAGATAGATTATCAGGTGTTCATCGGTTTCTCTCATAAGGATTAAATGCTTGAGGAAGATCTTGAGACTATCTTCCCCTCCCTCTAAACTTTCAGCTTCTACATAGGATCAGATGTTACAACTGGTATAAATGATAAATGCTATTAGATAAAAATAAAAATTCATCTACAAAGCAAACTAGCAAAATCTGTAGTGACTATTCATAAAAGGATCTCTTCATCGGTGGTAATATCCTTTAGCACATATCCAGGATAGACTAAATTGAAACAGAATATTTCTGATACAGTAGCAATCCTTTCATATACTTTTACTATTATAAAATTCCAAAAATACATAAATACTCCTTGTACCATGCGTTATGCACCATTTTGGGGGCAGACTGATGAAGTCATGGCTACCACTTTAACAGTTAAACACCGCACCTCGAGAGTTCTGCCATCTATCCACAGTGTATGGTGAGGGCTCAGAGAGGTGGCAAACTGCCTCTACATTGAAAACTTTATAATGGAATGTCTCCAAATTAGAGGAGAGGGGGATACCAGGAGGGGAGGTAGGCAGGGTAAGGGAATTTTAAAATAATACTGCTTGGGAGTGTATATTTTAAGATAGCTACTATACCTTGTCTATCCTTTATCCTAATCTTGAATAACTGCATATTCATGCAAAATAAAATTTCTACTTTATAGGAAGAGGAGCAGTCTGTTAGGAAAAGCATATTCTGTTAGGGGAAGATGTGAAGACATCTCTCTCATAAGTGCCATTTACTTGGTGAGTCTTTTGGCTACATCACTATATGCTATTTCAACCTCCTTGTCACTGGGACAGGTATTGGTGAACTCATCCCTGCTATAAGCATTAGTTAAGTATCTCCAGATACCAGTCATTCCTTTCAGGATATCAAAATTGCGATACTTTTTGGCCACCACCTTGACAATGTGCAGTTTGGGCAGCAGGTTGCAATCAGCTAATGTCATTTCATTGCCATCCAGAAATTTATGTGTGGAAAATTTAATGTCCTCCATACTATTCTCATCAATTTCATCAGGGAGGGGAGAATTCAGATATTCGTCCAGTTTCTGAAGTGTTTTCAAGAGACCCCTCTCCAGTGCTTCATTAGCCTCTGGCCTTGAATTCTTGATATATGCAGAGAATTTGGCAAAGATGTCCATTCCAGCAGTATTTGATTCTGGGTGTTTTGGTGAAAGCTTTAAGTACTTGGGAGGGCATAAGACTTCTTCAAGAAATTCCTCAATCTTATTTACATCCGTTTTGACTTCATTGTTGAAAGTTATAAATGGTGGGTGGGTCCTGGGAGCCAAGTTCTGCAGGTCTGCAGGCTTCCTTTTCAGGTCAACAGTAGTGACACTAAATACAACACCTTTCAGCCAAAGAATCATGAAGAGCCTCTGGGAAAAGGGGCAGTTTCCTATGCTTTCACCGTCACTGCCAGCCTTGACGAAGAGCTCGATGATGGGCTCTTTGTCCTCCTCCTTCAGCCCGTTCAGTGGCATCGACAACGCCATGGCCGGCTTGGTGGGCTCGGACGGCGGCTGCTGCTGCTCCGAGGCTGCTCTGGCTGCCGGCTCCCGCCGCGCTGCGCTTCCTTCAAGAGTCCCGGCGTCGAGCTCGCAGCGACCTCGGCCTCGCAGCGACCTCGGCCTCGCAGCACCGCCTCACGCCCCGCGCGCGACTCTCTTCATGCCCCTTTAAATCCTGATACAGGAACACTGCTGCCTTCCTCTCCCACCCCCTGTCCAGGCTGCAGGCTGTGGGCTGGCCCCTGACATCCTGGGACAAACTCTCCTGGGTGGAGGGAGCAGACAGGGGGGTAGGCAGAGGGAAAAGGGGTCATTAATCCATGGACAAAGAAGGGCAGATCCATGGCTGTCAAGCAGCAGCCTCCCTGCAGCTGAGGTCTCCTGAGGACATCATGCCCACACCTCGAGTTCTGTCCTTGGCACCACAATCATGAAATCTAGGCTGGCCTCAGAAGCCTCCCTTCCTTCCACTCCGGCAGCAAGAAAACTTTCGTCAAGCCTCACTGCCCAAGAGCACGGCAGCAGTGGTGGTGTTTGAAGAAGAAAGCTGAGAGCACAGCTGCATGGGAGAGGCCCAGAGCTGGCATGGCCGACCCCCACAGGAATGCCCAGGCCCAGCCTGAGGGCCACTGCCCATCAGATGGATGCACAGGCTGCTGGGGCTGTCAAGTGCAGTGTCATCGGAAAGCATCACTGGATTCGCAATGGCCTTGACCTCATGATTTCCTCCATTCACAAACACTACAAGTACAGCTGCCATCATGTTGATGTTTCTATGAAGGGTTAGGGGTCCTCATATTGTAAGAGGCAGGGAGCTCTGGCCAGGGTCAGGAGGGGGCCAGGCATTTGGGGGGCAGCAGGCAGTAGCCTGGCCCAGAGGGACTGGGGGAGGGGGCCCTGTCTAGCCTCCAGCCCCCTTGGGACAGCCTGTTACAGGGTCCCTCGCAGGCCTCCTGCTCTGCACCCTCCTTCACTTACATGCCTCAGCTGTGGTCCCTCTAATAGTTTATGAGCCCCCTACAGGCAAGAAGAGGGTGAAACTAACACCACCCTCCTTATAGTAACTGATCATGCTGCTGGCTTAAAAGTCTTCGGTTGGGAGGACAGAAGATGATGGAGGCATAGAGAGGAGAGGAAGTTAGTTAGTCCCCCCGGAGCAACTAATAAACAACCAGGAACAACTAGTAAATGATCTGGAGTAAATGCTGGGGAACAAAGTAACTGTCCACACATCACGCACTAATCTGGTTCGGGAGGAACACCTGAGATCGCAGCGTGGAATCTGTGAGTAGAAACTGTGGACATGAGCTGGAAGCCCCCTGCCCCCTTGGCAATGCAAACTGCAAAGCCTCACTGAGATAGAGAACAGCACTCTGAATAAGCAAATATACCTCAGGCCAGCTCCAACTGGGGTTTTAATTGGCAAACGTGGACTGCTCAATACAAGCTGCAAATCCCAAACAAGCAGACAGAGGCTTTTAGTGACTACTGACCTTGAAGAACAGGAGACTTCTCTGTCTCAGGAGGGGGAGTCCAGAGGACGGGTGCTATCTCTGGCTGACAGGTGAAACTGGGAGCCATGGACAGACCCTGATGGGGGATTTCTGTCCCTTTTACTCTCTCAACCTGAGTGGCTCAGTGGAGAAAGTCTCAGCTATTTTCAGTTGCAGCACTCTGCAGTGGAGAAAGCCTCAGCCATTTTCAGTTTCCAGTGTCTTGACCCAGACAAGGGTGGAGATAGCAGAGTCAGAGACAAAGAACCAGCAGTTAAATGCAAATAAAAATTCCTGAGGGGTGTATCTTCCCTAACAGGAAAGAAGTGGTGCCCAGTTCTACTACCTGCTTCCATTCAGAACCAGACCCCAGGGCCTGAGGGAAAACAATCAAACCAGAAACAACTTAAGCTGAGAATTAAAGGGGCCACACCTCCTTACACCAGTGGGGAGCAACAGGCTGACAGGTGCCACCTGCTAGGCAGGTTAGGAAAAGCAAAGTGCCTTGAGGCCTCACAGAGGGTGTCAATCTTCTAAGACACAACCTCAGGGAAACCTGGTGCTGAATATTTCCTCCTTCTGGGACCTCAGCCAGTTCTGGTCTGGGAAAACCTGATTGGGGTAATCAAGGAAACTGGACGCCTAGACAACAGAAAACCAGAACTTACACTAAGTAAAATGAAGGTATGGCCCAGTCAAAGGAACCAACTTACACTTCAACTGAGATACAGGAATTGAAACAACTAATGCTAAATCAATTAAAAAAGTTTAGGGAAGATATGGCAAAAGAAATGAAGCATATAATGAAAACACTGGATGTATATAAGGTAGAAATCAAAAGTTTGAAAAAATAACAGGCAGAATCTATGGAAATGAAATGCACAACACAAGAGATGAAAGACACAATGGAGACACACAACAGCAGATCTCAAAAGGCAGAATAAAACACTCAGGAACTGGAGAACAAGACACCTTAAATCCTACAAATGGAAGAACAGATGGTGAAAAGAATGGAAAAATATGACAACATCCCAGGGAACTGAATGACAACATGAAATGCTTGAATGTATGTGTCATGGGTGTCCCAGAGGGAGAAGAAAAGGGAAAAGAGGCAAAAGCAATAATAGAGGAAATAATCTATGAAAATTTCCCATCTCTTATGAAAGACATAAAATTACAGATCCAAGAAGAAGTGCAGTATACCCCAAACAGAATAGATATGAATAGACCTATGCCAAACACTCAATCAGATTTTCAAACGTCAAAGACAAAGAGAGAATCCTGAAAGCAGCAAGAGAAAAGTGATCCATCACATACAAAGGAAGCTTGATAAGACTATGTGTGGATTTCTCAGCAGAAACCATGGAGGGAAGAAGGAAGTGGTGTGATATATTTAAGATACTGAAAGAGGAAAACCGCCAACCAATAATCACATATCTGGCAAAACTGTCCTTCAAATATGAGGGAGAGTTTAAAATATTCTCTGACAAAGAGACAGAGAGTTTGTGAACAAGATACCTGCCCTAAAGGAAATACTAAATGGAACACTACAGACTGATAGGAAAAGACAGGAGTGAGAGGTTTGGAGCACAATTTTGGGTGATGGTAGCACAGCAATGTAAGTACACTGAACAAAGATGATTCTGAGTATGGTTCAAAGAGGAAGATTAGGAGCATGTGGGACACCAGAAGAGAAGAGGAAAGATAAAGACTGAGACTGTATAACTCAGTGAAACCTAGAGTGCTTGTGCCAGTTTGAATGCATTATGTCCCCCAAACGCCATTTTCTTTGATGTAATCTTGTGTGGGCAGACTTATCAGTGTTAGATTGTAATTCTTTGAGTGTTTCCATGGAGATGTGCCCCACCCAACTGTGGCTGATGACTCTGACTGGATAATTTCCATGGAGGTGTTGGCCTGCCCATTCAGGGTGGGTCTGGATTAAATTACTGGAGCACTATATAAGATCAGACAGAAGGAGCAAGCTTGCTACAGCCAAGAGGGACACTTTGAAGAAAGCATAGGAGCTGCAGATGAGAGACAGTTTGAAGAGGGCCGTTGAAAGCAGACTCTTGCTCCAGAGAAGCTGAGAGAGGACAAATACCCCAAGTACAACTAAGAATGACAGTTTTGAGGAACTGCAGCCTAGAGAGGAACATTCTGGGAGAAAGCCATTTTGAAACAAGAACTTTGGAGCAGACGCCAGCCACGTGCCTTCCCAGCTAACAGAGGTTTTCTGGACACCAATGGCCATCCTCCAGTGAAGGTACCTGATTGCTGATGTGTTACCTTGGACACTTTATGGCCTTAAGACTGTAACTGTGTAACCAAATAAACCCCATTTTATAAAAGCCAATCCGTCTCTGGTGTTTTGCATTCCAGCAGCATTAGCAAACTAGAACAGTGCTCAACAATTGTGATAAAATATACAAATACATTTTTCATGAGGGAGAACAAATGAATGTCAACAAAAATAGGGAGGTATTAGGGGAAAATACAACCAATGCAAACTAGAGACTATAATTAACAGGAACATAATATTATGCTTCCTTTAATGTAGCAAAGGCAATCTACCAAAGCTAAATGCATATAAGCGGGGGACATAAGGGAGGGATGTGGGACTCTTAGTACTGGTAATGCCATCTGACTCTTTATTCTACTTTAGTTTAATGCTATCTTTCCTTTGTTGCCTCCCAGATGTTATTTTTTACTCTTTGTTTTTTTTTTCCTTTTTCTTGTCTCTCTACCTTCTTTGACTCTTCCTCCTGCTTTGTGGAAGGAATGGAAATGTCCTTATATAGATAGTGGTGATGGTGGTGAATACATAAATATGTGACTATACAGGGAGCCATCAATTGTTTACTCAGGATGGAATGTATAGTGTGTGAACAAAACTGTCTTAAAAAATGGGTTGATGAAGAAACCCTGAGGACACTATATTGAGTGAAATAAGTCAGTCACATAAGGACAAATATTACAGGTTCTCACTGATATGAACTAATAATAATATGTAAACCCATAAACATGAAATATAAGTTACCAGGATATAGAACAAGGCTAAAGAATGGGGAGCAGTTACTTATTATGAGCAGAATGTACAACCAGGTTGAACTTAAATGTTTGGAAATGGACAGCGGTGATGGTAGCACATTGTGAGAATAACAAACAGTGCTGAATGGTGCGTGGATGTGGTGGAAAGGGGAAGGTCAGAGTCACATATGTCACCAGAAGGAAAGTTGGAGATTAAAAGATGGGAATGTACAAAACAGTGAGCCCTGTGATGGACAATGTCCGTGATTAACTGTACAAATATTAGAAATCTCTTTCATGAACCAGAACAAATGTATGACACTATAACTAGAAGTTAATAATAGAGGGGCATATAGGGAAAAATATACCTACTGCAAACTATATACTACAGTTAGTAGTATGTTAACGGTCTTTCATCAACAGTAACAAATGTACTATAACAATACTATTAGTCAACAATGGAGGGAGGGTGTTTAGGGGTATGGGAGGATTTGAGTTTCCTTTCTTTGTCTTTACTTCTTTTCTGGAGTAATGAAAATGTTCTAAAACCTGAAAAAAATTAATTGTGGTGATGGATGCACAGCTGTATGATGGTACTGTGCGCAACTGATTGTACACTTTGGATCTTTGGATAATTGTATGGTATGTGAACAATCTCAATTAAAAAAAAAAGTCTTTGGCTGGCCTTGAAGCCAGAGCTGAGTGAGGGTCTCCAGCCCATCAAAGCACATTTGCAGGTTCTAACAAAGCATCATCTCCTTCTCCTAGGTCTCGGGTGCAGCTTCTCTACAGTGACAGCCCCTTGCTTCTGTCAGGTGCTCCTGGGACCCCTACAAGAGCCCCTCAGGCTAGGTTGCAGATACTTTCTCCAGGGATGGTTTCCCCATCCCTGTCCTGGTGCTACCCACATCTGCTCAGCACCACACACGCCATGGTGTGGTGTGACAGCTCATGCTCAGCAGCCCATTCAGAAAAGAGGTTCTGCCATTTGAGATTACAAACCTCTCAGTGGATCTGTCTCCTTCCCAGGGATTTGTTTCTAGGTGTGATCACCCCATCCTTTTTACTTCCTGTTTAGGATCGCTGGCACGACTGTTACAGGGTGAATTCTGGGCCCCCAAAAGAGATATTCAAGCCCAAAACCATAATCCTGGGAAAGTGACCTTTATTTAGGAATAGGGCCTTTGAAGATGTGATACATTAATTTGAGGCCAAACTGGATTCGGATGGGCCCTAAGTCCAACGACCGGTGTCTTTATAATATAAGTAGAAGAAATTTGGACACAGGGGCAGACAGCCTAGGAGAAAGCCACATGTTCATGGGGAGGCAGAGGCTGGAGTGACACAGCTGCAATCCAAGGAATGCCACGGATGCCCCAGGGGGAGGGAAGACCTGCCCCTGGGACAGTGTTCATCTCCTCATTCCTAGAAGTGAGGCCCAGACTGGTGCGCCTATGGCCTGGGCTTGAGCACTTGCAACGATGAAACTGACAGTGCCCTGGGAGAGAGTCAGGGCTAAAGCTAAAAGGGGTTGGGGGAGACAGACTGTGCAGAGTAGAGCTTCTTGGCCTGAGGCCAAGTCCTGGGAGGAGGCACAGGGCACACCCAGTCCCAACACACAGAAACATGCACACACACACATGCACACAGCATGTGCACATAACACATGCACACACATACATGCACACAATATGCATACATTCACACACAGCACATACACATGTACACATTCTCATACAACACTCATGCACATGCACGCACATTCAAAAATGTACACATGCATGCTCACATGTGCATATTCATGTACTCTCATGTGCACACACATGCACACAGCACTGCACAGATTTACACACTCATGCAAATGCATGCACGTGCACATGTAGGCAGTCATGCTCACACATGTGTAAACATGCACTCACACATACATACACACACACCCACCCACATACATGCATGCTACCCATGCACACCCATAAACATATGCATGCACACACATGCACAGCTGTGCAGAGCCCTGCCTCTCCCCTCTCAGGCGACAGCACCCAAATTTATTTAGACCACCCAAGCATTGGAACATACTTCATTTAACAACTTTACTCACCCTGAGTGTTAAAGGCTGCCACCAGCCACAAGAAGTGTTTAGGTATCCATCGGGCAGCAACCTCAGGGTATTTGCAGAGGAGCTGATGAACACCCTTAACTAGCCCAGATTCTCCATATGGTAAGCCATGTGCGAGCCACACTTGGCTGGCGGCTGGCTGGGGGCAGGGGGCAGGTGCCCCACCAGGCACTACCCAGCAAATTCCAACCCTGTGGGTCACCGGTGGCTATCCCAGGCTGACTGGAGTCAGCACTTGAGATTGGGGGCCTGGAGAGGGTGGCAGGGATGTGGGAGAAGTTCTTGGGCCCTGAGCACACACAGCGAGACCACAGGGTGGTCTTGCTGGTGAGGCTGGTGGGCAGAAGCCAAAGCCCGGGGCCCACATGGACCCCTGGACCCATCCTGACCATTCTGCAAGGGGAAGACAGGATGCTTCTGGCCCTAAGCACACCCTTGGACAGGAGTCCCAAGCACCCTCCAGACTCTGGAATTTTCTCCCCAACTCATTTCTCCCATGAGGTCCCAACTGGCTGATGCAGGTGGCTGGGTGCAGCTCTGGCCTGCAGGTGGCAGTGGTTGGGGAGAGGTGGTAGTTGCCGTGGGAGCCTAGAGGACAGAACCCAGATAGTCAGGCCCTGCATGCTTAGGTTCACCCTCGCTTGTGGACACAGGGGCACTGGTGTGTTCAATGGGGCAGGGACAGGATGGGGCCAGCGCTCAGTGACCCTACAGACTAAGCCTTTATCATGCCAGCCAGGTGAGTGAGCTGTGCAGCAGGGTTCCTGGGGAGATGTGTCAGGACAAGGATAAGACCACGCAGACGGATGTGCTCGTCTGTAAAGCCTCCCTGGCCTCTTCAGGCCCACTCTGCAGCCTGCCAGCCTCCCCCAGGTCAGGGCTGACCCTCATTCACCACAGGACCCCAGGTCCCCCAAGCCTCACAGACACACCCACTGGGTGATCACCCAGGACCCAGGCCCTGCACCAGTGGTGGGTGCCCCAAGACGCGGGGGCTACTTCTGCTTTCTGAGCCCCTCTCCTGTCCATTTGTGACCCGGGAGGGGCCCCAACAATTCTGTTTCTGGAATTGTGTATGACTGTCCCCCAGCTTTGGGCCCCACAAAGCCCAGATCTGCTGCCACCCTGAACCCAGCACCCCCGAAAACCACCCAAGAAGGCCTCCTGCCCACCTTGGTGCACTCACACTCCTTACCTGGCTGCCAGCCTACTCCAGCCCTCTGTGGGGGAGCAGGGAAGCTGCTGCAGACCCCCCTTCTCACCTCATTCTGCACTTCCCCACTAAGCCCCTGGGCTGGGAAGAAGCCCCTTGTCACCCTGACCTTCTTCCCTGGCTGACCCACTCACCCCACACCCCTGGCCCTCTGCTCTCCTGGGCTCGGTGCTCACTTCATCTCCTGGGGGGCTGGTCCCATCTCCCTTCCTTCTCCATGAATTTAGCCTCTATAAAATACCAACCTGAGCCCCTCCCTTAAGCCCTCCTCCCCTCTCACTTCCCTGTCTCTTCTCCTTTTCCCTTTCCTGCCACTGCTCTGGATGCCCACACTAGGCGTGGGGCCCAGGGCAAATTACTAAACCTCTCTGTGCCCTAGCTTCCTGTGTTCCCCCTGGGGTTGTTGTGAGGATTAAAATGAACAGATATGGGAAAGTGTTAGGGGAGGAAGCAGACAGAGGGGGCTTTAGACAGGGTTGTGCTCAAGGGCCCAGGAACAGACACCTCTTGACCACTGGAGAGGGGGCCCAAGGCAGCAGCTGTCCACCTGCAGGGCTCCAGAGGGTGAAAGGGCACAGCAGTGACAGTTGTTTGCAGACTCAGACACAGTGGGGCAGGATGAGCATGTGACCACAAGCTCTGGACTACCTGGCCCTAGGCCAGGCAGGGGCACAGGAAGAGGATGACAAGTTACCTGCTGCCACTTGGGAGGCAAAGGCTGCATGTCTCACAAGCCTGCTTAGCAGAGCAGGGGCCAGTAGGGCCAGGCAAGGCAAGGGCAGCCATCGGGGCCAGGCCAGCAGCCCTCAGTGCTACACCAACAGCTTTCAGGGCCAGACTAGCAGTCCTCAGGGCCGGTCTGGCAGCCCAGCTGCACCCCAGAATCCCCCACCACAGGCTTCTCCCTAGGGCCCACCAGCTCAAACGACTCAGTCCTCGCCTTTTGTCACTTGCCCCCAAGGCTGGGTGGGAGGCAATGCTGCAGCAACACAGGCACAGGGCCAGAGGGGCACAGTCACTATATCCCCTTTGCCTGAGATGTCAGGAGCAGATGAGAACTCTCTCAGCCCTGCTCCTCTGGGTATGGAAGTCAGGGCCCAGCTCATGGCCCTCACAGCCACCTGCAGATAGGGGTCCAAGTTGATTCTCTGCAGAACCCGTGAATTAGCTGAGGAACACATGTAGGCAGAGGGGCCAGACCTGGGAGAGCCACGCAGACTGTCAGGTGGCCAGTGCCGGGCGCAGATGCACGGTGCTGGACAGAAGTCCCATGTCTGGCTCCTGCATCTGGGTCCCAGTACCAGGAGGCATTTCTCATCTGTAGAGGCCGGGCTCAGGAGGCTGAAGGACCTGTGACCTGCGGGCACTCCCCCAGCCACCTCGGTGCGTGCACTTTATGGGCTTTCTCAGCTAATCTTCAAAACCACCTTTTGAGGGGAACTCAGAGAAGTTCAGCGACTTGCCCAAGGTCACACAGCTAGGAAGGTGCAGCTGACACTGGCTAGATGCCTGTATCCCCTTTCCCTCTGCATCCTGAATGACCAGCTGGGCCACCTTCCCCTGTGTTTTGTCAGGTGAGTGACTGAGCTTGGTTTGCCCATGGGATATGGCCAGATGTGAGATGGACCACTTCCAAGGCTGGCCTGGAAACTCTGCCAAGCCTTATAAACTATCTCTGTCTTCCTTCCCCTGCCAGCCAGATTCAAAACACCCAGTGGTGGGTGGGGGTAAGGGTCCAACATCCTGGGGTGATAGCAGAGGTGCTGCCGGGAGAAGCCTGGGCCCTGGACTGACTTCGTGTAGCAAAGCCCCCTCTAACACTGCGACATGAATGTGAAACAAACTCTTAGTATACTGACATTTGAGGCATGTTTGCTATAGCAGAAAATTTGCCTTGAAATGGGCCTTGAGCCCAAGTCCCATGTCTCCACCAGGCCCTGGTACCACCTGTCCTCACTGCTTCACCAGAAAATGATGGGCTAAATTTTGCCTCATCTTTTAGTTGTCTTTCTCCCCAAGTATTTCTTGGGTAGCCTGAGAACCTCCAGCAGCTGGGACAACGGAAGGGCTCTCCTCTATGGCTCCTGGATTTCCTGAGTGTTTTTCCATCATCCTTCCTGCTGTAGCTGTGGGTGAGTACATGCCCTCCCCTCATCATGATGCTCCCCTCAATCCCCCACCCTCTCTCTCTTCCTTGACTCTCTGGCTCTTGGAGCTACTGAAAGCACTTTGGGAATTCATTATTGGCCTGCTCTTCTGTCCTTCATTCTGGGGCTACCTCCTTGACAACTGGGACCTTGGCAGGAAGAAAGATCTGAGGAAATGGAACTTGCAGCTGCCAAACTCAGGTCAGAGAGAAGGTGGGAACTATGAACTATGGGTACTCACTCAAGCCCAGCATCACCTCCTCCTTGAAGCCCTCCTGCTTCCTCAGTGGCTGGGCCAGCACTGAACGGGTGAGTGAATAAGTGAATGAATGAATGAATGAATGAACAAAGGAGTGAATACATGCTTGTTGAACACAGTGAGTCTGATGCCAATTGGCCATGTGTGCCCGCAATCCAGGGGCTGGGAATGCCTCCTGCCCTCCTTCCCACCCAAGGGTAGTTCAGCAAGAACCACACCGCAGGGGCAGGCCTGAGGGACCCCATTCCACAGCCACACCTGGGCTCTCCCTTCCTGCCCTTCCCAGCTTAGCTGCTGGCACAGTGCTCCCCTCCCCGGCTAAGTTCTCTGGGCACCTGGCCTGCCCTGCCCAAGGGAGCAGCTCCCCATCCCCAGACCCCATACATGGCAGAGGTAGTGGCCAAAGGCCACGGCCAAAGGTGGACTTACGATTCCATTCTGCACGCTGAAGCCCAGCTGGTACTTGAGGTCGGGCCGTTTGATGAGGACCGTGGTGACAGGGGGACAGCTGACAATATTGAGCTTCACCTGTGTCTGGTTCTTTAGGCCCTGCAGATGTGAGAGCACGTGTCATGGCCTGAGGGGCCTGGAGGGGTGGTTTGTTAGAGCCCTTGGGGCCCCTGCTGCGGAGGAGACCCAGGTAGACAGGGTGGTGTGCGGTGCACAGTGCTTGGGTGCGCCCTGTGACTAGGGCACAGCAGGCTGTGCCCAGAGTGGGAAGCCAGGCCCCCGCTGTGCAAGGCCACCATGCCCCCAGCCACTGCGATGGGTCGACGACTGAGGCAGAGTCTGAAGCACAGGGGCCACCTGCAAACCCCCAGCAGCTGGGATGACGGAAGGGCTCTCCTCTATGGCTCCTGGATTTCTGGCCTCCAGAACTGTGAGACAATTCAGTTCTGTGGCTTGAAGCCCCCCAGTCCACAGCACTTTGTCATGGCAGCCCAGGAATCTGAGGCCATCAACCTCAGGGGCTTAGGGAAGGGGTCTGGATGCAGGGCAAGGACCTTCCTCAAACAAAGCATCCCCCAGCAATGGACTATTGTGCTGGTGGCGGGGGGGAGGGGGGCGGCCAGGACAGGAGTGGCAGGTCTGGTGAAATCTGCGAGGGGGGCACAGGAGGCCATGTTAGCTGTGTCAGGATAGGGCCAGCCTGGAATCAGGGGTGAGCCTGGTTCCCAGAGGGGAGGTGACTGCCAGTGGGCCCCCAGGCTGCAGATCTGGGGCTAGGTGGGGGTAGGGTGACAGGGGGAGGCACCCCGACATGGCTTCAGCGGTGCCCCTTTCTGGACAGGCACAAGCCCTGATACAGCTTGGAGCGGCCTGGGGATGGTGGGTGATCCCAACACACCCAGAGCCCGCTCAGCACCTCTTTGAGGGTGCATCTCTCCTCTCCCCAGCAGCCGCACCCCTCAGAGGGAGGATCTGGTTTCCCAAATTCTCGAGGCAGCATGACAGAGGTGACCCCTCCGCATGTCTGCCTATTGGGTGGCCTGTCAAGCAGACCCTGCTGGGCCAGCTCAGAGATGGTCATTGATGGTCTAGCCTCAGCTGATAAGTGAGGGAGGAGGTGCTTCCTTCAGCATCAGGAACACAGGTGGGGAGGGAATGAGCCAAAGAGGGCTGGGGTAAGACCGCAGACTGCAGCCGGAGTGTGCTGTTGGGAAACCCCTGAAGTGAGCAGAAGCACTGCTGTCGGGCCCAGGTGGCCCAGCCTGAGGCCTCTGGAGCCACCTGTTCTTTCTGCCCAGGGCTCTTATGGAACTGGGACACCAGGGATGAAGGCCGCAAGCCTCTTCTGCCTATGCCCCTCCACGGACAGCAGCCCTGCACCTGTCAATGCTGCCAGCTCCGGGATCAGAAAGTCAGGCCAGCCACCCTTATGTAAGGGCACCTGCCCCCCAGCAAGGGACTTCTGACGCTTAAACTGGGAAAGTCCCAGACAAACTGGGACCTGTTTGTCCCTATACTCCCGGGTCCTCAGCCCCCTCCCTGGGGTCACCATAGCTCGGCTGACCCCAATTCCCCATGCCTGCATGGCCCAGGCCCTTGTCTGACTTTAGAGATACAGGACAGTCTTGGGCTCCCACTTTGGCTCTGTCCCCAACTGGCCACTGGGTTTCTCTGGGCTTCAGTTTCCTCCCTGGTCAGGCAGGGCATGTGATGCTGTAAGGCGAGGTGGGACAGAGTGGCCCCCATGTGCTCACCTTGATGATACCCTGGCAGGTGGCAAGGGGCAGCCCCACCAGGCTGGTGCCATTGATGGACATGATTTGGTCCCCGATGCTCAGCTTCCCCGAGCGGGCGGCTGGGCCACCATTCATCATGTTTGCCAGGATCACCGTGGGCAGGATGGAGCCCCAGCCCGACTCCACCACCACCACGCCCAGGATCTCACCCTTGTGCTTTTCCAGCTGCAGCTGCAAAGGAATTGCCAGTGTGAGGACACCTGTGATGGGGGCCAGGGGTGGGGTTGTGGTCCCCAGCACCCCACAGTGGGACGATCCTGAACCTGGGCCCCAGGCTCCTGCCCTGCCCTGGGGGTCATGGCTGGCTTCTCTTGGCCAGAAAGGGTCCTGGGGCTCAGAGTCCTCCCCACTCACGTTGTCTCACCCTGCTCTGGCTCCCCAGCCCCCTGGGGCCCCAACCAGACAATCCTGGGAACCTGGAGGCATAGACTCCTTCCTCCCTCCAGCATTGACTCCCCCAGCCCTGAGCACCCAGCATCCAGGCTCCTTTCCTCTACTCACAGTCCCCTACTACATTCCCTCGGAGGCCAGAGGAAGGGTCTCAGATTCTAGGGCCCCTCTTTTGCCTGCTGTCCAGCCCGGGCCTTTGCTTTTGTCTAGAAAACCCTTCTATGCTCTCCCCATCTCAAAGGCCACCCCCTCAAAAAGCTGCCTGTCATTCATTCCAACAGGGGTCATTCATTTCATAGTCTACCTCGTTCATCCATTCAACAAGCAGCCAAGTTCATCCCTTCATTTATCAAGAAGTCATGGTCATTAATTTTTTCATTCTACAAGCAGTCGGAGTTGATCACTCATTCATTCCTCAACTAGCAGTCAGGGTCACTTGTTCATTCATTTAAAAGTCAGGGTCATTCATTCCCTCAACAAGCAGTCAGGGCTGTTCATTCATTCCCTCACTCAACAAGCAGTCAGGGCGGTTCATTCATTCATTCCACAAGCAGCCAGGGCACATCATTCATTCAATCATCCAATCAACAAGGAGTCAGGGTCATTCATTCATAAGCATCATTCATTTATGAACAAAGATTCACTATGGTTCATCCATTCAGCAAGCAGTTAGGGCCACTCATTTCTTTAACAAGAAGTTAGGGTTGTTTGTTCATTCATTTAATATTAAGGATCATTCAATCATTCACCAAACCATCAGGGTCATTCATTCATCAAACAGGCAGTGAAGGCTATTCATTCAATTATTCCTTCAATAAGCAGCCAGGGCTATTCATTCACTTAACAAGAAGTCTGGGTCATTTGTTCATTCAATAAGGGTGATTCATTCATTCAACAAGCAATCAGGATCATTTATTTACTCCACAGGCAGTCAGGATTAATCACTCATCCATTCATCCATTTATATGTGGTCAGGGTCATTTTTTCATTCGTTTAACAGTAAGGGTCATTCATTACTTCATTAAGCAATCGGGGCTATTCATACATTCATTCATTCAATAAGCAGCCAGGGACATTCATTTAACACTCAGGGTCATTCATTCATTCATTCAACAAGCTATCAGGGTCATTCACGCATTTCACTTGCAGTCAGGACCCATTATTCATTCATCTGTTCAAGAAGTAGTCAGGGCTATTCATTCATTCAATCAACAAGCAGCCAGGGCCATTCATCTGTTCATTCCTTTAAAAGTAAGGGTCATTCATTCAACAAGCAATTAGGATCATTCATTTATTCTACCAGCAGTCAGGATCCATCATTCATTCATTCATCCATTCAACAAGCAGTCAGCATCCATTCATTCCCTGAATAAGCAGTTAGGGTCATTCATTCATTCATCATTTGTTCATTCACCAAGCAGTCAGACTATAAGGCATGCCCCAGAGATTCGGTCCTCTGTCCTAACAGAATTTGTCAAAGACCCCTGAACAGAGCCACTGTATTCTCCTAAGGCCCTGCCTACTGGCAGCTCCAAAACTCCCTCGGGCAGAAGACCTGGCTTCCTTACATTAAGGATCCTTCCAATATGCTTTTCAGTAATATCCCCTGGACCCTGAGCACCAAACAATGATTAGTAAATGAAAAGGTATATTTTCAAGGTTATCACTACTGATTTTAATCAGGTTCCTTGTTATAACAGTGCCTCATTTCACAAGCACATGCTCAGGTCAGAAGGCAGGTGCAGGATGCACCTTTGGACCACACTCTGGTCTGATGTGAAGGCCCTGCAAAGGCTTGCTCTCAAACCAGGATGGGGTGGCAGCCTGGCAGCACCTCACCAAAAACTTGGCAGGGGGGCACACTCACCTCCTTGCAGTTCTCAGAGTTTGAGAAGTGGATGAGGTCGTCATTGTACATCTCCTGGGTGTTGATGATGTCACTGTATTCCTTCTGGCTCAGGTCTTCGGGGTTGATGCCGTTCGCCCGCAGGAACTCCTGGTAGGCCACACTGAAGGCCTGGCCGATGGACTGGGCAATCAGCTGGGCCTGTGGGAGAGAGCAAGCACCGTAGGAGACAGGCCTGGAAGCACAGGTTATAAGTGGCCCCAGGCGGTGGAGGGGCCTCAGCAGGGCCCCATGCAAAATGCCCAGGAGAGCCTTCCAAGGGGCTCTTACTTGAACGTCTAAGAACAAGAGAGAACCTGCAGGCCTTATGCATGTGGTGAAAGTTGTCCCTTAGTCCAACAAAAATGCCCTCTGGATCTCCATAGATCTCTGTATCCTGGTGGAAAGAATATGTGCATGCAATAGTGGATCTGCATTTAAAATTCCTCTACTGTAAGGCCATTCTTTCAAGCACTATGAACTTCTTAGGGAAAAAAGTATCCCCCACACTCACTGGAACCCAGTTATCAAGCATTATATTCTAAGTTTTATTTCATGATCATGAAAATACTGAGACCCTTCCCTACTGTTCCAGGTCCCTCAGAGAACCTCAGCTCCTTTTATGAACAAGAATGCCCTTTCCAAGTTTCCATGGAGAGCAGATCATTTAAAAAATTCTACTCTGGTAAAAACAAGAATAGCTCAGCAGCTGCCTCCCCAGGGGCCTTTGGATAGGCTCTGCCTGCAGGGGGTGCAGCTGAGGGGCTAGGACAACCAGCCCTCTCCCAAGCTCACCCACCAGGTCTTCCTGCTCCAGCCCCTTTCCCCCACTCCTAGGTTCACTCAGATGCCCTCACCCCTTTTGAGGGAGGAAGGAGTTGGGGCTTATGGTCTCTTAGTATTTTAAACTTAATAATTTTTTTAAACTTGTTATAACACGAAATGTCACAGGCAAAAACAGCAAAAACCTTGCTTCAGGTACAGATGCAACAGCGTTTGTGCAGACTTAGGCATGTGAAAATGTGCATTTTAACAACAGAAATATTAGGCAGAGATTACCTTATTCCAGACGGGAAGAAAGTTTTGTAAAAGGATTCCCTTCAATGGAGAGCTCCCCTAGCACATTTAACCACTTTTCCATGTATCAGCAGCACCGGAAGAACTGACTTTGTGAAATGAACTACGACTGTGTTTATGATCTTCACAAACTCTGTGAGTTTTAGAAAGATTCCTGATTCCCCTGGGAATGTTAAGCATGCTATGCAGGATACTTGGCATCTGAGGAGGGTCCCAGAGCAGCTGTGGCATCTTACATCCTGCTATGTGTTTACTTACATCCTCTGACTCGAACACGTGGCAAATCATCTTGTATTGCTTCTTTCCCTCCTGGGCCCCAGGTGTGGTCTCGATGCAGTCCTGAGAAGCTGACCGGGGCATGCGGCGTCTGGCCATCAAAACCACGATGTTCCCGATGTCGGCGATGTAAGAGATGGTGCGCAGGGCGTGATCCATCATGGTCTCCTGGCCGAGAAGGAGAAGGGGGCTCCATGTCAGGCAACAGTGTGGGAAATACTCTAGCTGGGGGTTTCTCAACCCAGACCCTTGGGGCTGGGTAAGTCTCTGTCCTGTGCACTGCAGGACAGTTAGCAGCATCCTTGGTCTCTACCTACTAGATGCCAGCTGCTACCGACCCCCAAATTGTGACAAACAAAAATATCTGGAGATGCTGCTAAATGTTCTCTGGAGGTGGGGGAGGGGTGCAAAAGGGCCCCTGGCTAAGGACCACTGTTCCAATTGATACAGCGTTTTAGGATGGTGCATGATCAGTGTGAATCTACTTTTGTTCTGGCTTCCAAAATGGGACTCTGCTGACACCCACACAGGCATGAAGCCAGGGGGAGCTCTGTTCCTGTTGGAGGAAGAGAGGGGAGCGTGCTGCCTGGGAAAGCTGTCCCCGCCTTGGTCAGAGGCCACCTTGTGGCCCCAGAGAAGTGTCCTCTCCGTGCAAGCTGTGTGCCGTCACATGGCCGAGAGCCCTATCGGGCAGAGGAGGGTGTCGGGGCCAACATCTTCCACTGAGCAAGCTCCTCCCAGGGATCCCAAGCAGCTCAGCCCGGGTCAGAAGTCACCAAAGTAGGGCACCTGACATGGTCGCTGGGTCTCTAGAGCTGGCCTAACTCCCCAGAGGCCCCACTGCAGGTTCACTGTTCTCGATGCCTTTTGTCATCTGACAGGGGCATTTCCACTGCGCTCTGTCCCCTGTGACCCTAACAAAGGGGTTTTTTGTACACAAAGTCTTTGAAAAAACTAATCAGTTGGTCCTTTGTGCCTTTATCCTCCTTCCACAAAAGGAAACAGGGTGCTGCTGCAATCTCTGAAGCCCTTTTTTTCTCTCACAGGATCCATATTTTTTGCCCCACATTTGTCTCCGGTAATGATTTGTTTTCTGGCCAAGGCTATGAGGATGCTGAGAGTTACCTTTGGGGAGGGGAGAGGGTGGCATGGAACAGGAAGGGTCGACTCTCCAGCATCTCCTGATTTCTGGGCACCATCAGAAATGCCCAAATCCATTCCCAGATGTCAGAAATGTGCTTCCCCTAAGCTCCGAGTTTAGGGTGATGACAGAGCCACCCCATCGTGGACAGAGGCTGCCCACCCCCAGGGCCTCTGTCCTCTCTCCTGATCCGACGGGCCACTTCAGCCTCCGCTCTCTCCCTCATCTCTTCTTGCCTCTCCAGCCCCTCTGCTGACATTTTTGTTTCTCAATCCAACCAATTTCCCACCTTGATGGTCTCTTCTAGGGAATCCCAAACAATGTCCTCAAGTGAGCTCACCAACTACTGATGGCTGCCCACAGCCAGTCAAGGTGCTCCAGACACTCCAGCCTGGCTGCTGGGCCATGCTCTAGAATCTTCCTGACTCAACTTCCCAGCGCTCGCTCCCCTCCTCCCGGCC
Source organism: Choloepus didactylus (assembly GCF_015220235.1). NCBI lineage: Eukaryota > Metazoa > Chordata > Mammalia > Pilosa > Megalonychidae > Choloepus > Choloepus didactylus. Next base: position 76,125,515 of record NC_051310.1, on the reverse strand, counting down.
CTGGTCCAACAGAGCCTCCCACCATGAAGCCGCAGCCTGCCTGGGTCCAGGGCTTCCGTCTTCCTTCTCTGGGGAAGGCCATCCCAGCCCCTCTCAGCAGCTGCCTGCTACCCGCTCCCCACTCCCTGAGACCAGGCCTGGGTGGTCTGGGGGTTTTGGATGAAGGACATTCATCAGGACATGTCTGCTTCTCCTCCCAGCTGCTGCCCTCCAGCGGCCAGCAGTGCTCCCATAGGAAAAGAGGGCAACATTTCCATCATGCAAAGAGAACATCGAGGAGTCACGACCAAATCCATTTCTTAGCGGTGTGTGCAAACATCTGGAGTTCTTTCTCCCCTCCAAAGCCTGTCGTCCCCTTTGTGTAAGGGGGGTAGAGGCCCCAGGGATCGTGGGGCTTTCTTGGCCACCCACACTGGGGCTGCTTGGGTGCTCAGCTTGCTACTCCCTGCAGAGCAGGTCCCCCAGGACTGAGCCCTCACCTCTGTCCTGAGACCAGGCTCAGTGAGGAGGTTGGGAGGACACAGAAGGGACCTAAGAGTGTGCGTCAGGGACATGGCTCCCACAGCAGGCTGGGGAGAGTAGCCTCGGGATGATGCACCACTACTGTCACTGTCTGCCTCTCTTCCAAGAGAACTAGGACGCTCCAGCATGAGGGGACCCCAGCCGTGCTGCACAAGAACACGGACAGGAAGAAAGAGAAGAAAAGAGCTGCACAGAAAACCCAAGAAAGCAGACAATGCTGCCAATTGCCAAAGTGAAGAGAGATTTTGAAGAGCAGCAGGAAGGAAGGGAGAGACAAAAGGCCAGGGTCTTTCTTCTGAAATGCAAAGGAAATGAAAACATTTAAATGCAGCAGCAAGGATAGGAAAGACTACTACATTGCCCAGGATAGATGAGATAACACAGAAAGGATTCCTCAAAGGAGATCCTTAGTCACCACTGATGTGGTTATATGGAGGCCCTGGCCACCTACTCAGCAGAGGAGAATGCAGGTGAGAGGCAGAGAAGCCTCCTGGACCCCTCTCCACCTTTGCTTCCCCTCCCCCTGCCTGCATCACAAAGGCCCTGTCCTGGGGGTCCTGGATATCCTGTGACAGTCTCTGACTCGGGGGGCATGGCACAGTGCTGCTGTGCCCCAGAGGCTGTGTACCCTGTACCAGGGACTCTGATCTCTCCCAGATGTTGGCCCCACTGGACATTTGGGGGGCGTACTCTTCACCTCAGATTCCAATTATTACAGCATGTGCTGGGAAAGCCTGACGACAGTGCCGACAACTCTTGAGTTTCCTGCTCTGCAGCTCTGGAACATTCCTGTCTGCAGAGACCTGGGAAGCTGTGGGTGTCACCAGCAGTCCCTGGAGCAACCCAGGGCCAGGGTCTTTCATTCATCCCCAGGGCCCAAGGCTGAAAGTGGGGGAGCATGGTCTGCCTTCCATAAAGTGTGAGAGCAATGGGTGGTGAAGGGCAGAGGAAAACGAGCAGAAAATAGCCCCATCCTAGGAGGACAACAGAGCCCCTGTCCTGAGCAGAAATGGGAAGACGACCCTCTGAAAGGTATGGTCCCTTTGGGGCAGAGCCCTGGGAAGCTCCACTGAGAAAGGAGACTGTGGGGAAAAAGCCACGATCATCCATGGCGAACCTACAAGGCCATCATAGCACCTTGCAGCTGGGGCCTTCACCAGCAGCACCTGCCTCTCAGCCTCTGAACCCCGAGGCTCCAGGCCAGTGGAATGGAAAACGCTCTTCTCATCCTAGCTTGAAACAGGAGGTGAAAGGAAACAGACCCTGCCTTTGCTCTTGGGAACCCACTCTTCTGTCCCTTAAATTTGCAGACTCCGTTCAGAAATCAAAGATGTAGAAGGGGTAAGGAGAGGCACAGGAGAAGGGGTCTGGTTTGTGGGAAGGTGCTAGGTGGTGTTTCATCATCTCCCCTTTACAGGAATGGTCCATGGACTTTGCTTCATCCCCATTTTAAAGAGACAATGGGGGCTCAGATGTTTGGGAACTTGTCTAAGGCCATGTGGTTCATGAGGATGGAGCCGAGTTTCAATTCGCAGACCCTCACCCCCACCACAAGGGCTGTAGCGCCTTCCAGCGAGCATGTGCAAGAAGGTGGGGTACAGAGAAGAGTTCACGAGGCAGGCTGGGGGCTGCCATCCTTAGAAAGGAAGTGCCCAAAGTCTGACGGGAAAATGTCAAAACGACACGGGACCCGGTAAGAAGGCCATTGGCCAAACATAGGACAATTTGAACACCAAAAAGAATGACAGTGATGGATTATGACACCGTGAGTTGAAATAAACAATCTATAAGTCCACAGTGAAACTTCAGAAATGAGGGAGAGAAAAGGAAAGGGAAAAAAAGGAAAGCTCTTCTTTACAGAGGAACATCAGACAATAAATGTAGGAGGAAATCACCAGTTTGTACTCCCAGTGTTGTAACCATTTGGGCCAGGTCATTGCTGGATGCTAAAACCATCAGGCAAAAGGGTGTCGGAGCTACAGCATGTCCACGTGTTCTCAGAGCGCCACCACGCAGACAGCTGACCAATTACCAGGGAACAAGGTACCTGTCCACTGGAGTCCTGGTCAGAATCATTCAGGCCAGGGAATCAAGCCTCACATCCCCCATGTGAGTGGTGGTCCTCTCTGCCCACTGCCAGCATCTTCTTACTCATCAAATCTCAACCAGACAGCGCTTTCTGGGTGGTCTTCCCCCACCAAACCAGCACCCACAGCCCCCCTTCTCTATCACTCCCCACCTCAGCATATAGTCGTTTGTGTTCTATACTCAGGCACTTTTTCTGTGTTTATCTGCTTTGCTGTCTTCCCTGCCAACACCACACTCCACGAAGTGACTCAGGTGCAAAAGGGAAGAGCAAAAGTGTGTTTTGTTTCAAGCTGACCATTGCAGGGGCATCTGGTTTCTAGGTGTCCACTGCTGGTAGAAAATCCTTCACCCTGGAAGGCCTCCCACAATGAGGGCTACAGGCTGCCCTGGGATGTTCACCCCCCAGCTGGAGTTCCCAGGTTCAGCATAGAGGTTGCAGGAAGCCCGACCAGTGGGCATACAATTTCCGACTCATCCCTCACCTTCCCCCTCGCTTTGTCTTTACGTAATGCCAGCTGCTGCAGTGGGCTTGCATCATCCTTGGCGGTTTTTATCCTTTCTTGTCCTCCTGCAACATATTCTAGTTCTACAATTGCAATGGACTCAAGACCCAGAATCTAGAGGAACCACCATCAGGAAGAGCCATTTCACCCGAGCACCAGTGGGAAAGTCCCTCTACAACTCAGGTTTGTCCCCCTACAGTCTCTAGAGTAGCAAATTAGGAGTGAGTTTACATTATTTTTAAACTATCTTTTAAATGCTCACCTGTGTGTCTGCATTTAAAACCTTAATCCTTTGGGTAGAGATGAAGAGATCCACTTCAGTCAGCATCTGGGAGTCCCCCTCAGAATTCTAAGAAAAGACAGACGATACTGTCACAAAGAATCAAAAATTTTAAAAATGAACTAGAACAGAGCCCTGGCCATTTTACTAATTGCCCTGAGCCCACCAAGAGGGAAATGCTACTCCAGCGTGGGGGTGGCCATTGGAAAGTGCCTCTAAATGCATGCAGGCTTTCAGTGGAACTTTTAGCTAAGGGTGAGTTCTTAAAGGCACTTTTCAAAGGGCACAGAGGAGGGTGGAAAGCTGGCTGGACAGAAACCTCAACAGCCCTCCTGTCCAAAGTATAGCCTCCCATCTAGTCAAAGCAAGGGCCCAGCCTGCTGACAGCTGACCCCCGCGAAGGCACAGGACCTGTGCACTCAGGCTACGGTTCTTGGATTTTGGACTCCAGGTATCCCCAGGAAATGGGGAAGAATTGTTAAAAGAAGTGGGATCAAAATGGCAGCATTTCCTGCTGATTTAAACAGTCTCAATCACATCAATCCTTGGTAGCCTTGGCCACACTCTTCCAAAAACCCTAAAGTAAGTAAGACCTGGAGACTAAGAGCCTGTGGACAAAAACCTGGAAGAGACCATCAGATGAACTACTGTGTTTTGTGTCATCTCCATGAAGGTATGCTCATTCCATGTCCTTTAGTTTTGTTTAAATGGCCTGGTTTGGAAGCTAAGTGTCCAAGCCAGGACAGCCTTTAATTGGGTTTTACATCTGTGGGAATCCTAATAACTATGGTGTAGTGGCAATGAAATATAAGTTCTTTTGGTTTGCCCACCGAGATATGACACTCTTATTGGGCACTCGGGAGACTGTGGTAGTATGTCTTCCACCTAAAAATAGCAGAAACTGTGATTTCATTACTCACCAGAAAATGTGAAATAAAGTCTCCCTGCTGGCAATCCTCAAGAATTCTGAGATGTGAGAGACCCTCCACTTTAACAATACTTTGTCTCAGTTTTCCAGAGAAAGGGTCTTTTGGGTTTCTGTTCTACCACAGGGTGATACTGCTTTAAACTAATTAGAAAAAGAATAGGGAACCCCAAAAATCCAGCTGAAAAATGGTCTGTAGGACCATGGAGGAAGTATTTTCCCTCTGTTGTTAAGAACCAGTTTATATTCCACATAAACAAGTTCTTAAAAGTTATATTCTTAGATTGTAGCTCAAAATCCTCTTGCGAATGTAGGTGGAGGCAGAAGTAAATTATAAAAGCTGTAGGTGGAGGCAGAAGTAAACTATAAAAGCTGCAGGTAAACCCTGGTTCTAATGACAGGTTTAGAGGAAACCTGAGCACTGTCGTAAACTTGATCTGGGAAGAGGGCAAGCTTGGCGCTGATTAGGTAAAAGCTGGGGGGGGTAAGTGGATGAAGTAGAAACCTGACTGATTCCAGGGACAGGGAAGGGTCACCCATCACACATTCTGCTGGAAGAAGTAGGGGCGCTGACCTGATGAACCCTACAAAGGGGGATAACTCCAGCATGTCTGAGGATTGTCATCAGGGAGGCTGTGGGAAGGGTGTCTCTGGTGTGACCCTGGTGCAGGCCCCTACTCGCTCCTGGATCCCATGCTTGCTCCTGGATCCCATGCTATCCCTTGGATCCCATGCTACCCCCTCGATCCCACCCACACTTGCTCTCAGATTCCACACTAACCCCTGGATCCCATACTACCTCCTGGATACCACACTACCCCCTAGATCCCACCCTTGCTCCCACATCCCAAACTACCCCCTGGATCCTATGCTACCCCCTAGATCCCACACTCACTCCTGGATCCTACACTCACTCCTGGATCCCCTGCTTGCTGAGCACCTGCTCATTGATGATTTGCTTCCCCACCTGTGGACGGACCAGACAGGGATCCTCAGCCATGATCTTGAGACTCTCACTACCCGTAAAGGAAGAAGAACCCTAGTCCAGTGTGGTCAGCTGGTCTCTTGGCTCACTGCTCCGCAGACTTTTTCGAGTGGGGTCTGCCTGCGCCTGACCCTCTCCGGCAGCCGGGATGGGATAGGGTTTCCAGACTCACGGACCCAAGAAGCCAGCAGCCATTCATAATGACCCCCCAGCTCCACTGCGAGACTGCAGGTGGGCACGGGGGCCTCATCATTGAGGGATGCACCCCTCAAATGCAAGGCTGTAAATCCATGTCCTTCTGCTTTTCCTGGAAGCCCATGGTAGAAATTGTGTTTGGGCAAAGGGTGATGGGTGTGATCATTCCTCTCCTGTGGCTGAGCGGGAAATTATAGGAAATGCCCTGGGACAAAGGGCAAAAGCCAGGGGTGGAGAAAAGGCTCATTGTAGACTGAAGGAAGCCCCCAGACAGGGTGGGGAGGATTAAACCCCTTGCTGTTTAAACTAAAGGAGAGGATGGGCTAATAGGCAGGCACTAAGTCTCCAGGCATTTGCCACCAGCCTTCTGACAGTGAACACTTCGATATTTTCCATCTTATGAGGATAGCTGTATTTACCATATGACCAGGTTTACAAACAAATGCGTGAAAGTCAACCCAAGTTTTTAAAAGTCCGTCTGTGTTCCAGAAAACATTTTAAATAGAAAAAGCATCTCATGGGCAATCTGAGCTACTCATCATTCTGATTTAGAAAATTAGACTTTATTAGTCTTTAAATACCAGAACAATTTAATTAATTCAGTACAGGAGGGCCAGGCACTAGAAACATTACATTGCCATATCAAATGCCAACAGCCCATTAAAAAATGCCCATGCAAAACAGTAACATCTCTAACTCACTAGAGACTCTAAAAATTAAAAAGAAGAAAGAGTAAGTGGGCAATTAAAGACAATAAAATGAAGTGTCTGTGGTTCCATTCAAAAGTCTAGTATTCACCTACCTAGGGAAGAGAAAAAAAATGCTTTGCAACATCATTTATATTCCTACTGGAAAACCCCCACCACACAAGGACAAGCTACAAGAACACAAGCAAATGCTATTTTTCCCCAAGGGCAACATCTTACACACCGCTTTTTTCTTGATTTTAGCAGCCTTTTGCATCCTCTGGTAGCATATAAGAGAAAAGAAAAACAGGTGGGTGTAAAGAGAAGGAAGGCATGGGGAACTGGCTTCAGTCCCATCGTCTACACCCCATGAAGCAGACGGGCCTGCTGGGACTTCGTCAGACACACACACAGCTTATCAAGAAAGACCCCACAGACTTGCCTCTCAAGAGCTGGAAATGCTGGACAACCATCCAGCAGTGGAGGGCATGAAAGAGGAGGGGAGAAGTGTGATCTGCTGGCTCTAGGGTGGAGATGGGGCAGCAGCGAGGTGGGTGGCCCAGGCCACCTGGCTCAGGGGCATTGGCTGTTTGAGCCCATCCAGTCACGCCCACTGTTCAGAATGAGAGTCTGCAAGTATGTCAGAGTTTTTCCTGAGGTCGGGAATTTAAATAAAACATAAAATTTATTTTTTTTCCCCTTCTGCAAGCAGCTTTCAATGATACTAAAAATATACTACTGTTGAGCTGGGATCTGAGGCTCCAGACAAACATGTTTTATGACCTGGAATGCTTCAAAGCCATTATCTTTAAAAAATTGTGGACTATTCGTTATTAAGGAGCTAGCTGCCTCAGTGCCCCACTCCACAGCCCAAGCACCTTCCCATCTCAGGCCCAAGCCTACCCTGGGTGCCCCATCCCCACCATCCTTACTCTCTGACCCGGGCTGTGGGGTCAGAGCATGCCCCCCAGTCTGGACACAAGGTGCCTCTGCCCAACACAGCCACCCCTCCCCCAAACACATAGACTTCAGGGTCTCCCCAAACAAATTAGACCCAGGGTGCTTCTGAGCTGATTTGAGCAGGCACCCAGAAGGCTGGTAAACCCCCTACCTTGACCCGGCTGACGGCCTCCTGTGCCTGCATCATCCTGATGTTTTTGGAAGGGTTCCGTTCTGACAGCAGCTGGGTGGACCCCAGGTAGTTGGCGGCAAAGATGATCCCATCAATGAGGTCTTCAGGTTCACAGGGTCCTGGGACTGGAAAAGATGGGGAATGGGTGGGACACAGAGTCAGCATCTTCCTGGGTGGAGAAACTGCCTAACAGCAGGCTCAAGTGCCTCATCCATGGCACAAGGAGTGTGGCAGTGAGGACAGGGCCTCCAGGAGCACAGCAGGGTCACCCCCATCTAGAGCAGCTGAGGGGGGCCACCTACTTCCTTCCTTACTCCACAAGGCAAGGGCCTGCACGAGATCAACACCAGAGTGGGAAACTGCACAAGTGGTATCAGATGGACAATTCTGGATATTCAGGCAGCCATCCCTCGAGGCAGCCCGGCCCCCCAGGGGTCAGCCTCATGCTACAATACCAGAAGATGCTGATCCCAAACACAGCAGCACTTTCCAGGCCTTCCATGGAGCCCTCTGGAACTCATGATGGGTGATCGGAAACTGCCCTTGAACGCACATACCTCTCGGACCTTTCCTGCAGGGCCCCCTCTTGCCTGCAGGCCTATTCAGACAACTGCTTCATTCTTCTCACCCAATATACCCCAGGCTGGGTGATGCGGTCCTCGTTCTGGCTTGCTGCTTCCGGACCAGCACCGTTTGACAGGACTTTCTTCAATGATGGATAATCTAGGCTTGTGCTATCCAATGTGGCTGGCCACTAACCATGCATGGCTTTTGAGTACTCAAAATACAGCTAGTGCCAAGGAGAAATTAATTTTATCTTATTTTAATTAATTTAAATATAAATAGTCACCTGTGGCAACAGTAATGGATAGTGCAGTCCCAGCTGGGGGCTGGCAACCTTTTTCTGTTCAAGGGCCAGATGGTACATCTTTTAGGCTTTGGAGGTTCTGTTGCAACTACTCACCTGTGCAGTTGCATCGCAAAAGCAGCCACAGACAATATGTAAACGAAGGGGTGGCTGTGTCTGTCAACTTTATATACAAAATCTGGCAGCTGCCAAATGTGACCCACAGGTCATGGTCCGGGGACCCGTCTCTTGGCCTTCTTCTGTGTCAGGTGCCTTCTTGCCCTGCTGCTGACCTCCTGGTCAGACTTCTCCTTCTTGGTGACCTTGGTCCTGGCTCCAGGCTGCCTCTCCTTCCAGAGCCTGGCCCCAGCCCTGGGCTACTCCAGCAGCCCACAGCTCAGTGCTCCTCTTCTCCAGCCACTGACCTATGACCTCCTGACCTCCCGCCTTCCTCAGCCACTCATTGTAGACAATTTTGAAAATAACAAAAAGTATGAAGACAAAAGCAAACCAACCACTAGGAAAAAGCCCCATTAGTAGTTCAGGGATGTGATTATGTTGAAGCAACACCTTACCAGGAACGGCACATTCTGAAATGTTTACTTGGGTCATGAAACCATGTCTGGGATTGGCTTCAAAATCATGAACTGGGATACAGGACTGGAAATGGGATGCTAACTATCGAATCAGATTGAGGATGTATGGGGGTTTGTTACACAGTTCTCTCCACTTCTGTGTGTTGTAGATTTTCCATAAGAAAAAGGGAAACCATGCAAGCAAGTAGAAGTATGCTAGGGGCCTTCCTTCTAGCCTTTTCTTTGCAGAGTTGGGACCATACTACCTTGGGAATCTATTCAGTCCTTGCTTTATTCACATACTGTGTGGTTTTCTTCCACAATTAAAAACCTTTACACACATCAGTGATGGAAACTGCCTAGTCATTTGCCCCACAGACTGGCTGTTACCATTCTCTTCAGTGTCCCTGTGGGGCTGGGGGCCAGCAAAGCTGCTCACTGGCCACTCCATTGAAGGACCCTTGGTGGCAGGAGTCTAGAACTGGTTTGCCAGATGAAAGGCTCAGCCTCTGCCCAGGCCCCTATTTTCTGTTTTCAAGGTACATGCACACTGGGAGTCGGGAAAGGTTAATCACTGGCTAGAGGAATCCCAGGGCTCCTTCCTGCTCTGCAACTTGAGCAGCCGGTAATGAGCAGGTCGTCACACGTCGTCACACGTCACGAAGTGACCTAAGCGCAGTAAGCACAGCTCGACTGACACCAGGCAGATGCTGAATCCAGCACTCAAGGCAGTTTACCTTTTAAATGACTCTCTGGGATCTTAGTTCTCTTTAACCCACAGGAGAAAAATGGCTACCTGTCGGGAGACACCTGGGGAGGAAATCACGTTAGCAGGCCCTGGAGGCTTGAAGTTAAAGCTCCAAACTTGGCCACAGCTGGTGTCCATTTGCCTCGAACTGTTTTCCTGAAGATCCATGCTCAGGGCTTACGCATGAGGCCTGAATCCTGGTGCAAAAAAGCAACCGTCATCTGTTTCACACCAGACCTGCAGCTCCAGCACTGCAGCCAAAAGTGCTTCAGGACAAGCCAAAGTCTTCTGAGGTTCATAAGACATCAAGTGTCAGTGATAATGGATCCTGGCAGGTTCCAACTTAAGAGTGCTCACTTCCAGGGGCATGGATCTTGGGTTGCCCCCCACCACATGCCACTGTCCTAGGACCCTCCCTCCTCCCCACTGACTCTGACCCCTCCCCTGTAACCCCCAAAGGTGTGACCCTCTTCTTGGCTGCTCAGGTTGCTTCTGCAAGGGGTACATAGCTGGTGAACTTGGAAACCTCCACCAGCACCCTCACAAGAATCAAGCCAAAGCCCCCAGCCTTTGAGCCTTCCAGGCCCAGACACTCTGGCAAGTTCTACCATCTGCTGGCAAAAGCTGTATATAAGCCTGGGGCCGCAGAGCCCACACCCCAACCATGGCTGGCTCTGTGTGGAGAAAAGAGGCACTTTCAGCCACAGAACCAATGGGGAGGCCAAAGGAGGAGCTGGAGGGAAAGGGGATTCCCTTCCAGAGACTGTGTCCAGTGAGAAAGATGCCAGAAAGCAGGGCCCCTTTCCTTCAGCGGCCACTCAGGACCTGGCACCCAGGTCCTGTAGGGGAGAGCTGCCCTTGGGTGGCCTGGCTACCACACTACGTGCTTCTGTGGGAAAGTTCTCTTCATACTGCCAACATCATGTTTGTGGGGAAGGAGCATTGCTGAGTGGTTGTGGGCATGCTATGGCGCCCTCTGTCAGCAGCCTCCATGGACATGAGGGCCACTGGGGCGTCCTAACTGCATGGCTCGTTTATCCCTGGCAGGTTTATAAGCTTAGCCTTTGTGGGTATAAAAAGGCAACCCAAGTAAAGCACAGAGAGCCCCGGGCACAAGTTCAAATCACAGGCTTCTCCTGTTGTCACTATGTCTTCCCCAAAGGTCAGTGCAAGCTCCTTCCTCTCCTCATCACCTCTAGGACAAGGCATCTTCTCGTCTGCCCTGCAGCTGTAAGCCCATTCTACCCACTTCCCTCCTGGGCCACCCACTCTGGAGGGAGAGGGCAGCCCACCCACCCCAGCTTCTAGAAGCACAGAGGCCTTATTGGAGGACATCTCACTCCACCAAACATCCATCCTGGGGGACTCTGTGAACCCTCATCCCATAGCATGGGGGGGCAGAGTCACATCCACCCCCACACAGCACACACACACAAATACCACACACACCATACACCATGCACCATACACACACACACAAACACCACACATATAACCACATACTGCATCTCCTATACATACCACACACACACCTCACATGCCCCCACACACATATTTGCACATATGCACACCACACGCATGCTCACACTTTACACGTGCACATATGTGTGCACACATATGCATTCCTCACACACACAGCTGTGGAGCGGGTCCAAGGGCCTACCCCATTCGCTAGCCCTGGACACCGCCTGGAAGTCCATGAGGAAGTGACCGCTGGGGCAGCCTCAGAGTAAAATGTGGTGCTTTCTGGAACAGAGGGGAAGTCAGGATTTCAAGGGCTGTTATTAGCACAAGCACAGACTGAAGAGACGGGCATCGGATGGGAAGACGGCCTGAGACCCGGGAGTGCGGTGGCTCTGGCCGAGGGGGGCCCAGCACCAGGCCCTGGGGGTCAGCCCTGCCCATGACCTGGCTGGCTGGAGTGCAGGGGTTGGGGGTTGAAGGGGAAACACCCATAAGGTCGGGCCTTTTGGAGACCATAATCAGAGGAGAGAAGCTGCCAGCAGAAAGGATCCGGCCCCCCTGAGCCTGCAGCTCCCCTGGCTCTGACAGCAGGCCTGGTCACTGGCTCCAGGATGCTCACGCTGGGAACAGCTGGAAACAGAGGACACAAAGCCACTGTGGTGCCCAGCACCAGGCCACCACAGGGTCAGGTTCCACCAATCTTGGTCATGCTGCTGCTGAAAGGAGCACTGGGGGACAAGGACAGCACAGGAGCTGAGCCAGGTGGGGCAGGCAAGGGGACTTTTCCTCCTCCCCTGTGTGCTTGGCTCCCCTCTCCAGGCTCCTACCCCCATGGGCACTGATTAAGTAGTAAGGACCATGCCCTGTCCCGGAGAATCTGGTGGCCAAGGAAGGGAGCTGCCCTCTCTCCTGACGCCCTGATAATCATGCCAACAAAGTACATGAAGCAGGGAAGGGAGGTCTTCCAAGGGGCTGACAACCATGAAGGACGAAGGGTCCTGAGGGCCGTTTCTGATCAGGTGACAGTAAAGGCTGCTCTGGGGGGACCAGGTGGGTCAAGACCTGCATGACAAGAAGGTGGGGAATTGACAACTGAGGGTGTTTTGTGGATGTTTCTGGTAAAGTGACAGGATCTCCATGGAGCCCAGCCAGGGATCTGGAGACCAGGCTGGGTCTCAGATCTTCTGCCAGACTCGCTGGGCAGAATTTTGCATTGTTAGGTGATTCACCTAATTTTTTTCTTTCTCAAGTTCCTCACAGGCAAGATGGGGACAAACCCTGATTAGTCTGTCTCCACAGGCAAGATTAATAATATGAGTTTCGTAAATGGTAAAAGCATATAAATGCAAGGTGTGACTTGGTCAATTCTTAGTTTACATTTGCCTTGGACGACAAGTCATACCATATGGAGAAAGCAGGGCCTCTGCAGCTTCTCTCGCAACCTAGAGAGCTGCAGGAGAGGGTCTTGGTGCTCAGACGGCAAAGGACAGAGCAAGGAACAGGCTCCATGACTGCCATGAGCTGGACAGGACTTCCGCCAATGTCAACATCCAGAAACCTCCTGGCTGCAGGTACAAAATGGTCCAAACCTCTTCTAAACCCAGTACAGGTGGGCAGGTAGGCAGGCTATTTTAAACATCTGAAGCTAAAGTAATTTGAGGAGGGAGAGAGGGAAGGTAGGGAAGGAGACAGGAAAGAACGCAGGGATCGTAAGAGAAGGCAAGGGGGAAGAGGAAGACAGTGAGGATGAAGGAAGAAAATGGAGGAAGGAGAGAGAAGAGGGAGGGAGGAAGGAGACCAAAAGCAGCCTTAGCTGTGCCTGGAAATCACCTGTGGAGCAGGTGCAGAAGGCAGAGTCCTGGACCCCACCCAGAGATTCCAATCCAATGAACCTGTGAAGGGTGGAGGAATCCGTATTTTTCCCATACCCCCTGCCAAGGTCACACTGATGTGTAGCCAGTTGGGGGAACACCTGGTCTCCAGTGGACAAGAACTTGCCCCTCTCCCCCCATCATCGGAGCAAATGAACCCAAAGGTCTAAAGGCCAAATCCCTCTACAAGGCCTCCTAGCAGCCCCCGTCCACTTTCTCCACAGGGGCCGACGACCGACAACAGGGGGCTGCCTAGAGACATTGCTGCTTACCACCCCCTCCCCTCAAGGGTGAGATGTGCTGACCCCTGCGGGCTTCCAAGGCCAGGGTCAGCCATGCTGCCACTCCTGACTCAGGTCCTTGGTCCCTTCTCAGAGCCATTCTTTCTCCTGCAGGGCTGGAGGCCCATGGATGGGGACCCTGGTCGCTTTCTCCTGCTGGGAAGGCATTGCTGCCCCAGTCCCTGGAAGGGGGAGGGTGGGGTGGAGGGCTAGGCCTTCCATTGTGAGCCCCTCACCCACCTGCTGAGGTGCTGCCTTTGACTCTTCCCTGGCCAGCAGGAACTTTCTGAGGTTCACTGTCCTATTATGTTCTCCTCACAACATTTTATGTTATGAAAATGTTCAAACATACAGAAAAGTTGGAGGAATCTTACAGTGAACAACCATGCACCAACCACCGCTACCATTTTCCTAGACCTGTTTTATCACTTGTCTACCCAAGCACCCATCCATCCAACTCTTCTTTACAAAAGCATCTCAAAGTCAACTGCAGGTATCAGTAGACTTCCCCCAAAGTGTAAATATTGTTAACTAGAGTTCAGTAATTGCTTGCAGTTTTTTTTTCCCTGTGAGTGAAATTTACATAACTTAAAATGCATAAATCTCAGGTGTACACTCACTGAATTTTGATGAATGCATACTAGCTATTAGTTTTTCTTTTATACACTCCCTTTCCCCTCTCTTCCATCTCCTCGTTACTTTCTGTCTCTGTGAAGTTGCTTTTTCTACATGCTTCTTATAAGTGACATCATGAAGAATATGTCCTTCTGTGTGCCTTGCTAATTTCATTGAGCTTAATGTTTTCAAAGTTCTTTCATGTTGTTGCCTGCCTCAGAAGTTCATTCTTTTTCATGGCCGAATGATATTCCATGGAGTGTATGTACCACATTTTGTTTCTCCATTCATTTGTTGATGGACACTTGGGTTGTTTGCACCTTTCGGCTACTGTGAATAATGCTGCTATGAACATTGGTTTACAAGTATTTGAGTCCTTGCTTTCACTTTCTTGGATATATACCTAGAAGTGGAATTGAAGCATCATATTGTAATTCGACATTTAACTTTTTGAGAAACCGCCATATTGCTTTCAACAGTGGATGCACCATTTTACATTCCCACCAATAATGCACTAGAGTTCCAATTTCTCTGCATCTTCTCCAATATTTGTTATTTTCTATTTGTTTGTTTGTATTTAATAATAGCCACCCTGCTGGCTACCTTGGTGGTAGTTTTGATTTGCATTTCCCTGTTGACCAACGATGTTGAGCATCTTTTCACATACTTACTGGCTGTCTGCCCATCTTCTTTGGAGAAATGTCGATACAAAACCTTTCACGTCCCATTTGAATGCACAGCCTGGTGTGCATTTATTAAAGACTGGCCACATTTCTCCCTGGACTGAGGTTCACCAGATCTGGGGTCCATCTGAGGACACAGACTCCTGTCTGTGAGGGGTGCCCCATCCCAGGCAGTGGGGTCCACTATCTGTTCCTGGGAAGGGCTGAGGGTCAGAAAATAGCCCAAGACCAATGAGGCGTTGAAGGCTTTTGCTACAACTCCAACAGACACTCCACCTCTGCCAGGGGATTCTTTTCATCCCACTTTGCCTCTTTTTGTTTTCTAAATAGACAATGATAAATGCAATTGTGTCCCAGCATCCTGCCATCCAGTCACATATTTCTTCTTCACCTGCATCTGGGAACCAGATGCAGAGGTGTGTCCAGTGGGGGCTGGGGAGGGCGGGGAACTTTGCAAAGTTATTTCTGTTTCACAGACAGCTCTCAATTCCAATCTTGCAATGCAAAAGCAAAAACTGTTCAGTTATAACAGTGAAGCAACTGGCCCTACATTTTTAGTATAAAAATCCTCAACTCTTGAGCTAACCCTGAGCAGAGACCACCAGAGGGAGACAGAATGACAAAAGAATAAAGCTGTCATTTTAAAGGCGATCCTGTCTCCTCCTTATTTTATTTTTATGGTATAGATTAGACTTACATAAGCATACATGTATTGTATCTGCACAGCTTGGAGACAATGGATAAAATGCTCCAGTTTCTTCCCTGGCAGCCCCCAGCAGAGACCAGAGGCCTCCATTTGAGATACTCGCTTCAGAAACCCCTGGGCTTGCTGAGGGAAAGGATTTAGAGTTCCCACGGAGCCAAGCCCTGAAGCCACCCTGCTAACTGTGGTGAAAAAATATCCTTAAGGTGGGTCATGGACAAAGGTTTCCTACAAGCCAGCCTAAACAGGGGGTCTCCTTCCAAGTTGGGAGGCACATATTAACTGCCTCCTTCTCCCAGGGGTCTGGGGTAGGGTGGGGCAGTGGTGGATGGAGCAGAAGCATAGCTACAATGGGAGCATTTGGGAGCATGGATGTGTATCGGGAAGGCCCACCCCTCCCCGCACCCACAACCCAGCACAGCTGATCTCCTGCCCGGCCATCTGGGTAACAAGTGTAACTACTTCCAACCAATCCCCAGCAAGCCCACAAGTAACTCTTATCATGCAAGTGGAGTCAGATGATGTCTCAAGGTCACCTGTAACTGATCAATTCACTAAGTATTTCAGAGCCCCCATGCGAGAACCTCTGCTGGATGCCGGAACTATGAGGGAGAACCTGGAGCTTGCAGGTGGAAGGAGGGGCTGACACCAATCCCAAAGTCACAAAATAAATGTGTCTCGATGGCCTGCGGTGAATGCCAAGAGGGAAAGCCATAACACTAGGAGGAAGCAAAGGGGGAGACTGCCCTAGGGAGGTCTAAAGAATTGTGGGAATCAACAAGCCAGAAGGAATAGAGGCAAGAGCTCCCCAAGCTGCAGGGAGAGCAGGTGCCAAGGCCCTGTGGTGGCAAGGAGTAAGGCACCTGAGAAGAGCAACAGGACAGCCACACTGCCTGGGCACAGGGGTGAGCTGGCAGGAAGAACAAGATGAGGCACTGAAAAAGTGCTGGCCGGAAGTGAGGACCCTGGGGCCACCCCAAGGACTGTCACTGCAGGGAGCCAATGAGGGACGTGGCATGACCACTCTACCTTTAGAAAGTAACTCTGGCTGCAGAGAGGCAAACAGCAGAGAGGAAGAAGGGAGAAAAACTAAGAGGCTACCTTGGTGGTCAAAGAATGTGCTGATGGTGGTGATGAAAGGCAGATAACTTACTCTGCCAGAGCTGCTGTAACAAATACCACATACTAGTTTACTTAAACAACAGGCATTCATTGTCTCATGGTTTTGGAGGCCAGACATGCACAAAGTGTCAACAGGGTCATGCTTTCTCCAAAGTCTATAGGGTTCTGGAGGTGGCTTGCCAGCAATCCATGACCCATTCTCTAATTCTATCACAAGGCCATCTGTCTACTCCTCACTGTGCCCAAATTTGCTCTAATACGGATTCCCATCATATTGGATTAAAGCCCACCGTGATTGAGTTTGGCCTCACCTAACTAATAACATCTTCAAAGATACTATTTACAAATGGGGTCACGTCCACTGGACTGGGGATTGGGATTGGAATCGGTCTTTTGGGAGACATGACTCAATCCATAACAACAGGTAATGGGGACTGAGATTCATTTTGGAGGTTAAATCAACAGGACTAGAAAGTAGACTGGAGTGTGAGATGAAGGCAAGGAGGGCTGGAAAGCTGGTTGCAGGACTAGCTGGACCGAGGGGCCATTCACTGAGAAGGGGGCAGCGGAGGAGGGCTGGGCTTCGGATTTCAGGCACATTTCATTTTAGGGGCCTGAGAGTCTTATGAAAGATGCTAGGTGGGCAGCTGGGTTGAGAAGTCTGGGCTAGAGAAACCAAATTGGGAATCAACTGTGTGTAGGTGCTATATGAAGCCCCAGACATGGATGAAATCATCAAAGGGGAGGTCATGAAGTGAGGTGGGAAGAGGGTCCAGGACCCAGGTCTATTTAGCACCAGCACTCTGTCTGCATAGCGGAAGGTGACTCACAAATGGGATGAAGGGGCAGACAGAAAGGATGAAGGGAAACCAGAAGAGTGTGCAGTGTTGAGGAAGCCAAAGGCCTCAGATAGGAAAGCATGCCTGTCCATGCCCATGATGGCAAAGCCAACCACAGCAGACCACCATGTTTATTGGAGTAGTGAAAAGGAAGACACAGTGAGCTTGGAGAGATGGGTGGGAAGAGAGCAGAGCAGAAGCCAGCAAATGAGTTGAAGACTGTGGGTGCAGAAAATGAGGCAGCTATTCAAAATTATGGTTGTGAAGTTGATGAGGAAGGTAGAGTAATAGTTGTGGACAGATGCAGGTTGGGGGAGACTTATTCAAAAGCCAGCTGAGTGGAGAGTGAATGCTGCAGGAGAGAAGAGATGTCAGATTGTGTGCAGTTCCAAAGCTCAGAGGGGACCTGGCCTTAGTTGTTGGGGATGGGGGAGGTGGCCCACAGCTCTCATGGAAGAAGAGGGAGGAGGAAAGGCTGGGAGCGGATGGAGGAGCTCTGAGAGCACACACCAGGCAAGCCATAGAGACTACAGAAGAGGCGGCCCTGGGGAAGGGGAATCTAGAACTTGTAGAGGAGTGTCTTAGCATCTAGGCTCCTATGACAAATACCACAAACCAGTTTTGGCTTAAACAACAGGACTTTATTGGTTTACAATTTCAGAGGCTAAAAGGCTGGGAATGGTAGTGTTTTGGCTGGCTGGCAATCCTTGGGTTCTTTGGCTTTCCTGTCACACAGCAACATCCTCTCCTTTCTCTTTCAGGTTCCGTTGACTTCCTGCATCTGCTGTTCCCATGGCTTTCTCTCCCTACATCTGAATTTCTTCTGCTTTTAAAGACCTCCAATAATCTAGGTTAAAGCCCATCTTCATTCATTTGGGCCACATCTTAAATAATAACCTCTTCAAGAGGTCCTATTTACAATGAGTTCACACCCCCAGGAACGCAGATGAAGACCAAGAATCTGTGTTTTTGGGGGTACATAATTCAACCTACCACAAGGATGCAGAGTCATAGAACTGGGGTCCTATAAGAGACCTGTACCTGCAGATTTGGGGAGTTGCCTCCTGGCCCTGGAGAGGCTATGCCCAACCCAAATGCCTCCCCCACCATACTAGCCTGTCCTGAGGCCAGAATCTCCAACATGTTTCTGGATGGGGTCTCCAAAAGGCAGGTGGATCCTGAAAGGCTAATGTGAAAAGAAGAATGCTGTGTGAAGACCCAGACCTGCGGAATGTTAGCTGGGGAAGACTGTGCCCGGGTCTGCAGCATAGGTCAGTATATCACTGGAGGCAAGGAGTTGAGAGGCCTACATTGGGGAACTTCAGGTACCCCACGAACAAGGAAAGTCACTGGCTGCCAGGAGGAAGAGAAGTGATAATGGGAATCAAGGAAGGAAGGTCATAGATTTGGGTGTAGATTTCCTCAAGACAGATCCTAAGCATAAGCTTCTAATATGGAGAACTATGTCCCAGAAAAAAATCATGAAATCAAAAAACTGGAAGATGTAGGAAAAAGCATATGCCTGAGGCTATTCACTGTAGCACCTTTTGAAACAGCAAAAAACTGGGAACCACCCAAATGTGGCTGAATAAGGACTGGTTTGAATACGCTAAGGTGCATCCATCTGCTTGGTGGAGTTCTCTGCAACAGCACGGAATACCTCCACATACCATCTTGCATGGTACAGATCTTTGGCATAATCACCAGGATTTAGTATTAAAGTGAAAAAAGCGAGATGGAGAAATACAGCATAGTACACAATCATCTATCTAAGAAATGGGAAGATATGCTTATAATAAAATATGCAAAATATTAAAAATGGTTATCTATTGTGGGAGGGAAGGGATGGAAGGGTGATAGGGAAAGAAACCAGACATCTTTGCATACGCCCTGTTTTGTGTATCTGCCTGTAGAACCATGTAAGCATTATGCGTAATTAACAAACAAAATTAAATGAACAAAGTGAATTCCTAAGAATTAAAAGAAAAGCAAAACAAATGAATCTAAATTCGCATCCAGTTGTAACATAAGCACAAAGAAGACTATTCCAAATAATTTTAAAACGCAGTAATTTAACTGTACATTGCCAATAGGATATACACTAAAGACAAAAGTCAATGCAAATGAATCTTAAACAGCATTTACACTCCTATGTCCTTGGCAGTGTGATTATCGTTATTCTCAGACTTGTTGTACAATTAGTGGGAAAAACAAATGAGTAATTATGCTGGTATTCTTGAGAAGGGCCTTGGGGCATAGGAGAAAAAGGAGGCAAATGTTAAAAACCCTATAGTCCTGACGAAGTAGCAGCATGAACATGGTGCATTTTATCTTAAAAATAGTGTATTAGTTATCTATTGCTATGTAACAAATTTCCCCAAAACTTAGCCACTTAAAATAAACCTGTATTATCTCACAGTTTATGGCAGTCAGGAGGTAGCTGATCTCTGGCTCAGGGTTTCTCCCAAGGCTAGGTGGTGGCCAGGACTGTAGTCATCTTGAGGCTTGAAAGGATCTTGCTTCCAAGCTCAGTCGTGTGACTCTTGGCAGACCTCAGGTCCTACAAGCTCTTGGCCAGAGATGTCAGTCCCTTGCCACATGGTCTCTCAATAGGGCTACTTACAATGTGGCAGCTTGCTTCCCTCTGAGCAAGTGAGAGAGAACAAGAAAGGGTGAGCACATCAGGAGCCACAGTCTATCATGTTCTATTCACTGGAAGTGCATTGGTCAGTACAGCCTACCCTCGAGGGGAGGAGATTACACAGGGACATGAGTATTAGGAGTTGGAGATCACTGGGGATCATCTTAGAGGCTGCCTACTCCACATGCAGCTTTCCTGCCTCCAAAATACTGACCAAATCAAGTAGAAATGGTACCCAGATTATGGTCTCTAAAAATATCCCAGCACTCCTTGGAGAAATAACTGGTTCTAGGTCTGGGACAAGAAATGTTTAAGATGCCAGAAAGCAAGGAAGCTATTCAAGGCTACTGAGGTCATTTTGCTAGGACTCAGGAACCAACCCAAAGAGGCTCCACTGGCCAAAGATTAGACAACTCAAGCATTAAGAAGGATAATTACAATGCATTGAAACATACCAACTGCAGGTACTGAATCCTGTCCGCTAATAAAGACATGTTCAAGTCTTAACCTTCATTCCTGTGGGTGTGAACTCATTTGTAGGTGGGACCTTTGAAGATGTTTTTATTAGTTAAGGTGTAGACTCATTTGTGACTAGGATCTTCTAAGATCTTGATTAGGTGAAGCCAAATTGAATCAGGGTGGGCCTTAATCCATATGGCCAGAAGACTTACAAAGAGAGGAAATCTTTGCAAGAGATGCAATTAGTCAGAAGAAACTGGAAGTCAGAAAAAGACAGAGAGGAGAGTCTCCATGTCTCCAAGGATGGTCATCACCAGAACACAACTGACTCTGCGAGAAAGCACAGTTTTGCTGGCATCAGATTTTGGGCTTCCAGCCTCCGAACTGTGAACCAATCAATTCTTGTTGTTAAGTCAATGCATTGTGAGGTATTTGCCACAGCAGCTCTGGCAAACTAAGACACCAACTATGTTTAAATCCAAAAATTCCTAAAGATAATATGTAAAACCTCACCGGTTATCTTTGGAGGCTGTTAGGAAAACAACTCATTAATTTGAAAAAATTGAAGTGAAGAGAAGCAATCAAGCATTTATCGTTTTTCCTATATGAATGTTCCTATATACCCTTAACCATGATTAAGGGTAACCGATTAGTTGATGAGGGAGTTTCTCTATATAGAATAATCTCAGCTAGTAAATTACGAAGAAATGATGGAATTAGAATAGCACTATTTTGCTATTCTAGTCAATTAGCAACTTCTAGTCAATTAATAGATCTAGACAATGATCCTTATATGCTGCTAATACCACACAAAGAGAGGCAACCAGCTATGTTCCTCCTGAAGGACATAATGGCATCTATGAAATATTTGTGCTCCAAACAACCAATCTGAATCTCTGTGGAGCCTCCCCATCTAACCGCCATTTTACAGGACACAGATGACACAGGAACATAGTAAACCACATCATGGAGACACAATCAGCAAAATCCAGACTAGGAAACATGATAGGAAAATTGACCCTGTTTCTTCCACGATAAAATCCACAAAATGACTGAAGGAAAGAAAAAAAGAGAGAGGGGTGGAGAATATAGAAAATAAAAGAGATAACAGAGAATTAGGAAATATATCAACCATTGTATCAATGGAGGAACCGTATTTGGATCCTCGTTCAAATAAGCAAGCCGAAAAATGAAAAAATGTGAACACTGGCTAGATACACAATGCTATGCAGAAAAGACTTCTAATTTTATTTTAGTTGTGATAACAGTATTGGAGCCATTTTTTCAAATGGCTTTCCTAACCATGTTGGGTTTGAAGTTGTATGTACTCCAGGCAAGATCATGTTCTTTTAATTCATTCCCATGGGTGCAGAGCTATTGTAGATGGGCTTTTGGGTTAGCTTATTTCAATTGAGATGTGACCCTCCTCATTCAAGGTGGGTCTTAATTCTCTTACTAGAGTCATTTATAGGAGGATAAAAGAAAAAAGCCCCAGAGAAGTTTAGGGAGAAGCTAAGAGAAGCTAATAGAGGCAGAAGCTGAAAGAGAGAAACACGCACAAGCTCAGAGAGGAAGCCAGAAGCTGAAAGCAATGAAACCCAGGACAGAAGGACCAGCAGACATCGCCATGTGCCTTGCATGTGACAAGGAGCCCAAAGTCGGTGGTAGCTGGTCTTCAGGTAGAAAGTGTTGCCTATTGATGCCTTGAATTGGATATTCTCATGACCTCAGAACTGTAAACTTGTAAATTAATAAATCCCCATTGAAAAGCCAACCCATTTCTGCTGTATTGCATGTTGACAGTTTTAGTAAACCAAAACACTAACTTTCAGAGATAAATAGTGAAATTTTTAAAGAGGAAATGATGTGCAGCCTGAGATTTGCTTTAGGATAATCTGGAGAAGAGTGGGGGTGTAGATTAAGCAACACTGTCCTTTAGTGGGAAAATACTGAAACTGCCGATGAGTAAATGAAGTTCATTACGGTATTCTCTCTTCTTTGGCAGATGACTGAAATTTTTTATGATACAAATTAAATTGAAAGAGTGGATCTTTCAAAGAACACTATTTTTTTAAAAGGCACTTCCCACTACTATATAGTATAGCACTGTTCCTTATGAACAAATTAGACAAGAGGGAGAAATAACAGTTTTAAAAAGAAAAGAACAGAAACAGCAAAAAAACTCATTATTTTCAGATGGTATGAGTATACGCCAAGAAAAACCCAAGAAAACTACTGAAAATCTATTTGAAAAAAAACCAATGAGAATTCATTAAGGTAGCAGTTTTGAATTTAATATACCAAAAAAATCAATAGCATTTTTTGTACCTACAAATAGTGAGTTAGAAAAAAATAATGAAACAAAAGATAACATTTACAAAAAGAATAAAAATGGCAAAATGCCAAGGAATAACTACTTAAATAAATGGAAGGATAAAGCTTTTTTTGGGGAAGGGGTGGCTAAGAAAACTGACACTTTTCCCTATATAGATAAATTTAATTAGTGCCAAATAAAAATACTAATAGGAATCTTTATTTTGAAACTAGACAACTTGATTCTAAAATGATAGCAGCAAGGGCAGAAACTAGCCTACTGGTAAAAAAAAAAAATTGAAGGCAAGTCCCCAATAAATAAAGCAGCGTGGTTTGAAACATGAGTGGACAAATCAGGATAACAGTGTAATTGATCCAGAAACAGACCTAACTATGCATGGCAATTTAATGCACGATAAAGGCAGCATTTCAAATCAGTGAGGAAAAGACTCATCAGATAGTTTTTTTTCATAATTGTTTAGCTGCTTGGAATAAAACAATTGAAATACAAATCCTTCTGTATCCAGACACCCAAATAAATTCCAGATAAATCAAACACTTGTTTGTTAAAAAAAACAAAACCATAAAAATTCTAGAAGATAACTTGAGAAATCAAAAAATAATCTCATGTGCGTGAAGATCATACCAAGAGAGAAAAACTCAGTAATCTGAAAGAGAAAAAGGGTAATACATTTGACTACATAAAATGTTCAGCGAGGGTGAAAAATGAGCTGTTAAAAAAATCAAAAGACAATGGTAGCCTGGGAAAAACTTTTGCAACATAAATCAAAGTGCTAATTTCCTTCATATGTAAAGAATAGTACAAACCATTAAGAAACACCAAAAATTGTAAGAGAGAAATGGACAAAGGAACAAACAGGCAATGCACAGGAAACAAAGCACACAGCTTATCAACAAATGAAAGGTGTTGAGCTTCATTTATGATGAAAGATGAGCATGTTAAATCAACAAGATACAGCTTTTCATCCAACTGGGGATAAGATAAAAAAAAGCAGAAGCTGCACAGTGTTAGTGACTGGGCGGGAACAAGTACACTCAGACACAGTTAAGGTCAGCAGGAACCTCCCTCCTCTGCAGAAGGCAATCTGGCAACACCTATTAAAGTTGGTGTGCTCAGAGACTGGAATGCTGCTATATCTAGGAATTGCTTCTATAAAAGAACTCACACATGAACACAAAGACATATCCATAAGGTTGCTCATTGCTGCATTGCCTGGAAACAGCCTGTCAACACAGAGGGGACTGGGTAATACCCAACAGCAAATCCACGGAACAGAATCTTCTGCAGCCACCTATATAATTAGGTGAATTTAGAGTTGTTATCTCCAAGATCTAGCAAGCAATGAAAAAGCAAAGTGTACACTCATATGCCCATTACAAATATCTAATGTTTTAAAAGGGTCTACATCTCAGGCTTTATATGTCCAGGGAGAAAAAATTTCTGGAAGAATTCATAAGAAATCTGACAGTGGCTACACTACAGTGAGGGACTAGGGGATGGGCTGGGGAAGAGTTTTTTTTTTTTGTTTGTTTGTTGTTTTTTTTTTTTCTTTTTTAAATCAGGTGCAGATAGAAAAAGGAGAAGCACTGCGGGATTTCAAGGACAGAATTCATTTTTAACTCTTGTGGCTTTCAGCCTGATCTAAGCACCATTGTGAGAAATCATTAAAAACCTCTAGTAGTGAATAATTTTAAACCACATCTAAGCCCTTTTCCTGCTGACTGAATGTAGCCCTGGAAAAACATGATGGTGTTCATAAAAAGAAACAGCTATTTCAGTTTTCATAATCCCTTCTTGGAATGCTGCGTTTCCCCTCAGGCTGCACAGGTTTGGTTTATGCCTGCCTCCCTGCCAAGAGCCCCCCACACAGCCCAGCCTGTCTAGGCCTGGGCTAGAGCTCAGGACCTCCTGCCCCACTCTCAAGTCGCTTTTGACTGAGAGGACTTATCAGAACAGGTGAAAACCCAATTGCTCACAGCAAACCAAGTTTCTGATCATAAGGGCCCATTGTACAAAACTAAGTGACTTTATCATCAGGAGAACCTCTTAAGAAAAAGAGGGCAGGAGGGGTAAGTTCAGCCCCAGGCCTGAAAATCCAGGGCCTGGGGTCCTCACGTCATCTATGAGACACACACCCAGGGTTGGGAAGCTGACGAGGGGTGGAGTAGATGTAAAAGACCCCAGGGTGCTGCGACTTGGGGCCAAGCAGCATTTTGGCAAGAGCCTAGAGCCATGGGTGGGGTGGTGGGCATTTAATGACACCTTGGCCTGGGCTCTGGCTGTTAGATGAGAGACTGAATATATGAACGAGCAACTGCTAGACCACATATAGAAACAGAACTCTGATCAACTATCTGCAACAACCAGAACATGCAGCAAACCACTATACATAGCAACCAGTCCAGGAAGTTAAATCACAGTCCCTGGAAACTGACCCAAAATAGCACTTGATCAATACCTGGCAGCATCCCTAATTTTTACCCTCACTCCCAACTGAGGGCCAAGCACAGAAAGCCAAATCTGCTCCCCCAACCCATCATATAGGACACCTCACTTCCAGTTATCCCACCTCCAGCTCCCCATGCCAACAGCCTCCAATCAGGTCATGTGTGAAGTCTTTCTTGCTTCCCACCGTAACACTTTTCTATTCCTGCCTGCTTCTGAGTCTCTGGCAAACTCAAGTGACAGTGGCAGACTCCCTTGCTAGAGCAAGCTCTAAATAAATAGCCTTTGCCTGTTCTCATTTGGGAGGTATTCACTGATTTCCACAAAGATTAAGAGGAAAACCAAGTGTGTTGTGCTGAACACCATCCATTGATCTTTGTCATTTTGTATGGAAGCTGCCACAGTTAGGTTTCATTGCTTGGGATCAACATTTGCCTCTAAGTTTTCACAAACACACTGTGAGCATTAGAGAAAAGACAGATGACTACATATTACTCACTTAGAGGTACATGGCCATATGGTCCACTTGGCTTCTTGACCTGCAGAAGATGTTCTGGAAGTGCCCGCTGTTCATCTGCCATGTCAGGATTTCTTCCCTTCAGGTCAGAGGTGGGCCTTTGGTGCAACTGGCATGTTCATGAGGTCGCCTCTGCAGCCTGAACCTTCCCAGTCAGGAGGGGAGCACCCATCCCTGAGCCAGCCTGTGACCATCCAAGGCTCTTCCCTTGGCTGCCTCTGACATGAGAGAGGCCAGCAGTTCCGCATCTGGATGGTTTTCTTACTTTGAGTTCCCTGGGACCCAAATAGTGTGGCTTCTTTAAAGTGAGGGAAGTTCTTCTTTATGTGCTGCCTTCCAAGGGTTGCTCGGGCATTCAGTGTGGTGGGAATGGGCCTGGATTCCGGGACCTGGGTTTCAATCTGGATTTGTACTTACCACCTGGTAACCTCAAGCAGGTTACTTACCCTCTTTGAGCCTCAGTTTACTCACCTAGAATGGTACTTATCTCTCAGCAGTGTGCCTGGCACAAAGTCAACACCTGGCAACTATGACCTATTCCCAATAAATGCAGTAGGAGAGGTAGCTGTATGAAGGTGTGTTGGGGGGCAGTAAATCACCTCGCTGAAAGCTGATGCTGTAAGTACCCAGACATGGGAACAAGTTCAGGCTCATCAGTGATGGGACCTGGGACAAGTTTCTTTAGCCTTGCTGGCATCAGATTTCTATCCTATAAAACGGGGTGAAGTACTCATACAGTGGCCGACCAAGTGACATGAAGCAAAATCCCACACGCAGCACACAGACCAGCACACACCAATCACCCAAAAAAGGTTAAGACGGTATCACTTTAATTGTTACTCTTTTATTATTATTATTAAGCTATCTGATGTGAAATAAGGCATGAGCTGGGACAGAGGGCCTTCCTTCTGAAGGCTCTCTCGGTTTGCCAGAGTTGCTATGACAAACACATGATAGATTTTGGCTTAACAACAGGAATTTATGGTTCATGGTTTAGAAGCTCAAAGAAGTCCACAATCAAGATATCAGCAAGGCTTACCTTCCCCTGGAGTCTGTGGCCTTCTGGTGCTGGCTTGCCACAATCCTCAGAGGTTTGCTGGCTTCCATTTCCACCGCCAATCACATGGTACTCTCCCTGTGCCGGCTCTTCCAGGTTCTGCTGGCTTTTGGCTTCTTCCTGTGGTCATCTTCAACTTCTGGCTTCCGGTTTCTTCTCCTTAGAAGGCCTCCAGTAATATGGATTAAGGCCCACTGCCATGCAGCTGGGCCCCACCTTAACTGAAAACAACGTCATCCTGAGTTCCTGTTTATAATGGGCCCTCGCACACAGGGATGCGGACTGAGGCTAAGAACTTGTCTGAGTTGGGGTGCAAAATCCAGTCTACTACAGACTCCAGGAAGGTTCCCCTCCTGTGAGAGTTCCCAGACGTGGGTGAAGCAGATGTTTCACTCCCATCATGGTCACACTGGGTCTTCTCAGCTCTTCGACCTCTGCAGGGGCTGCTCCCTGGCTGAACGGGGTATTATGGCTGACATCGAGGGCATGCTCACTCAACACTCATTTCCAGATCTTCTCCCCTGCTTCGGGGAAATCTGAACGTGATTCTCCAGGCATCCCTGAAGTTCAGAGGGGGCTGGTCATGAGACACAGTGAAAGAGAAGGAAGCATCTCAGATTGTTCGAAACCAACTCCAAACAACGTAGGGTGGCTCAAACCAATTCAGACTGGAAGAAACTGCTTGTGACCAGCTCAAACCACTGTGAACAACCTTAATTTAGAGTTATTTCTAGAGGAGAGAAGCCCTTTGATTGTTATGACAATATAGGGACCTACAGTTTCAAGGTCCCTTAGGCTTCAACTCAACACTCAGACTCACAGGACCTACTAGGGTTCAACCAGATATGTGGTGGCTGGCTCTGATGGGAATAAGGCAGGAACTAGTGTGTGCCAGCAGGATCTTCAGTGGGAATTATTGCAGAAACCCACGCAGCATCCACATGACCATATAAGAGCCAGTTTCTTTGACCCCGCTCCCAACCCCACATGCCTGAAATTCTGGTGCAAAGAGTATGATCCACCCATCAAGGAGGACATGCGGAAACTATCCCAGTTAATGAGCCTCATGTTCCCAGGAGCTAAGATCTCTTACAACCACTCCATGGATGTAGCTTCCAGGATCTTTTCAAGGGATGTGCCAAGTTACAGGAGTCGCCACTAAGGGAAAACCAAAGCTCCCAAAGGATTACAGTCCTTCCCACTAGATACAGTCAATCCACAAGACTCTCATTTTTGCCATAAGCAATATTGCCTACTGACAGTGCCGACATATCACCTTTTAGGTTACCAGGGTAATGGAGCAGGAGAGTTAACTGAAGGTCATATTCTCATGCAGAGAGTTCATTAACACTTTAACCACTGAAAATGTTTGCTTTCCTGATAAAAAGGGGAAGTTATGTAACAGGTGTGGACTTTTGCCCTTCTTTTTTCTTCCTGCCTGAAATAGGAATTAATGTCTGGTGTTGGACAGCCATTATGTGACAATGAGGTGACACCCCAACCCAGAAGAACCAGAAATGCTAATCCTGATGCCACGAAGCTGTTGAACCAGCAGCTGCTCACCTCTGGGCTATTTTACACAAGACAAATATTTCCTTGTCTGTATAAGCTAATGTTAGGTGGGGATTTTGTTACTTGTACCCACATGCACTCCTAACTGATAAAGGTGTTTAATTTGGGGATGGTTTTCCCATATTCATTACATTCTAGGGTTTTATATCCTTATACTTATGTGTTCCTGTTGCTAAGATTTTTGGCATGGTTGAACATGAATTCCCAAATATTAAGGAATGTGCTTTTGCTTAAGGTCCCTGTATTTTCATAATAATCAGAGCTTCTCTCTTCTAGGAACAACTCTAACTTAAGGCTGTCCACAGTATTTTGAGCTGGTCATAAGCAGCTTCATCTACTCTGAATTGCTTTGAGCCACCCTACGTTGTTTTGAGTTAGTTTAGAATATTCTGAGCTGGTAGAGCTTTCTGGAATGCTAGAAAGCTAGAGGCAGAGGTTCTACTCAGGCATCAAGAGAGGGACGCAGCCTCCTGACACCTCCACTGCCCTCCTCTGCAGACTGGAGGTTGGTTCAAGAGCCAGGAGACCATGATGTCCGAATCATTTCCAAAGAAGTCTGTGGGAATTCTGTTCAAATGGTGACATGCTACAGTGAAAATTGAGCTTCTTGGATCCACAAGCCCCTACCTCATTGGCACATCACCACCCTGGCATTCTGATTACGAGAAAGTGGTGCTGAGAGAAGGTGCATATACCCTTGCTCATGACAGCTGCATCCTGTATCAGGAACCAAATTAAATCCTACTGTGGTGGGTGGGGTGGGTATGGCTTCTTCCTACCAATCAATAGTTCCTGAAAAACTGCAACCAGCCATTTGGGTTGGAATCGTCATTATCTACTGTGACCTCATTAAAACCAGTTTGAGTCATTTTGAACCAGTTAAAACTTAACAAAAACCATGCTTAAACTGCTGGGTAAAACCCAGCTGGGCCTCTTTGAATTGTTCAAAATGGATGAGTCTATATGAATTATGGAATACTCGTTCCAACAGTTTAAAACTTTTTAAAATCCAACTTGAGCAACACTGAGCCAGTTTACAGTAGTCAAAATTTATTTGAGCCAGTAAATCCACTTTGAGCCAGTTTGAGCGGGTTTGGTGGGTTCAAATTAGTCCCCTGAAATTTCTCAGGCTTCAGTTCTTTCTTCAATAAACAAAATCAGAGTGAGGAACATTGGAAGTCCTTTATTTCTGAAGATGAATTTATCTTCCTCCCATAAATATTCACAAACATTATCAGTTTATAAAAAGAATTAATACAATTTACATTGCTTATTATAACACACTGGCAGGGGCAGGAAACACCCTCCTGGCAAAGAGAAAGATCTACTTAAGAGGCTCTTTACTCTCAGTTGGGAGCATAAGCAACAATACCAGAGTCACCTGGGGGAGCCCTGAGAGGTTACCAGAGGCAGTTCACACAAAGCCCACAATGTCAGTCGTCAAGCAGGTATGCGTCCCACACCAAAAAGTGATACAGTGCAGATCAACAAGTTTTGTCTTTTATTGAATGTTGAAATGTCACATTAACCCTTCCAAAGAAGCCAAGAGTGTGGAGGGAAATGAAGGGTCTAAAAAAGAACACAGCCTGAATTTAAATGCAATTATATCCACCATGATTACTAGCCTTAGTTCAACTGGCTGCTTATACAGATGCATTTTAATCGATTAATTCAATCCTAAGATTCATGTGTGATGCAATTAGTGACGTCATAATCGAATGAGACTGTCTACTGTTCCCTATACCAAAATGGGTAAATTGGCTGGTCCTTCCTTCTCTACACAATGGTTTCTGCAGGGCTCACACAATCAGGTGCCCTGGCAGGTGCACGAAACACCCTCCTGGCAAAGAGAAAGATCTACTTAAGAGGCTCTTTACTCTCATTTGGGAGCATAAGCAACAATACCAGAGTCACCTGGGGGAGCCCCGAGAGGTTACCAGAGGCAGTTCACACAAAGTCCTCTTTGCAGGAGAAAAACAAATGTGAAAGCACCTACCCTCAGAGAAAGAAAATTCAAAGTCACTTACCAGCCACAAAACTTGGAAATGATGCCACCTTCTTTGTCTGTTTGGAAATAGGAAACAACAAAACACATAACACTTACAAGCAAATGGTGTAATCTACAACATGAAAAGCTAAACCCCATGAGTGACTGGTGTCCCCAAGTGTTAAGCTCCAAACAGAAATCAGTTTCATTTGGGAAACATGATATTTGGGTTGGGGGCAATTCTCCAGGGAAAACTTGGGGCATACAAATCTACCTTCTATAACCTAGGGACCCTCCAATTAGTGTATCCCTGCTGGCAGGGGGCCTAGAAATCATCCAATCCAATGGCTCTGCAACTGTTAGACATCAGAATTACGTGGGCACATTTTTAAAAGAATAAAGCAGATTGGGGCCTTCTCCATGAGTGACCGTGGTTATTTCATCAAAGGTAGAAGATTTCATTCCAACTGTGTTACCCAGAGAGGCTTAAAGCTTTGTTTTAATAATCTCCATCATGGCAATGTCAGTTCTGTTGTTGATTAAAACCATGGTTCTCAGCAAGGATGATTTTTGTCTCCAAGGGGACATTTGGACAACACCTAGGGACATTTTTGGTTTGTCACAACTTGGGGGTGACATCTGATGAGGAGAGACCAGGGATGATGCTCTACATCCTTCAGTGAATAAGGAAGTTCCCCACAAGAAAGAATTACCCAGCCCAAAATGTCAGTAGGGCCATTGTTGAGAAACTGGTTTAAAGCACAGTTATCATACAATGTGACAGAAGGAGTTTCTCCCAAATCAAGGAACACCAATAGCATCTTCCCACCCCCCATGAGCCATGGGCAACACATGAACACATCTCGGTCCCGATTCAGCAGGAAAGGCCCTTTTCTTCCTCCTCCAGGGCCAACGTGCCCTCCCGCCCCATCCCTCTTACAGACACTGGGGATCCCTTTCCCCTAGGCACGTGGTGGGACATGAACATCGTGGAGAAGACGAATTGACTACTACAGGGTGGGTAGCTCCAACATTAGAGTCCTGCTCAGACCTTCCATCCTCGGGAAATTACCTCCAGAATGTTGTTGTTGTCAACAGGTCCGTTGAGATCGGAGCGCTGCTGCTTCCTTGGCTGTTCCAAACCGTTGCAAACCTGGAACCCAGGAAGATAGAGACTGTGTTTTCCTATGTTAGGAAAATAAATCAGGACACAAAACTGTGCATACAAAACACCAATTTTGTAAAATGCATATGTACATGTGTGTATGTACATAAATAATTATATTTAAACATGTCTGCCATTAATAGGAACATTTTTATATTGCTAAAAAAGTGTTTAAAATAATATTTTAAAAAAGCCTAAATTCTCACTTGAGAATACACACAAATTAGCTAAACTACTACTACAACAAAATTCAATGTCCCAAGGATGTTTCATAAGTTTTCTTTTGAAGAGGCATCACATCACAATTTCCTTCACTTCAGTGAACACAATTTAGGATTTAGGGATGTTTTCTCTACTCAATTCAGAAGCAGGTTCTATAGCACTGAAATCACTTTCTAGAGAATGAAAGCAGGTTTCCGGTGAGCTATTTGCAGAACTCCAGGAAATAAATTATCAAATAGTAACAGTATGATGATGACAGCGAGGGTGATGATATGATGGTGAGTGGCATTTGTCTGGTGCTTTAGGGAACACAAAATCCTTTCTTGCTGGCGATGGATATTCACACTCCTACTTTACAGGTGAGTAAACTGAGGTTGTGTGGGCATTAACTGCTGACTTCCCACAGTACCCAGGGAAAGAACAAGGTACAGTTGCCAGTCCTTCTCCCAGTCCTTATATCATCACCGTTCTGCTCTCTGATGTCATTCAACCTCCCTGGGGTTAGAGAATAAATACAAGATATGGCTCCACCCTCCCAAAACTGCTGACTACTAAAGTGATATGCTCCAAACAATCACCCATCCTAGCTCAGTGGTTCAGCCATTTCTACAAACTGTATGCAGCCATTGGATTGCAGAGATGGTGGGGGTGGAAAGAGGAAGGGAGCTGGGGGGACCAAAAAAGTGGCGCTGGGCCTTCAGGGTGGAAAGGATTTGTCCACAGAGGAAGAAGGGAGGGTATTCCCACACCCCAAGAATAATTCCAGCTCCAGCTGCCCACACACAACCTTCCTGTTGCTGGGAGGCAGTGCTAGCCCAAGTAGGGCAGATGTTTGGTCATCTTCTGCTTCCCTACCCCACTTCTCTGCTAGAAGCCTCAGCCCCCTTAGCTCTCAGGCCCAGCCAGACCATGCAGGAGGCCCTGACTTTGTCCTTCTCTCCTAACATATCCCAAGGCCTAGTATATCCCAAGCCCTTCTCCCCAAGAACTGAACCTGTCCTTCCCCAGACAAGAAGGCTGTGATCTGCTCTTGACTCCACCCCAATGGACACCAATGCTGGCCAAGCTGAGCTGACACAAACTGTTTCTGCCTTGGGACCACTCCTCAGAGGCCCAGCTGGGGCCAGGCATGTTCCTCAAACTCCTCCCAACTGCCACCACTTCTCTATGGCCAAAGCAAGCCTGGCAAAATCTCCAAAAAGGATGTAATGGGGAAATCTCACCCCAAATGCTATTCACATCCTCGTTAAGCAAAATTCTAACTTGGGATGTCCACCCAGACGACACTCTGTTGAATATGCTTTGCTATCTCAAGCTCCACTTGCTTTATTTACAATCTTGTTCGGGTATTCTCTGACACAGTGACATTCCCAAGACTGAGTCCAGGGCCTTCATTTCCTAAAGACCTGCACTGCCTTACCAAAAGCTGCACTGGCACTAGTAACTCCCAAAAAGACCTCAAAGAAACCAACCAACTGAAGAAACTGGTTATGCACACCGCTACTACGCATGTTACAGCTTGGGGTGGAATCTAGTTCCAGGCAGAGAAAAGGCCAGAGGAGCAGGCAACAGGCCTCATCAAGGCAATGGAGAACACCATGGGAGGGGGCAGTGCCAGGATGGAGTCCACCTTGTGGGGCCTTTGGCAAATGCAAGAGGTATTTCCTTGGGAGACGAAGACCCCATGGATAGGACTTGGCCAGCCTTGGCATTGCTGTGTGAAGAAAAAGGCCTCTCCCTGCTACAGGGTGCTGTAGCTTCAGGCCAGGGCCTGTGGCTTGGCTAGAGGAGCAGAGGCTGGAAGTCAGCAGCGCCCAGACCTCATCCATGGGCCACCAGGGTACCTCGTGTTCTTGGGCAACAAGTCTCAAGACCACTTAAAAATGGTAATTTTTCCCCAAACCTTATAAAGACCTGACCTTTTTGTCTAACTCCCTCCCACCCAATGCCTGCTCATCACCATAACGACTGTATCTCACAATAAACAGCCTGGGTTGTTTTTCAAGAGAAGGAGGAGGGTCGGTTGGATGCTTCTCCTTGGGAAATCCCATCTGGTTCTCTAATTTTCATCTTGGGGGCCTTGGCAGCACAGAGCTCAGCATCTGAAATGAACACTTAGCATCTTAGACGAAGATGCCATTTAAATCTTTTTATGCCCTCCTAAGGTACAGTAGGCAGTCACACCTCAAATAAGATGCTGGCAAAAGTACCTCAATCCTTCATAACAGAGAAAGAAAGCAGGATCACATCCCACATCTCGATGCCATCCACTTAAACCCAGCGTGAGCCACTCGGATAAGGTGGTGAGTAAAACATGTGAAAGGCCGATGGGAAATGAAATATGTTAGTGTGGCAGTAAACCCTTTCCACCCCTGGAGCTAGGAAAACAGAAAACTAATGGGCAGAGATTGGTCATAAAGCTCCAGGATCAAGTGACAGCTGTTCAAGGCAGAGATGATTTGCCTGTAATAAAAAATACTAATTTAAATAAATTGTCCTAATAAATTTCTTGGCTCCAGTTGAAACTAAAGCCGGGATTTTTTTTAAGTGTCAATTTTGATTTTGTCTGCTTGATTAAACTGAAAGTACAGCAATATAACTACATTACTTTGGATGAAATAACAGCAAACTAGCTCACACCTACTCATGCTCACACCATCTGTGACAAAGACAGAATGATTCTAAGCATTCTCCGGAATGACAAATGTATTAGTTATATATGGCAGAGCTCAAGTCAGGGGACAGAGAGGATCAGATCAAAGCCAGTCAAGTCACAATTTCCCCACTGAACTCTCATACCTCACTTCAAATGTGCTCCCAGGCCAGGGGAATCCCAGGGCTGGTAACTTACCCATTAGGTGCCAGCCTTGTCTGGGAATCATTTCATGGTCCTTGTTTTCAAGAGTCTATTGTCCCTACTCATCTGACATTCCAACAAAAATTCCATCCTCCAACTTGAGAGGGGAGTCACCAGAGACCTGCAGCACAGCACTAAAAGCTGGGCTGGGTACAGAAACCACGATTTAAACCAGATTTAAACCAGACTCAGCCCTATGAACATATTCTTTCCAAAGCCCTCGACTCCGTCCCCTGACCTACATGTGGCTCAGAAAAATATGACATTTTTCTTTTTTCTTACATTTATTTTACAATTTAGGTCACTCTTGTGATATTTATCTAGAGGACAAAGGGAGCTTAGATAGAGCATTTATTCTTGTAATAGTTATTCTCATGTGGTGAAAATCTGTTCTCAAAGCAGATCTGTGGCTTAAAAGAATCATGACAAGTTACATGACGCCAGACAGTTTATCCAATGTCCAAATATTGCATGGGGCATACTTATGCTAAAGAAGTATCCACTGCTTAACTGAAATTCAAATTTAACTGGTTGTCCTGTATTTTTACTTGCTTTATCTGGCAACCCTCCTGGGGGGCTGAATGTCTGCTACCTCCACCAAAGTCCCGTGTGGCACATCCCAGGGCTTGCCTCAGTGTCTGGGTTCTAGCCATAAGGTCAGCCTGGTCTGCTGAAAACTCTCCTCCATCACTGATGACTGGTCCTGCCTGGGCAAGTATTATATAAGTACCTTATCATTTACACTGTGTCATTTCAAAGAGGTCTTGGAAAGGACAGCACTGCATGTGTGCTCAGACCAGAAAGTGAGAACAGCAGTAGAGTTTTCAAAACTGGTTTCAAATCTACACCAAGCAACCTCCAAATGTAACACACATGGCCAGTCTTAGGCAAGCACCCGCTGAGTGCCAGAAGCCACTCATGGAGGACAGGGGGATCCCCAGATCAAAGGCCCTGAGCTGGACAGCTTCCCATCCAGCATGGAGGCAGGAACTCAGCAGTCCTGCCAGCTCAGACCCCTGTGGCATGAGGCAAGGTACAAACACCCACACAGGTGAACAAAAGCCTCCTTGCAAGATTAGGCCTAAGCAGCTGAAGAGGCGAACACAGAAGCTAAGCCATCAAGGCTTCAAGCTATGACATTTTTGTTTTCATTTAGTCAGAACCTTATGCGCTGCTGGTGGAAACGGAAAATCAAGCAGCCACTGTGGAAAACAAGTATGGAGGTTCCTCGAAAAATTAGACTCAGAATTATGACATGACCCAGCAATTCCACTCCTAGGTATAGGAGAACCGAAAGCAGGGGCTTGAACAGATATTTGCACACAAATGTTCAAAGTGTCCATCAACTGAAAAATAGATCAACAAAATGTGGGATAGACCCACAATGGAATATTATTCAGCCACAAAAAGAAATGAAGTTCTGATTCATGTGACAGCTTGGATGAACCTTGAAGACATCATGTTGAGTGAAATAAGCCAGACACAAAAGGTTACATATTGTATGACTCCATGTATATGAAATATCTGGAACAGGCAAATCCACAGAGACAGAAATTAGATTGGTGGTTATCAGGGGCTGGGGAGATAAGGGAATAGGAAGTGACTGATTCTTGGGTACAGGGTTTCCTTTTGGGGTGATGAAAATGTTCTGGAAATAGTGAGTTAGTTGCATGGCATTGTGAATGTAGTAAATGCCGGTGAATTTTTACATTTTAAACACTTTAAACTGGTTTAAATGGCAAATTTTATGTATATTTTACCACTATAAAAATTTAGGGGGAAAAAAAAGAGTAGCCAGAGCCTTCTAAGCTTCTAACATATAATACCTTTGCTAACGATACCCACTTTCGCTAAATGCGAAACCCTACCTGAAGTCACTGGTAAGACTAGGTGAGACTAATCCTCCTGGGACCTGCTCAAGGAAAGGTGAAGGAGGAGGAGCTCAGGGGAGGGAGGGAGTCCTCAGGAGGCATTTACGGCTCCACATTGCCTCAATCTCAGTAACTCTCCTCTCTCCTTCACCTGCCCCATGTTCTGAGATCCCATAGTCAAATTCATCTGAGGGACAGGTGGGAGTTCCACTGCTGACAGCAAAGAGCGCAGGAGAACTAGGGGGTATCCCGATGGGTCTTGTTTAATCTTCAAATAATAGACTATACACTAGTCCTTTCTACAAATGTGGCTTGGGACCTGCACTGCTGCCTCTCCCACTGCATAAGTTTGCTGCAAACACCTGTGCGTCTTTCCACCCTGCTAATTTAAAGGTGAGAAGCCCTGTGTAAGCAGAGTTTACTGACAGCCACCCACCAACACTAAAAGCAATCGCTCGTCTTTGTCTGAGGTTCTGGGTGGGGGGAAGGGGAGTGGGCAATTCTCCAGGGCACCTGGTGCCCCTTCACAGCCCCCACACATAGCCTTGAGACCTGCACACACCTTCGGAGAAAACCAGCTTAGCATCTGAAAACTGAATGAAATAAAGGTGCATACATCAAAAGGAAATTAAATAACCACTCCTAAGTCAAGATGAGATTAAATTTCCAACACATGTTCTGTAGTTGAATCCCACTAGTAAATGGAGGCCACCATTCCCGGCGTGGAACTACTACTACCAGATCTCTGTTCTCCTAAGAGAAAGCGCTCTCAGCCTGGTTCAATATTATTAGTCCTAAATAATGAACAACTAAGTTCACACTCAGAGGAACTGCTTAGGGCTATGGACATTAAAACAAAATCCTACGGTTCATAATGTGAAAAATAAGTTTAGCCAGCTACCATGGAAAGTACATATCACCAATCCAGTTAACTGCCACTGAATCCACCTGTTCAACTTTTATGAATACACAAAGAATAACTGGTTTTCCTAAAATTGAGGAGAAAGAGAAGGGGAAGGATTGGCTGTTGTTGTTTTTATGGTATACTTAATCTATTTTTGCGTTAATGGTATTTTGTTTCAATGATACTAACAAGGGGTGGATGACCTCAACAGTTTTACTATAAACCAGTCATATGATAAGAATTAATTTGACTAACACTAATAATAATTAATATTTGTTTATAAGTAAGGAGCCCTAATAATTTGAATGCAATGGTGTCTACCTCCTCTTTCGTCTTTTTTGCTTCTGCCAAGGCAGCTCGCTTCTCTTACCAGACAAGACCTGGAAGGAGAGAGGGGAAGGCACCTTCTTCCCACTCAGGATGTGGTGGTCCCACTTCAGACCCATTTTAGTCCTGAGGACTCTCCTGAACTGCCTGGCATCCAGCAGCCCCACACCTTGTGACGGTCCCCATCCCCATGCCCTTATCCCTACCATGGTTACATCAAACTAGTTTTGATAGGGTCAATTTATTTTGGTCTGTTTGATAGTTCAAAAATAAGCTTCCATGGTCCACATTGGCTCGATTTGGTTTTAGAGGACAGAAATTGGCTCAGGCTCTCTGGGCTCGGAATAGCTTTGTGGCAACATGGTGAAATGCACCAAGAAGGTTGGAATTGTTGGTAAATACAGGACTCGTTATGGCGCCTCTCAGGAAAATGGTGAAGAAAATTGAAATCAGCCAGCACGCCAAGTACACTTTCTCCTTCTGTGCCAAACCAAAATGAACAGAAGAGCTGTGAGGATATGGCACTGTGGTTCCTGCATGAAAACAGTAGCTGATGGTGCCTGGACCTACAACACCACCTCTGCAGTCACAGTAAAGTCTGCCATCAGGAGACTGAAGGAATTGAAAGACCAATAGATGCACCACAGCTTGAAACATGTATAGCCTATAATAAATGGGTTAATTTATATATATATAAAAAGAAAGAAATTGGCTCAGGCCAGTTAATAGACCAAAAGCCATTTCTTTTGTTCTTTACCATTATGACTATAGGGCACAAAAAAAAAAAAAAAAAAAAAAAAAAAAATTCTCCCAGGCTAGGATATCTAAAGATGTCACACTGCCCATATTCTATGTGGCCCTGAATCCCTTGGGTTAATTAATTCTGCTTCTTTGTTCTCAGAGTTTAAAGGGTGGTGGTGATGGTAAATATTAGTGGGATACTAAAGCAAGAAAAATGTTGGGCATTGATTTCTCTTCACTACATTTCCCATAATTGGCAAATGCAACGTAGCAAGAGGAACCCTGACCCACCATTGCTCTTGGTTCTGGAACAGGTTTTGAGGGAAGGTAAATGGTGGGATGATCCCTCCTTAACCCTTATATTTCTTAAAGTGGGTTATAATGTGAATTTTATATACTTGGGGTCCAAGACAGGAAGGAAGGAAGGGAAGGAAGGAAACAAGCAGGGAATAGACCACAGCAAGGTAGAGCCTCTGTTTTAAAGGAAGAGAAAGGAGAGAAGGAGGAGTGACCAAAGGAGTCCAGCAGCAAGAGAGAGAAGCTTGGGTCTGAGCCAAGCCTGCATCACAACCAGGACAATCAAAGGGCAGCAGCCCAGAGGTTCCAGGAGCCAAGGTCAAAAACAGACACCTCTTGGGCACCAAGGGCTGCTTCGAGGGGAAGTGGGAACCTGAAGGTTGGATGAGCAATGTTGGGGGGAGAAAGCGCTGCACCAGAAATCAGAGTGGCAGGCAGATCCCAGGGGAAGAATCAGAGGTAACTGCCAGTGCCTGGGCCAAAGGGGCCATGGGAGAAGAGGGTTGGACCAAGAAGGGTGAGTTGAAACCACCCCCTCTCCAACCTGATACCCCACCTTGGTCAAAGCCCAGCTCCAGCTCACTGACCAGTATGGCCAGACTGCACCCAAAGTAGGACAGGATAGCCAACTATGGGGCAGGCCCAGCAGAATGTCATCATGCATGGCCCATGTGTGGTAAACATCCCTTAAATGAAATGGAACCCAGATCAGGCCTAGACCACAATAGCTGATAAATCTGGAGCCTGGCAATAAGCTTCTGGGAGTCTAGTTCCCTAAAGCTCCAATCATTGGAGCCTTGGCTTGGCTCCTCAGTAAAGGTTAACTATCAAATCTACTAATGGACCTGGACTTGGCATGTTTGGGTACCAGCCCTCTTGAGGTCCCGTTCTGTCCCACACCTCCTTTGTCGAAATTTCTGCATGGTGGTTGGTTTTCCTGAGCTGTCCATGAGATGATATGATGGAGGCCTGGGAGTTATTCTTGGTTAGCTTCCCATTACCACTGGTCCCGGGTCTTTTTCAGGCCCTCATTAGCATTTGCTGCGATCTGAGTGCCTTGAGATGAAAACCTCATGACTGCTGTTGCTGTGCTGTCACATCTTGGGCAAGCGAGCCATGTGTGACATTTACATGTCTCTCAGTCTCGTGTTCGGCGATGCAGTCTTTCTTCCTGAACAGAAGATGTTGCTAAAAATTCTTCCACGGAGCCCTGCACACTGCTAGGGACTGTCATGTGACTCACCAACTGTGTGTCAGTTAGATGTGTGCGGAGGCCCAGGTCCACGTGAGTGCTGTGCTGGGGTAGGGGCCACGGAGGGGCCAAGGATGACAGCCGTGGACCCCCAGGGAGCAGAATGCAGGCAGTGCATGCCAGTCAACCTCTCTGTCTTTGGTTTTACAACCACTCTTCTCCCTGATGGCCCTGGTGGTCGCCTCCTCCTCATCATCCTCTGCCCTCCACCCATCCTCTTTGGGGGATCCCGCCAACTCTCACCAATCCAGCCCCATTTCCAGGCTGAGCACACTCCTGCATCTCCATCTTTAGTCCCACTGTAATGGCTGCCTGCCCAAGGCCCCCTCCAGGTCCCAGAACCTAGAACCTCTCAGTCTAACCCACTGCAAAGGGCCCAGCCCCACCCTGGTGAGAAGAGTCTCTAGAACAAGTTTCTCAAATGCACAGTGATGTTTTGCTGGTCTGGCACACGCAGGCAATGATGCCTTGCACTGAGAAGGGAGTGAGGAGGCTGGTAGCTGAGAAAATGGGGGGCAGTTTGTAGGGGAGAAGAACCAGCATGGCTTTGAAGGAGGGCACATGTGTTGGGTGGAAATGGGAGAAGGTGTTCCTGGCTAAGGAGAGAGCACTACCCCACACTGGGAATTAGCAAGAGACGTAGTCTGTCTGGGGCCAGCTGGTCTGCAGGGAAGGAAGGGAGCTGTGTGGGGCTCTAGGTTAACTTCCTATTAGAATCTAAGGGTGAGAAAATCACGGTAGGACCATGGTGGGAACTTTAAAGGTGATTCATCCCTCGGCAGCCCTCAGAGATGTGTGGGTTCTGCCCTGTCCCCCAATTCAGGGACTTGGGAGCAGAAGGGGACAGGGGATGCCCCCCAAGAGGGTATGTTAGAATCCCTTCCCTGGAAGTCCCCAAAGTGCCAAGTGACAGGGAGGGGGGAGGACACACTTGGGGAGCCACACACCTTGGGAGCTGCACCCCTGCTCCACTCATCCCCACCATGGTCAGATCGAGCTTGGGAGGCACCCGTCAACCCCAATCCAGCCTGTCTGTGGGCTCTCACAGACCTGGTCTCCTCTTGTCCTGACTTATAACATGGGTCCCACCCCCCAGGGCACCCATGTCATTCCCAAGGGCAGGGATGCCAAATACTCCACTGATGCCCAGTCCTGCATCTGTATGCTTGGACTTGAAAATTATCCTTGTCATTGTGGTCAGTGTTCTGTATCCCTCCCCATCCACAAACAGTCCTCCATATCGATGCTCCTCCCCACAGCCCTAGGACACGAGTAGCTGTCACCCCTTGTTACCGATGAGAAACTGAGGTGACATGAGCAGGAGGTTCTGGAGCTGGAAGCTAGAGTGGCAAGGATGAGCCCAGGCTTTCTGCTCCAGGATCTGTGCTTTCAACTGCTGCTCTATCTCCAAGGGTGGGGGTGGAGGAGTGTCTTCTCAGTGACTGTTGGTGGAAGAGCTTTGCATGGCTTTCCTGGACAATAAAAGCAGTGTTTTAGAAACCCTGGATTTAAGTAGATTTTCAAAGCACTGTCAGCAATTCTAGATTCCTGCTAAATAAACTGCTCTGTGACAATAACAGCC
Source organism: Choloepus didactylus (assembly GCF_015220235.1). Lineage (NCBI taxonomy): Eukaryota > Metazoa > Chordata > Mammalia > Pilosa > Megalonychidae > Choloepus > Choloepus didactylus. The sequence continues at coordinate 76,084,220 of NC_051310.1, read as the reverse complement.
ATCTCTAGTAATATGTCATCAAGAGGCCTCTTAAAAATCAAGGAAGGCCACCATGCTGCCTCGGCAAAGGAGCCCTGAGCGATCGCATCTGGAATCTTGGACAGGTCAGGTGCTGGCAATGTAGAGGCTGTGCCCACCTGGATTTCTTCTCAGGTTTGGTCCCAGAGGAATGACTGTAGGTGCAGCAGTCACCCTATCCCAGAGCTGGGAGGGGAGGATACTTGGGAAGGGGCTCAGTGCAGGCAATAAAGGAGCACAGGCAGCATGGGAAACCCTTTCCTGCAGCCCCTTTTGTGTAAGGGGAGGGCTGAGACAGCCAGCTGGGGAGAGATGGGTCTGATGCCAGGGATGGCAGAGAAATGGGGATGGCCACAGAATCCAGAGGCAGCACTGTTGGAAGTAAGAGGCCAGCTGCACTTCACTGAGGCCTGGAAGGGTGCAAGGAGCCTTGTATACTTGTGTCATGCTCTGCACCTGCTGCAAAGCCCCGTCCTCAGTGATCATACACTTGCATGCTCCTTCCCCTCCAGCTCCACCATACCTGCATCCAGGTTCAGACAGACTGCTCCCTCCTATGTACAGCACAAATACCAGAGGCCCTCTGCACACCACTGTGCCCCTTAAGCACCCCATTGCCTCACTGGATGCCGATGGGGTGCACGCCCACAACCAAATGATGCTCTTCTCTCAGCCTCTCTGGGCCTGGCATCCTCTTCTACAAAGGGGGCTCTAATCCTTGCTTCCTGTGCTGCATAAAGGCTGAATGGGGCAGGTGTGTGAGGCAGCAGCCCTGAGCCACACACAGTGTCATGGCCCCAACCAGGCAGACCGAGGTGACCTGTGCCCAACCTGGGCAGGCAGGAGTTACCTATGTGCCAGCACCCCTTCTCCCTATTTGGTGCCACCATTCCTACTGCATTCTCTAAAATCTCCACTGAATGCAAATCACAGCAAATCAACTCTACAATGAGCAGCGATAAACAATTTTACGTTTGATGTGGCCTCGGGGTGATGTATCATGCTGCACGTTAAACTGTTGTATTAAGTAGGCTAAGATGCATTGATTTTTCTCTTTTCTATTCTCAGAGGGCTCTTTCTATAACACACTGGCTGAGCTAATGATAAACAGAAACCATGAAAACCCCAAGTAATCAAGACATGCATTTGATGCAACAAGTCCCAAGATGTGGCACTGTCCCATACAGTTGTCATAGATATCAGACCTCTCTGACTCAGTGATCCTTGAAGTCCTGGCCTGCACCAAGCCCACACAGCACACAGAGAAGGAGAGGGAAGAAATCTTCAGTGTCCAAAGGAAGGAGTCTCCGAAGGGAGCACTACAGGACCAGAGCAGAGTTTTTCAGAGAACTTTACCAAATGACACCCGTCACAGGTAACACATGAAAAGTGCCTCCAAAATAACTCGCCCAGCCTTTGCCAAAGCTGACACACAGCAGATCACCAGAGAACTGCAAAAACACTGGGAACAGAATTAGCACTAATGATTTATGTATTTGAATATGGTTCAAAGGGGAAATTTTAGGTCATAATATGTTACTAGAATAGAATTAAAAAAAAAAAAACATAGGGCTGTATAACACAAAGTGAAGTTTAATGTAAACTATGAGCTATAGTTAAGGGTTCAATAAGAATAATATTCTTTCAGCAATTTATAACAAAGTTATGACACTAATGCAAAATGTTAATAATAGAGAAAACTGTGGGAGAGGGGAGTATATGGGGAATCTTTTTTTTCTGCATGATTTTTCTGTAAACCTACAACTTCTCTAATAAAAAATTAAAATATATACATTATATATGATATGTAGAAACAAACAGACAAAACCCCCTACCATCCCGGGCTGCACAAGTGACCAACAGAACCAGGGTCCCTGGTGCTGGAGTTGCATGTCCTTACAATGTCCCCAGGGAGCGCAGAGGAGCAGATTCTGCCCTCTTCAAAGGGAGGGGAAAGGAAGGCTTTCAGGTCTCCAAAGCTCAGCCCTGGAGCTGCCAGGTGGGGTGGGGGGCAGAGCCAGAGTTGGGGAAGGGGTGCCCAAGAGGGGTTCTCTCTTCCACAGCCCCCCTCTCACCTCCAAAGGACACTGAATCACATTGGTAAATGCGGAGATGCCAACTCCACCAGGCTATTCTAGACAAGGCTGGTTTATCAACACGACTCATATATCCTTTAAATGCAGCATATTAAAAAATCAATGTTTTGTGCCAACAAAGCTCAATAAAATTTTTTTTTAATGCCACATGAAAAGTCACTGCTTGATTGACTTCCTTTGTGAACCGAGCCCCTCTTGAAGTTAGGATGGGGTAGCACAAGTGTCTGGGACAATTAAGAGACGGGCTCACTGGTCACCTCCCTGGTCCCGTGACACGTTCACCACAGAAAACAGAGGCTTCCAAGTCCTTTCAGTACCAGGTAAATAGACAACAACATAGAAGAGACTATCGCTTTCCAGGAGGGACCCTGCCCAACTTGCCAACACCAACACATTCACTAGCAGACAAATTTAAACCCATGGTGCAGCTCTCCACCACTTGTAAGCTTGTAACCAAGGCAATGTACTTCTCCCTTGCAAGACTCAACCTCCTCGTCTGGAAAGCGGAAATAATTGTAAGCCCTCTCTCTTTGGATGGTTCTAGACTTAACTGAGATGATACGCATAAAACCTATAGCACAGTGCTGGAATCATCCTGGAATCGAGCGACAGAGTGAGGGGTTAGCAAGCCTTAGGGGTCCTATGCTTTGGCTTTCTGTTCTGGCTTTCTGCTCTCTGTCTGTGAAATTTCAGGTGGTGTTTGCCCCAGAGGTCCTGCATGGAGAAAAGGTTTGCTGACCAAGGGTGTCTGGGATATACATTGGCCAGGCGAGTTTGGAAGTCTGTGGGCTGGTGAGTTGGAAACTTTAATCACAGAGTGAATCTCCAAGAACAGGAAAGGTGTGCGGCAGTTTCTCAAACTCACTTGCCACCCAAATGCTTTGTTTACAGAACACCTCTAGGAATCTGCTTTGGGAAATCCTGACCTGGGTGTCCCAAGACAGGCCATGTGTCTCTTTAATTTGAAAACTCTCTCCAATCGAATTCCCTGATGTCACACAATAGAATATTTTGATGCTAAAATTATACCAAGAATAAAATAATCCATTAGAATCATTCACGCACACGCACCCACACATGCACACAGGGGAAGAAAAGTGGAAAGAAATAAATCAAAATGTTGGTTTGGGGTGAGGCCACAGGTGTTTTGCTTCTTTATACCTTTCCATATTTTCTAAAATTTCCTTCGTTGCTTTTAAATAACTATTTTTTAATGAAAAGTACAAAATACAGATCTTGTCTGTCCCCCCATGGTCACACCCTCACTCCCTGCAATTTTAGTCCAACTCCTTTGTGGCTCACCTCCAGCCTCCCCCGCCCCCCATGCAGACCTCTTGGTTTCACCAGAATTGCGCAAGTGGCAGCTTGACCTGCCAACTAGAGCCTCACAAAATGCACACCAGCCTATGGCCCAGGAGGTTCCGAAGTCCATGCACTCCACCTCCTTTCACACCTCCTTTCACACGGAGCAGCCTCATTTATAATCTCGGCTGGACTAAAGCAGTGGCCTCTGCAAAGCTCACCTAACCACAGGTTGGGGAAAAGGCAATTTTAAAAAGGACCCACCCAATTAAATTCCTCTGTACCCATAGGAGTTAGAAGGGTGACAGATTAGTCATTAACATTGTAAAAATGCTGCAAAGACAATGAAAAACATCTGTCGTAAACACAAAAGAAAACATACTAAAGAAAACATCTGCAACAAAGAGTAACATCTGTAGTGTATAAAGTGCTCCTCTGACATGGAGAAGCATAAAGACTCCAAAAGATAAAAGGCACGAATCAAACATACATAGAAGAGGAGATACAACTAGACAAGATAATCCTGAGGAAATACTGGATGCATGAGAATTATCCTGAGCTAATAAATCAAGAGAAATAAAAGACGGTTTGCACAAAGATGTCCATGGCAGCATTATATATAAGAGAAAATGCCACTCGCATGTGCAATAACAGAGCACACAAGGCCAAATAACATACTACAAGGTCAGCAAAAATAATCATGGAAATTACATAGCAACGTGGAGAACTTTCATACTATGCCATATTTAAAAAGCCAAACGGCAAAATTATGCCTGAGCTACAATGACAGTTACATACTTTATTTATGCTCGATGCTACAGTCTGAAAAGGAGCATGAAAAACTGCATCTGTTTGGGTGGTGGGGACCAGGAAGAGTACATCTGTCATTTCCCATTCCCAATGTTATTGTCATGTTGTTGTCCAGGCTATGACTAACTAAAATGCCATTCAGTATGCTGCGAAATACCCACAACCTAACTGTTCATGTTTTAAAACAAGCAGAAGAGAGGTGATGGATGCCCCGCAAACTTTCCTCCATCTGACATCTTCCACATCACTTCTCAAACCTGACTGTGGGATCCAGTTTACCTGCAGACTCTTATTCAGTAGCTCTGGGCTACAGTCTAAGAGTCTAGTCAGCTCCCCAGGGGTGCCAAAGCTTCTAGTCCAAGGACCACACTTTAAATAGTGACAATCTAAAGCACCTAAGTGGCCCGTTCCACCCACTTCTCCTTTCATATACATGTATTTTTAAAGCATCTGCAGACTCAACAACATATAACAGCTAAACGAACTGCAGTGTCAGCGCCACGGAAAGGAAAGGTGGGTGTGACACTCCTTGGTGCCCTCTTGGGGCCCATGAGTGAGTTTTCCCTGGAGACATGTGCACCTGTCTGAGGCCAAGCCTTTGTGTGGCTTCTGGCACATAGTGGGGCTGTCTCAGGGGAGAGGAAGGCATTCCCTTTTGGAAAGCAAGTTGTGATTTTAAACAGGGAATCACTAAATTTCCCTGGGCACTTCCCTCTTCACATGATCCTACTTTCAAGCTGATTTCTACGGCCAGTGGCTCCTTTGGGTCAAATTTCAAAGAATTCCTCCTCTGGAATAGGCTTTTCTGCTCTACAGGCTATGAAAACCCTGCCCACAGTCCCCCACCAACAGTAGGGACCACCAAACCCCTTGTGCTCAGGAAGAGAGAGCTCAGTACCTGTCTTCATTAGGGGACCTGTCGGCCCTGAGCTGGGAACTGCTGGGTACAACCCTTGATAGAATTAATTTGTAAAGTAAGGAAGGAAGGAAGAAATGCATAAAACAAAACAAAACACAAGCTCTGCAATGATTAACCAGCTTAAATGAACATTTCCAGTGGACACACTGGGGAGGAAAGCTACCTGCTTTTTCCCTTCAGCATTTCTTCTCTGACAACACACTTCCTCTTGGCTCCCCAAATGCCTCAGACTCTCCCACCTCCTCCTGCCCATTCAAACAGCACCTCACACTTCCATTCAATTCCAGGACTTCCAGAGCAAAGGCCCAGAGCCCTTCCCCCAAATTAGAGTCTGATTCAAGCGACCCGCTCCCTCCCATTAGCAGGTGCAGTGGAGCACAGTAAATACAGAACCTTTTCTCTGGAGCGCAGGGGCGGGGGGTGGGGGGGGGGGTGGGGGTGGGGGTGTTGTCAACCTGGGAGGCACTGGCTGCCAATCAACACCCTCATAAAAGCTTCTTCTGTGGTTTACTACTGAAGCCGAGGGGTGAGGTTAAGAAAGCAACAGGTCCCGTAACAGAGGCCAGGATGTCAGGGCAACATGTGCAAGTAATCAAGCCAGAGAAGGACTGCCCACAGGACATGTAGGGCCATAAAGCCCCCCGATGCTGCCCCCACTGGCCTCCTCCACCCGTCATCTGTGTCATCTCAGCCTGGATGCCACAAAGTCCTTTGCTCTCTGGGCCCCGCCACCCCCTTCCCTGGTGACAGCAGCAGCATCCTACCTGCTCTTGGGGCCACTTGAGCCTCTCCTCTGGCGTCCTGCTCTTGGCCTTGAAGCCTCTCTGGATGTCTGCCAGGTGCTTGGCCTCAGGAGGGAGGTTCAGGGACTTGGGCCTGCCCTCATGCCTGCTGGGGCCATGGCTGGCTTCGCCCTGTGGGCAGGCCTCGGGCGAGTCCCCGGATCCCGGCTCGGGCCCCCCGGCACGCGTGTGCTCAGGACTGGCCTCACCGGCGCTGGTGATGCTGCTCGTGCTCAAGCTCATCTTGATCTCGGCCACGATCTGGTCGATGTCCTCCTCTGGGTCCTCCGGGTCCCCGTCCCCGCGCCGCCGGCGATAGGGGGAGGTGCCGGCAGCATTGCCGTTGGCCTCTGTCGGGTAGTACTCCTGGTAGCCCTCTTCACCAGGGCAGTACAGGAGCCCCTCCTCCTGACCGTGGGCCTCCAGGACAGAGGTCTCATCTTCGGGGATAGGGAGGGGGTCATCCGAGTAGTCCTGGCTGCCTTCGGCCCCGTGGCTGAGGGGGTGCAGGCCCGTGGCGTCCGGCCACTCCTCCACGGCCTCCTGGCACTCGTCGGTCTCCAGGTGGTGGCTGCCGTGGGCCAGGTACTCCTCCCCATTGCAGCCCATGCCCTCCAGGTAGCTGTCATCCTCCGGGCAGTACCGGATGTAGTAGGTGATGCCTTCCTCCTCCTCGGGCAAGCCTTCATCGTAGTCCTCCTCCTCGGAGGTATTGTTCACATAGTCAGAGCTGGAGTCCCCGTCTGGGCTGTGGTCAGCACCCTCGGGCTCCGGGGGGACGGGGCTCTCAGGGCGCAGGGTGGCCAGCTCCAGGCCAGTGGGGACATACTCCTCCAGGGGCAGCTCGGTGTCCTCGCCCTCGGGCTCTTGGACGTGGTGGGGCACGGGGCCCGGCCTCACCCCGTGGTCCAGTATGCTGCGCACTGTGCCCGCATGCTTCCGGTTGGCCATGGCGGGCGCTTACTTGGCCATCGTCCCTGGTCTGCAGCAGCTGCAGGGAGCAACATTAAGAAAGAACAGAGTAAGGACATGTCAAAAGCACAGCCAACCTGGGGATGGCACTGAGCCACACCTACAGCCCAGCTGGAGCTCTTCCAAAGCCAAGCTAGTGTATGTGCGTTCAAATCACTTACTATTCCCTACTCAGCGGACTCATCTGTCAGGAATGACATGTGTCCATGCCAAGGAGAAAGGAGGATCCCAAGAGCAAGAGGGAAAGGGCGGCCAAGGCAAAGCTCAGGGCATGTATTGAGAAGCCTAGCTCCCTTCTTCTGGCCCACTCATGACAGCTTCTGAGAAGCCTAGCTCCCTTCTTCTGGCCCACTCATGACAGCTTCTTTAAAATGATCACTCGCTATGGAGACCCCAGATATCATAAAATCAGCTTACTGACTTTGACATAGAAAAAGGAGAAGCTTTCATTTAGAAGACATAAAGAAAGATGGATCATGGCATATATTAATTTTTCTAAGTCTAAGTCTAAGCCTACTTCACCTCCAAGACCATCTCACAGTCTCTCTCCTCTTAAAGTCAGTCCCCACCTCCCTAAAGCATGGCCATCTGTCCTTCCTCCTAACTCCAAATAGAACAGACTTCACTGGGTGACCACTGCTTGGTGGGAACAGTCTAAGCTGAGCAAATCTGTATAGAAGAGAAACACGAGTCTCCAACCTCTGAGGAAGCCCAATGGGACAAGGGCAGAAGAGCGGAGAAGTCGTCTGCCTGGCCAAGGGGGAAAGAGGGACAAATGGGAAGGAGCAACAGATGCAGCTGCAGCTTGCAAGATGTTTATCCCGGTACCACGGGCCACTGCAAAGATCATGTGGGGCCAAACTGGGAAGTCTTGTAGCTCACTGCTCAGCAGTGTACACTTGATCCTACAACTGATGCAGAACTGATGGGGGAATTTTCAGCAGGCACATGCCATGATAGGATTTCCCTTTCAGTCCCATGCCCAGCATGGAGGAGAGAGCAGGGTACAGAGAAGGCAGGAAAAATGGTGAAAAGACCATTCCAGTTCCCTTGGGGAAAGTGAGGGGCTCGGGTCAGGAGAAAGGCATAACAGGGTTTCAAAATTTTGGTTAGTGTTCTGTCTCTTCAGCTGAATGGTTGCAGAGTGTTTGTTTTACTCTTGAAATTGTACTTTTACATTACATATACCCTTTTGTTTACATTATAGTTCATTTGAAAAAAACGGAGTCATTATTTTTAGAAATGTATGCCAGTAGCCCAGTTAAGGAACAAGAGCTTGAACTAAAACAGGGGAAATGGGCTGGGGGAAGAGACCGGGTGAGCATGTAAGGGTAGAATTGATTTTCTGCCAGGTCTGGAGACAGCCTCGGGTAGAGAGTGAAGAGGGGGAGTTATTGGGAATGTCCAGGGCAGACACTGCCCAGGCTCTGAACTGGCCTTGTTTCACACTCTCTTTCTTTCATTTTGTCTCCCCAGATCTTAAATTAAGGCTTTTTGTATTCTGTGCCCCCTAGAGCACCCAGCATGGTCCCCAAAACACACAGATCGTGGTGGTGACCATATGGTCACAATATGAATATTCCCAAAAGAAGTGAGAAAGAAATAATTATTTCATCCACTCCAGACACTGAAAGTGTGAGCATAACTGCTAAATGAGCCCCGAGCTCCAGGGTGTGAATGTGCTCCCAGGCAGGGGGCCATTACCAGGAGGGTCATTCACACTGTAAGTCCACGAGGGGTCCTGGAGTGGCCAGGGATCATTAGCAACGAATACTGAAACAGCCACAGAAGCTTCCCCCCACAAAGCGTCCCACACCAGGAAAATCATCCCTGAGAAGGACCCTCCAGGGTCTGGAAATCCTCAAGAAGTCACCCATCCCCAAATCCCAAAACTGGCTGGACAGTTCCAAAGCTGTTTGCCCAGGTAAAAAAGCACGGGTGTCCGCAAGTCATCAGAGCACGCACCAAGAATGCTGAGCTACCTCGCAGACAATGATGTTTTGACAACAGGTTTCTCCCATGCACGGGGGATGACAACCACACAGAAGCACCTGCTGTGAGAGCGACATGAGGTACACAACCAACACAGGCAGTTCACACACAATCTCCTCTAACAGCAGTCCCTGAAATGGTCCCTCAAAAGTGCGTGAGGAACACAATGGCTAACTCATGGCCTGATTCCGACCCCTGAGTGCCAGAGCAAATGGTGGTGGCAGTACCTGCATGTGAGCACACACCTCTATTTTGGGGGGTGGGGGGCAGCACCAGCTTCACAGCATCTTTGCACCTCCCCAGGCCTGACCCTGGGCGTGGTACACTATAGGTGTTCACATCCTTGCTGAAGGAGCAAACTGCACGGTACCTCTTACTATCTTAACTTCAAAGTCTATGTCCTTTTAGGGATAACTTCTGTGAATACGCAGGGATGCCCAACCCCATACAAAACACCCTCTTGGCCAATATCAGACTAAAAGACTAAAACAGACACATTACGGTAACATGGAACACTCCCAGATCCCATAGTAAAAACTACAACACTGATGTGGTATTGTAGGAGAACTCAGACAGAACCAGGAATTTATATTCAAACTGGGTTTCCTGTTCTCTCCCTAGGCCTTCAAACTACTTCAGAATAATTATTCCAAAGGTACAGCACTGCCACCAACTCTTCAATTTGGACAATAATAACTCAACTCATTGCTCACCCCTGCTTCCTGACATATTTCTTGAAGTATTTTTTTTTTTTGTGGTTTAATTTTAATTTTATTAGAAACATTCCTAGAGTTATATTTTTAGGTAGGAGATAATACCTTTGTGTCTGTAGAATGGCATCTGTCCTCACATAGAATGATATCGGGGTTGGGTGTAAAGTCTCAGATTGCACCACACTGTCTTAGTTAATCTACTTCTATTCTAAGTCTTAAAATTGGGTAGAGTGCAATACTAGTGATAAATAAGAGGGAGGGGTATGGGATATAGGATGTTTGGGGTCTTCTTTTTTCTTTTTATTTCTTTTTCTGGAGTAATGCAAATGGTCTAAAGATGATCATGGTGATGAATACACAAATATGTGATGATACTGTGAACCACTAAGTGTATACTTTGGATGGATTGTATGGTGTGTGAATATATCTCAATAAAATTACATTAAAAAAAGAGTCTCAGACTGCATCCTTACTTGCAATGGTCTGCAAACACTGTTCCATTATCTTCTAGCTTACAGAAATGGACACCAGCAGTTTTCTACTAATCTGATTCTTTTTACTCTGGTACAAAATCTATCCCTTCAGCCTGGAAACTTGTGAGTTTTCCTCTTCATCCAAAGCCCTTACCCCTGGTCCCATGGATGACAACCCATTTGGAAGCGTGATCTTTAAAGATGTCATTTTAGTTAAGGTGAGGCCAAACCCCATCACGGTGGGCCTCAACCCAGTATGACTGGAGTCCTTATAAGTAGAGGAAATATGGGAACAGGAGGAGAGAGATGGAGAAGAAGATGGCCTGTGATGGAGGCAGAGTTGTGTCGTCTGCACTCCACCACCAGAGCGTTACAGACTTCAGAGGAAACAGGATGCAACCGACACCTAGATGCTGGCCTTCCAGCCTCCACAACTGTGAGTCAATAAATTCCTGCTGTTTAAGCCAACCAGTCTGTGACATCTGCTATAGCAGACTTCGCAAACTAAGACACTGAGTATCTTTTTTTTAAAGTAATTCCACCTGGGATTCATTTGGTGAGACTTTTTCACATCAAGCTCCACAACGTCCTTCAGCTAAAAGAAGCTTCCCTCTATTTCTCTTTTTACTTTTCTCTCTCTCTCACATCCTATTTCTCCTTCTGGAACATATCTGGGGTCTTTTCCTCCAAATCACTTAACCATGACACTCATAACACTCATATTTTTTTCATATGAATGACTTTTGTGTGTATTTAAATATTTGATAAGGAAAGTTCTCCTTCATTATTAACAATTTTGGATCTTTCTCTGCTATTTTTATAAGTGAATTCTTCCAAATTAACTTAAGGATTATTGAGTCAAACTCCTTCCAATACGGCTCTAGGATTTTGACTGGGATAGCCTTAAGTTACAGGTTACCTTAGAGAAAATTTTCATATTTCAATACTGGGTCTTCTTCACCAAGAAGTATGGTGAAATCTCCCCCATTCATTCAAATCTTAAATATCTCTCAACAGGGTTGTAGTTTTCTTCGTAGCCACAGACATCTCATTTTAGATATATTATTTTGTGTGTGTGTGTCTGCTGTGAATGGATTTTTTTCCTCCCATTATATGTTTACTTCGTAAGGGTTGGGATACAGGAAAAGATGTATCTTGGTCTTGCAAAAGTCCACCTTACTAAACTACTTTTAGATTCTAATAGTTTTCAGTTGATAACGATGCCACTATCAGTCCTTTAGAGCACTTCATTATCTTGCCTGGCTGCACTTGCCCTGCCCTTCCCTATACAGTTATTAACAGTGGTACTAAAAGGCATCCTTGACTTACTCCTAATTTTTTCATCAGGACTGGGACCAGGAAGAGGCCACTGCACTTGCCTTGAGTGCAAAATTTAATGGGCATAAAAACCTTAGGAATCAAATAAATAATATTTTAGTTCAATATTTCAAAACCTTGATGAACAAAATAACAGAATATTACATAAAGACAGGTTCAGTAGTATTGATTTTTCTCTTTTGCCTTGGGTTCCAAGACGGCTTGGCTGGGTGCAGTTAACGATCTTGTTTTTATGTTTTCACCCTACATACAATGCCAGGTGTTGGCTAAAGACAGCTCCTATCTAGGTTTGATGGCTCAGACCGTCTGATCTGCTTCTTTTCCCACAGACCCAGAGCCAAAGGGACCCACAGCAGCCTCCTGGAAGGAAGCTAGCATCTTACAAGTCTCTGCAGAACTATACATTCACTTTGGGTATGGGAAAGAGCCCTCCTGTTAAAGATGAAGACAAGAGGGCTGTTTTGATTCAGAGCCCCATTTAGCTTGGGGTGACATACTTAATGCCTCCCCCCACCGTCTGACTTCCCTGCCCTTGGGAAGTGGGAATAGCACCTGCCTGTGGGGCTTTGAAGTGGGTTAAACAGGAAGTAACTATGAAACACTTTTTAAATATAATCTAAAAACTGTAAGCAAGCAGGAAATTGTAAAGTAGCCTTAAAAACGTAACCTTCAAAGCTTGAAACAGGCTATGACGGAAGCTCTTATTCTCCAAAAGAAGCATGTGTAAATGCAAAGTCTGAAACAATATGTAAAGTCAAGTCTGCACCCAGAAATGAATAAAGCCTTCTCAACTACCTACCTAGATACCTGGATGCACCTTTCCCAGGTGTCACCTAGTTCCTGAAGAAACCAGGAAATAACTAAAATACCAAAGTTCTCCAAACCTGTTACGTGTTAACCATAATAATTAACTCTGTCTCTCATGAGTTTAGTCAATTAAAGAATCACTGGGAGATTGCCCCAAACCTCCCAGATATAGATAAGCCTTTGTCTATCACTCTTGTTGCATGTTAATTAAATGATTATCTCTGTTTGTCTCTGAACCTGCATAAAAACCAACTAAAGAAAGACTTCAGGGAGGCGGATTTGGGAAACCTTCCCCCTCTGTCTCCCGCCAGTATAAATAAACCCTCTTTTCCTCTTCAGCCTGGTTCAGTGTGACTTCTATTAACCACGCCGAGTGACAAACCCATATTTGGGAAGTGACCCTTTTACAACCAAGGCAGGTCTCAACTCCATCAGTGATTTCTGTTTAGTTTTTTGGTTGGCTGTTTGTCTTTACAGGAAGTTAAGGGCAACTTTAAATGAAATTTTAAGGGGGGGGGATGCCTGATCAGGCGTAATATCTTAGAAAGGAACTCTGCCTACAGTAGGTGGATGGGAGACCCTCTGTCGAGCAGTGCTGATACTGGCCATGAACACAGTGGGCCTCTTGGCACTGGGATGTGACTGGGTCTGGGTGGGACTGCAGGGTGGGGAGAGCTCCTTGTGAAAAGCCAAATTCCCACAAGACTCCCCCAACTCACTAATCTTCTCACTTTGGTGAGCACAAGACTCACTTGGAAAGTATGCAAGTTCATGGGCCCAAGATCCCGAGGACGTGGTCCCAAGGTCAGGCCTTGAGCTGCAAGTGGTTCCAATGTTGGGGGCCCCATGGTGGCAATTGACAACTCAGCCCCAGACAGATGCTGGAGGGTCTCTGGCAAATTCCCACTGCCTACATTACAGATTCGACCTCCTTGCCAGAAATACAAGGCCATTCCCTAAACGCCCCAAGTGGGCAAGAGACTTTCACCACTTCTTCAAGAGCCTCCTCCTGGGTGGCTCTACCAAATGGCCAGCAGGGGTAAAGAGGATGGTGGGGACAGGGGAGGTTGGAAGCCCATGGGTTGTTCAGATAACAGCAGACACTTACAGGGATCAGGGTGGGGATAAAGGAGGGAAGGGAGAAAGAAATGTATGTGGAACAAAGTGGTTCTTTAAAAAACCAAAAACCAAAAAAGCACAGTTCTACTGAATTTACAATTTCCTGTTTAGTTCAATAAACATGCATTTGAAAGAGCCTAGTTAACACATTGCCCTTGTGTTCAAGGACTTTGCAGCCCAATGATAAAGGATTCTATTTAGGACACCTCTATTTACAAGCACCTTTATCAGGGAAGCCTTTTAGTGCCTGAAGGGAGGTCCCACGCAGCACCCCCAAATCCTGCCTGCCCAGGTTGCAGAGATCCACAAACTCACACACAACTATCTCCTGAAAAGTTCTGCAATTATTTCAATCCCATCCTCCTTCTGTGGGTCCTACAGCTTCCCTGTGGGAGGGCAGGAACAGATTCACTCCACGCCTCCAGAACCAGCCCCAAGATGTGAAAAATCTAGTGCATTGTTGGTTTCACTGCTGCAGGCAGCTTTTTGGCCTCAGGAAGTAACTGCTTCAGAAGGCACATTGTTTCCTGGGGATAAGGATTACAGTCTGTTTTCCTGTGTTTTTTTAACAGGGGACTTGGGGGATAATGGAAGCTCACCCACAGTGGGTCCCCCGGAGAGAGAGCCACTGTTAGTTTCGTGTTGTATTTCTTTCCAGTCTTTTTTTTTTTTCCAGTGCATCTCTTCTGCATGGCTGGCATTTTATTGCAAACTCAGTGACAGGTTTTTCTCTTTTTTCTTAACATCATATAATAAGCATTAGAAACTCCCCATAAATCCCATTTATTTAATAGCTATGTAATATTTCCTGACATTACACAGGTATCTCACCATTCCCATATTGAACATATGGGTTGTGTCCTATTTTTGATTCATAAATAATGCCCCAAAGATATACTACAGGCCTCCTTCCCCACTTCCCCGGGTTTTATCCAGAACCTTTTAAAAAGTTCTCTGCTGAGAAAGGGGGCAAGATGGCAGCATAGAGAGGAGTGGAAATTAGTCAGTCCCCTGGAGTAACTAATAAACAACAAAGAACAACTAGTAAATAATAAGGAATAACTGCTGGGGAACAACCATGGCTGTCTACACATCATACACCAACCAGGATTAGGAAGAATGCCTGAGATCACAGCATAAAATTTGTAAGTAAAACTGTGAAATCATGCCGGGAGCCCCCTCCCCACATGGCAGGCTGAGCTGCAAAACCTCACTGTGGTAGAAAGCAGCACTCTCTGAGCAAGCGAATATAGCTCAGCCCAGCTCCAACTGGGGATTTAATTAACAAATGTGGATTGCTGAATACAAGTTACAAACCTCTAACCAGCAGACAGAGGCTTTTAGTGATGGCTGACCTTACAGAGCCAGAGGACTCCTCCGTCCCGGGAGAGGGAGCCCAGAAGACCAGATGTTACCTTTGTCTGACAGGTGAAACTGGGGGGGACATGTACTGGCTCTGAAAGGGGGCCTTCTGTCCCTTTTTCTCTCTCTCAACCTGAGCGGCTCAGTGGAGAAAGCCTCAGCCATTTTAAGTTCACAGTGCTCTGACCCAGATAGGAGTGGAGACAGCAGAGTCAGAGAGACAAAGGAGCTATTCAAATGCAGATGATAACTCCCTAGGGGGTGTATCTTCCCTAAGAGGAAGGAGGTGGGTCCCAGCCCTACTACAGATCTTCCCTTCAGAACCAGACCCCAGAGCCTGAGGGACAACAGCCAAAACAGAAACTAAAGGGGGCACACCTGCTTACACCAGTCGTGAGAGACAGGCTGACAGCTGCCACCTGCTGGGCAGGTTAGGAAAAGCACAGTGGCTAGAGACCTCACAGGAAAGACTGTCAATCTCTAAGACACACCTGCAGGGAGACTTCAGACTGAATTTAACCCCATTCTGAGATCTGAACCTGTTCTGGTCTGGGAAAATCTGATTGCGGTATCCAAGGGAACCAGACGCCTAGATAATGGAAAACTACAATCTACACTAGGAGAAATGAAGATATGGACCAGTCAAAGGAACAAACTTACACCTCAATCAAGATACAGTTGAGATATTGTTTCACTTTAATGAAACAATCTACTGAAGATTTTCAAAGAAATATGCTAAATCAAATCAAAAACCAAATCAACGAGCTCAGGGAAGATATGGTAAAAGACCTGAAGGCTATAAAGGAAACACTGGGGGAGTTCCAGAAGATGGTGGATTAGGAGAGACAGGGCAAAAAAAGTCTCCATGAAAAATACTAGATAAAAGACAGAAAGTGATCCAGAGCACCAGTTCCAGTGAGGCACCAGCTGCACAAGTCTGCTAGATGCACGGGGACCATGCACTTGGAGAAAACTGGAGTCTGTGTTCTGAAATGAGTGAGTGAGCCTGCTGGAGAACCGGCGGCCATGCCATGGTCTAGGGAAAATGAGGCTTTGTGTTTGGAGTCAGATTAGTTTTAAAAACCCAAAAGCAGCTGCGGATCTGGCAGTGAGAGCCGCACACTGAAGGGCAACGTGAGCTGCTTCCCAACAACCCATGGGCACACCTCAATATCTGGCATGGATGAAAGCGTTTTGCACACCCACAGCTAACTGTCTTGGAGCTAAGAAGGCAGAGATCAGCAAAAAAGGGAAAAACAACCATACCCCATGCAGCCATCTTCCCAGCAGGCTGGGAACACTCCTGCCTGGTGCCTGATGCTGCAGCCCAGAGCTGTGCCACACAACCTGGCATAGTGGGAAGTGTCTCCCGCAACATGCACACATGCCCCAATAGCTGGCATGGACAATAGCCTTTCGCACATTTGCAGCTAATTGTCCTGGAGCTAGGAAGTAACAAGATACAAGATTAATGCACATAAGTCAGTAATATTTCTATACACTAGAAATGACCAAAGTGAAGAGACACTCAAGAAAAAGATACCATTTTCAATAGCTACCAAAAAAATCAAGTAACTAGGAATGAAATTAACCAAAATGTAAAAGACCTATATAAAGAAAAGTGCATAATTCTACTAAAAGAAATAGAAAGGGACCTTATAAGATGGAAAAATATTCCATGTTCATGGGTAGGAAGGCTAAATATCATTAAGATGACAATTCTACCCAAACTATTCTACAGATTCAATGCAATCCCTATCAAAATTCCAACACCCTACTTTGCAGACTTGGGAAAGCTAGTTATCAAATTTATTTGGAAAGGGAAGATGCCTCGAGTTGCTAAAAAACACTCTAAAAGAGAACAACAAAGCAGGAAGACATACACTCCCTGACTCTGAAGCTTATTATAAAGCCTAGTAGTCAAAACAGCATGGTACTCACACAAAAAAAGACATGTTGATCAATGGAATCAAATTGAGAATTTGGAGATAGACCCCAAGATCTACGGTCAACTGATCTCTGATAAGGCCCCCAAAGCCACTGAACTGGGACATACAATCTTTTCAACAAATGGGGCTGGGAGAGTTGGAAATCCATATCCAAAAGAATGAAAGAGGATCCCTACCTCACACTCTATGCAAAAATTAACTCAAAATGGGTTAAAGAGCTCAACATAAGAGACAGTACCATAAAACTAGAATATAATGTAGGGAAACATCTTCAAGACTTGTATTAGGTGGTCACATCCTAGACCTTATACCCAAAGCGCAAACAACAAAAGAAAAAAATAGACAAATGGGAACTTCACAAACGTAGAAGTTTCTGTACCTCAGAGGAATTTGTCAAAAAGGTGAAGAGGCAGCCAATTCAATGGGAAAAAAAAATTTGGAAACCATGTATCTGATAAAAGACTGAAATCTTGCATATACAAAGAAATCCTACAACTCAATGACAATAGTACAGACAGCGCAATTATAAAATGGACAAAAGATATGAAAAGACAGTTCTCTGAAGAGGATATACAAATGGCCAAGAAACACATGAAAAAATGTTCAGCTTCATTAGCTATTAGAGAGATGCAAATTAAGACCACAAGGAAATACCATCTCACACCAATTAGAATGGCTGCCATTAAACAAAGAGGAAACTACAATTGCTGGAGAGGATGTGGAGAAATTTGAACTGTTATTCATTGTTGGTGGAACTTTATAATGTTTCAGCCACTCTGGAAGATAGTCTGGCACTTCCTGAGAGAACTAGATATAGAGTTCTCCTTCAGTCCAGCAATTGCACTTCTTGGTGTATACCTGGAATGTCTGAAAGCAGTGATGCAAACATGTATCTCCATGCCAATGTTCATAGTAGCATTATTCACAATTGCCTAGAGAGGGAAACAACAGATGAGTGGATAAATATAATGTGGTACATACACACAATGGAATACAATGTAGCAATAAGGAGGAACAATGTCATGAAATGTATGATGACTTAGATTAACCTTGAAAACATAATGCTGAACAAAATAAGCCAGGCACAAAAAGAGAAATATTATATGCTACCACTAATGTGAACACTGAAAAATGTAAAATAAATGTTTTATAATGAAGAATGTAGGAGACCTAGCAATAGATAGCAATTAGTGAAGGGGGAATGATATTCTAATAAGAACAGATAAGTTATGATGGGTAAATTAAACATTCTGGGAATGCCCAGGAATGACTATGGTTTGTTAATTTCTGGTGGGCATGGTAGGAACAAGTTCACAAAAATGTTATCTTAGGTTAGCTGTCTTTCTTATTCCTTTGCTGGGTTACAGTCTGTATATTTTCTTGGGGTAGAGTAGGAACATATTGGAAGTAATGTAGTTACTTTAGGTTAGGTGTCTTTTTCTCATTCCCTTGTTTTGGTTTGTTTGAAATGGTTTTTTATTATATGGTTTTTAAAATTTCTTAAAATAGTTAATAGTTAATTTAAAAAAAAACAACAATGAAAAAATATGCAGAGCCCCCCTGAGAAGTTGGGGGAAAATGCAGAAGTGTTGGACTTCCACACCTGGATGACTGTTGATGTCCTCACAAACATAGAGCACTGGAGGTTTGATGTGCCAAACCCTCTATCATGGGACTTCCCCTTGGGAAGCCTATTACCGCAAAGGAGAGGCTAGGCCTGCTTATAATTGTGCCTAAGAGTCTCCCCCGAATGCCTCTTTGTTGCTCAGATGTGGCCCTCTCTCTTTAGCTAAGCCAACTTGGTAGGTGGAATCACTGCCCTCCCCACCATGTGGGATCTGACACCCAAGGGTGTAAATCTCCCTGGTAACGTGGAATATGACTCCTGGGGAAGAATCTAGACCCGGCATCATGGGATGGCAAAAGGGAGATGCTAAATGAAATGAAATAAAGTTTCAGTGGTTGAGAGATACCAAAAGGGCCGAGAGGTTACTCTGGTGGGCACTTTTAGGCACAATATAGATAACTCTTCTTAGGTTTTAATGAATTGGAATAGCCAGTAGTAAATAACTGAACCTATCAAACTACAACCCAGTGTTCTTGAATCTTGAAGATGATTGTATAACAATGGAGCTTACAAGGGTGACTATGTGACTGTGAAAGCCTTGTGGATCACACTCCCATTTACCCAGTGTACAGACGGATGGGTAGAAAAAAGGAGGCAAAAAAAAAAAAAAAAAAAAAAAAACCGGAAGGAAATAATAGGGCGAGTGGTGGTCAATTTGGGTGTTCTGTTTTTACTCTTAACTTTTTATTCTTACTTTCACTTTTTCTGGTACAAGGAAAATATTAAAAAAATAGATCAGGGTAATGAATGAACAACTATATGATCGTAATGTGATCAGTGGTTTATATACTTTGGATGATTGTATGGGATGTTAATAAATCTTAATAAAATAAATTAAAAAAAAAAAAAACATGGGCTTCTGACTCCAGTGCCCATTTTCTTTCTGCTATATTAGCCCCTGGTAAATTTCTACTTGGATTTAATTTCAGGAGGAAAATGTTTCTGCTGATGTATTGTCATCCAATAAGCAAAATTTGTATGTATCCCTTTTTGTTTTAGTGACTAGAAAACTTGTAATGAAATTTATTGCCCAAGTATAATTATCTAATTAACTGTGAAAGAATGTATCCCTTTACTTCCATTTGCATAGATTCTTATTTTTGGTGGCCTGGTTTATATTTATGTTTTCACTATCTTACTGTATTATTCTTGGGTGTGTCATCTGAAAACTGTACAGATTATCAAGAAACCAGTGAAAATTCATACTTTTTTCAAGTGTTTGAGAGCTGTATTAGGTTGGGGGTGGGTAGTAAAAGGATATAACTAGGTCTCTGGCATCAAGAAACTTACAGTTTAATTGAGGAAAATAAGATCTGTACATGGAAATGATGAGGCTGTAAATAAATTCCAACCAAGAGGAATATGGACAAAGTGCAAGATAGCTCCAAAGAGGGGGAGAGATTTCTGAAAGTGAGGGTTATAGTGAGGACTTTCTGAATTTTGGGCTTAAAATTCCAGAATGCAAACTGTGCCACGTGGTAGAATAAAAGAGCTAGAAGACTCTTGCTCTCCTAAGAAAGTTAAGTACATCATTTGCTTACTCTTTTAATATCCTTTTGTTTACCTCTTTTTGTTAGTTTGAAGCTGAATGAATCCCAGAAAAGTATGCTCTTAAAGTTAATCCATTCCTGTGGATGTGTATCCATTTTAAGGAGGTTCTTTCAGTGAGTAGGATCTTAAGACATGACCCACTTCATTCAGGGTGGGTCTTAATCCTCTTACTGGAGACTTCAATAATTGGGATGAACACAGACAGAAAGACACAGAAACAGAGAGAAACAGAGAGGAAACCACTGAAGCCAGAAGCTCGATGCAACAAAACCCAGGAGAGAAGTGGGAGACCAGCAGATGCTACTATGTGCCTTGCTATCTGACAGAGGGGTCCAGGATTACTGGCAGCCTGTCTTCAGGAAGAAGGCATCATCTTGATAATGCCTTGATTGGGACATTTTCATGGCCTCAGAACTGTAAGCTTGTAAACTAATAAATTCCCAATTCCTAAAAGCAAAAAAAAAAAAAAAAAAAAAAAAAAAAAAAAAAAAAAAAAAAGAAAGAAAGAAAAAGAAAAGAAGAGAAAAAAAAAAAAACACTGGGCAAACATAAGGCAGAAATTGAAAGTTTGTAAAAACAACTGGCAGAATCTATGGAAATAAAAGGTACAACACAAGCGATGAAAAATACAATGGAGACATACAACAGCAGATCTCAAGAGGCAGAAGAAAACACTCAGGAACTGCAGAACAAGACACCCAAAATCCTACACACAAAAGAACAGATAGGGGAAAGAATGGAAAAATGTGAGCAATGTCTCAGGGAATTAAATGAAAATATGAAGCACATGGACATATATGTCTTGGGTGTCCCAAAAGGAGAAGAGAAGGGAAAAGGGGAGATAATCAATGAAAATTTCCCATCTCTTACGAAAGACATAAAATTACAGATCCAGGAAGTGCAGCAGACCCCAAACAGAATAGATCTCAATAGATCTACACCAAGACACTTAATATTCAGATTGTCAACTGTCAAAGACAAAGAGAGGATCCTGAAAGCAGCAAGAGAAAAGCAATCCATCACATACAAAGGAAGCTTGATAAGACGATGTGCAGATTTCTCAGTAGAAACCATGGAGGCAACAAGGAAGTGGTGTGATATATTTAAGATACTGAAATAGAAAAACTGCCAACCAAGAATCCTAGTCAGCAAAACTGTCCTTCAAATATGATGAGGAGTTTAAAATATTCTCCGACAAACAGACAATGAGAGAGTTTGTGAATAAGATACCTTTGCTACAGGAAATACCAAAGGGAGCACTACAGACAGATAAGAAAAGACAGGAGTTTGCTTGGAACACAATTTTGGGTGATGGTAGCACAGCAGTGTAAGTACACTGAAGAAAGATGACTGGATGGTTGAAAGAGGAAGGTTAGGAGCATGTGGGAAACCAGAAGGAAAGAAAAAAGATAAAGACTGGGACTGTATAACTCACTGAAACCTAAAGTGCTCAATAATTGTGATAAAATGTACAAATACGTTTTTACATGAGGGAGAACAAATGAATATCAACCTGCAAGGTGTTAAAAATAGGGTGGTGGAGGCGGGGCAAGATGGCAGACTGGTGAGCTGTATGTTTTAGTTACTCCTCCAGGAAAGTAGGTAAAAAGCCAGGAACTGCGTGGACTGGACACCACAGAGCAATCTGTCTTTGGGCATACTTCATACAACACCCATGAAAACGTGGAACTGCTGAGATCAGCGAAATCTGTAAGTTTTTGCGGCCAGGGGACCCGCGCCCCTCCCTGCCAGGCTCAGTCCCGGGGGAGGAGGGGCTGTCAGCTCCAGGAAGGAGAAGGGAGAATTGCAGTGGCTGCTCTGATCGGAAACTCATTCTACTGATTCAAACTCCAACCATAGATAGACTGAGACCAGACACCAGAGACTCTGAGAGCAGCCAGCCCAGCAGAGAGGAGACAGGCATAGAAAAAAAACAACACGAAAAACTCCAAAATAAAAGCAGAGGATTTTTGGAGTTCTGGTGAACACAGAAAGGGGAAGGGCGGAGATCAGGCCTTGAGGCGCATATGCAAATCCCGAAGCAAGGCTGATCTCTCTGCCCTGAACACCTTTCCTTAATGGCCCTGGTTGCTTTGTCTATTAGCATTTCAATAACCCATTAGATCTCTGAGGAGGGCCGTTTTTTTTTTTTTTTTTTTTTTAAATCCTTTTTGCTTTTTCTAAAACAATTACTCTAAGAAGCTCAATACAGAAAGCTTCAAAGAATTGAAATTTGGGCACGTCAAGTCAAGAGCAGAACTAAGAGAGCTCTGAGACAAAAGGCAATAATCCAGTGGCTGAGAAAATTCACTAAACAACACAACTTCCCAAGAAAAGGGGGGTGTCCGCTCACAGCCACCATCCTGGTGGACAGGAAACACTCCTGCCCATCGCCAGCCCCATAGCCCAGAGCTGCCCCAGACAACCCAGTGTGACGGAAGTGCTTCAAATAACAGGCACACACCACAAAACTGGGCGTGGACATTAGCCTTCCCTGCAACCTCAGCTGAATGTCCCAGAGCTGGGAAGGGGGAGCAGTGTGAATTAACAGAGCCCCATTCAGCCATCATTTGAGCAGACTGGGAGCCTCCCAACACAGCCCAGAAGCCCAGAACTGCCCTGGGGGGACGGCACTCACCTGTGACATAGCACAGTCATCCCTCAACAGAGGACCCGGGGTGCACAGCCTGGAAGAGGGGCCCACTTGCAAGTCTCAGGAGCCATACGCCAATACCAAAGACTTGTGGGTCAGTGGCAGAGACAAACTGTGGCAGGACTGAACTGAAGGATTAGACTATTGCAGTAGCTTTAAAACTCTAGGATCATCAGGGAGATTTGATTGTTAGGGCCACCCCCCCTCCCCGACTGCCCAGAAACACGCCCCACATACAGGGCAGGCAACACCAACTACACACGCAAGCTTGGTACACCAATTGGGCCCCACAAGACTCACTCCCCCACTCACCAAAAGGCTAAGCAGGGGAGATCTGGCTTGTGGAGAACAGGTGGCTCGTGGACGCCACCTGCTGGTTAGTTAGAGAAAGTCTACTCCACGAAGCTGTAGATCTGATAAATTAGAGATAAGGACTTCAACTAGTCTACAAACCCTAAAAGAACCCTATCAAGTTCAGCAAATGCCACGAGGCCAAAAACAACAGAAAATTATAAAGCATATGAAAAAACCAGACGATATGGATAACCCAAGCCCAAGCACCCAAATCAAAAGACCAGAAGAGACACACCTAGAGCAGCTACTCAAAGAACTAAAGATGAACAATGAGACCCTAGTACGGGATATGAAGGAAATCAAGAAGACCCTAGAAGAGCATAAAGAAGACATTGCAAGACTAAATAAAAAAATGGATGATCTTATGGAAATTAAAGAAACTGTTGACCAAATTAAAAAGATTCTGGACACTCATAGTACAAGACTAGAGGAAGTTGAACAACGAATCAGTGACCTGGAAGATGACAGAATGGAAAATGAAAGCATAAAAGAAAGAATGGGGAAAAAAATTGAAAAACTCGAAATGGACCTCAGGGATATGATAGATAATATGAAACGTCCGAATATAAGACTCATTGGTGTCCCAGAAGGGGAAGAAAAGGGTAAAGGTCTAGGAAGAGTATTCAAAGAAATTGTTGGGGAAAACTTCCCAAATCTTCTAAACAACATAAATACACAAATCATAAATGCTCAGCGAACTCCAAATAGAATAAATCCAAAAAAACCCACTCCGAGACATATACTGATCACACTGTCAAACATAGAAGAGAAGGAGCAAGTTCTGAAAGCAGCAAGAGAAAAGCAATTCACCACATACAAAGGAAACAGCATAAGACTAAGTAGTGACTACTCAGCAGCCACCATGGAGGCGAGAAGGCAGTGGCACGATATATTTAAAATTCTGAGTGAGAGGAATTTCCAGCCAAGAATACTTTATCCAGCAAAGCTCTCCTTCAAATTTGAGGGAGAGCTTAAATTTTTCACAGACAAACAAATGCTGAGAGAATTTGCTAACAAGAGACCTGCCCTACTGGAGATACTAAAGGGAGCCCTACAGACAGAGAAACAAAGACAGGACAGAGAGACTTGGAGAAAGGTTCAGTACTAAAGAGATTCGATATGGGTACAATAAAGGATATTAATAGAGAGAGGGAAAAATATGGCAAACATAATCCAAAGGATAAGATGGCCGATTCAAGAAATGCCTTCACGGTTATAACGTTGAATGTAAATGGATTAAACTCCCCAATTAAAAGATATAGATTCGCAGAATGGATCAAAAAAATGAACCATCAATATGTTGCATACAAGAGACTCATCTTAGACACAGGGACACAAAGAAACTGAAAGTGAAAGGATGGAAAAAAATATTTCATGCAAGCTACAGCCAAAAGAAAGCAGGTGTAGCAATATTAATCTCAGATAAAATAGACTTCAAATGCAGGGATGTTTTGAGAGACAAAGAAGGCCACTACATACTAATAAAAGGGGCAATTCAGCAAGAAGAAATAACAATCGTAAATGTCTATGCACCCAATCAAGGTGCCACAAAATACATGAGAGAAACATTGGCAAAACTAAAGGAAGCAATTGATGTTTCCACAA
Organism: Choloepus didactylus; assembly: GCF_015220235.1. NCBI lineage: Eukaryota > Metazoa > Chordata > Mammalia > Pilosa > Megalonychidae > Choloepus > Choloepus didactylus. Next base: position 76,059,778 of record NC_051310.1, on the reverse strand, counting down.
TAATTGTGGGAGACTTCAACACATCACTCTCTCCTATAGATAGATCAACCAGACAGAAGACCAATAAGGAAATTGAAAACCTAAACAATCTGATAAATGAATTAGATTTAACAGACATCTACAGGACATTACATCCCAAATCACCAGGATACACATACTTTTCTAGTGCTCACGGAACTTTCTCCAGAATAGATCATATGCTGGGACATAAAACAAGCCTCAATAAATTTAAAAAGATTGAAATTATTCAAAGCATATTCTCTGACCACAATGGAATACAATTAGAAGTCAATAACCATCAGAGACTTAGAAAATTCACAAATACCTGGAGGTTAAACAACACACTCCTAAACAATCAGTGGGTTAAAGAAGAAATAGCAAGAGAAATTGCTAAATATATAGAGACGAATGAAAATGAGAACACAACATACCAAAACCTATGGGATGCAGCAAAAGCAGTGCTAAGGGGGAAATTTATAGCACTAAACGCATATATTAAAAAGGAAGAAAGAGCCAAAATCAAAGAACTAATGGATCAACTGAAGAAGCTAGAAAATGAACAGCAAACCAATCCTAAACCAAGTAGAAGAAAAGAAATCACAAGGATTAAAGCAGAAATAAATGACATAGAGAACAAAAAAACAATAGAAAGGATAAATATCACCAAAAGTTGGTTCTTTGAGAAGATCAACAAGATTGACAAGCCCCTAGCTAGACTGACAAAATCAAAAAGAGAGAAGACCCATATAAACAAAATAATGAATGAAAAAGGTGACATAACTGCAGATCCTGAAGAAATTAAAAAAATTATAAGAGGATATTATGAACAACTGTATGGCAACAAACTGGATAATGTAGAAGAAATGGACAATTTCCTGGAAACATATGAACAACCTAGACTGACCAGAGAAGAAATAGAAGACCTCAACCAACCCATCACAAGCAAAGAGATCCAATCAGTCATCAAAAATCTTCCCACAAATAAATGCCCAGGGCCAGATGGCTTCACAGGGGAATTCTACCAAACTTTCCAGAAAGAACTGACACCAATCTTACTCAAACTCTTTCAAAACATTGAAAAAAATGGAACACTACCTAACTCATTTTATGAAGCTAACATCAATCTAATACCAAAACCAGGCAAAGATGCTACAAAAAAGGAAAACTACCGGCCAATCTCCCTAATGAATATAGATGCAAAAATCCTCAACAAAATACTTGCAAATCGAATCCAAAGACACATTAAAAAAATCATACACCATGACCAAGTGGGGTTCATTCCAGGCATGCAAGGATGGTTCAACATAAGAAAAACAATCAATGTATTACAACACATTAAAAACTCGAAAGGGAAAAATCAATTGATCATCTCAATAGATGCTGAAAAAGCATTTGACAAAATCCAACATCCCTTTTTGATAAAAACACTTCAAAAGGTAGGAATTGAAGGAAACTTCCTCAACATAATAAAGAGCATATATGAAAAACCCACAGCCAGCATAGTACTCAATGGTGAGAGACTGAAAGCCTTCCCTCTAAGATCAGGAACAAGACAAGGATGCCCGCTGTCACCACTGTTATTCAACATTGTGCTGGAAGTGCTAGCCAGGGCAATCCGGCAAGACAAAGAAATAAAAGGCATCCAAATTGGAAAAGAAGAAGTAAAACTGTCATTGTTTGCAGATGATATGATCTTATATCTAGAAAACCCTGAGAAATCAACGATACACCTACTAGAGCTAATAAACAAATTTAGCAAAGTAGCGGGATACAAGATTAATGCACATAAGTCAGTAATGTTTCTATATGCTAGAAATGAACAAACTGAAGAGACACTCAAGAAAAAGATACCATTTTCAATAGCAACTAAAAAAATCAAGTACCTAGGAATAAACTTAACCAAAGATATAAAAGACCTATACAAAGAAAACTACATAACTCTACTAAAAGAAATAGAAGGGGACCTTAAAAGATGGAAAAATATTCCATGTTCATGGATAGGAAGGCTAAATGTCATTAAGATGTCAATTCTACCCAAACTCATCTACAGATTCAATGCAATCCCAATCAAAATTCCAACAACCTACTTTGCAGACTTGGAAAAGCTAGTTATCAAATTTATTTGGAAAGGGAAGATGCCTCGAATTGCTAAAGACACTCTAAAAAAGAAAAACGAAGTGGGAGGACTTACACTCCCTGACTTTGAAGCTTATTATAAAGCCACAGTTGCCAAAACAGCATGGTACTGGCACAAAGATAGACATATAGATCAATGGAATCGAATTGAGAATTCAGAGATAGACCCTCAGATCTATGGCCGACTGATCTTTGATAAGGCCCCCAAAGTCACCGAACTGAACCATAATGGTCTTTTCAACAAATGGGGCTGGGAGAGTTGGATATCCATATCCAAAAGAATGAAAGAGGACCCCTACCTCACCCCCTACACAAAAATTAACTCAAAATGGACCAAAGATCTCAATATAAAAGAAAGTACCATAAAACTCCTAGAAGATAATGTAGGAAAACATCTTCAAGACCTTGTATTAGGAGGCCACTTCCTAGACTTTACACCCAAAGCACAAGCAACAAAAGAGAAAATAGATAAATGGGAACTCCTCAAGCTTAGAAGTTTCTGCACCTCAAAGGAATTTCTCAAAAAGGTAAAGAGGCAGCCAACTCAATGGGAAAAAATTTTTGGAAACCATGTATCTGACAAAAGACTGATATCTTGCATATACAAAGAAATCCTACAACTCAATGACAATAGTACAGACAGCCCAATTATAAAATGGGCAAAAGATATGAAAAGACAGTTCTCTGAAGAGGAAATACAAATGGCCAAGAAACACATGAAAAAATGTTCAGCTTCACTAGCTATTAGAGAGATGCAAATTAAGACCACAATGAGATACCATCTAACACCGGTTAGAATGGCTGCCATTAAACAAACAGGAAACTACAAATGCTGGAGGGGATGTGGAGAAATTGGAACTCTTATTCATTGTTGGTGGGACTGTATAATGGTTCAGCCACTCTGGAAGTCAGTCTGGCAGTTCCTTAGAAAACTAGATATAGAGCTACCATTCGATCCAGCGATTGCACTTCTCGGTATATACCCGGAAGATCGGAAAGCAGTGACACGAACAGATATCTGCACGCCAATGTTCATAGCAGCATTATTCACAATTGCCAAGAGATGGAAACAACCCAAATGTCCTTCAACAGATGAGTGGATAAATAAAATGTGGTATATACACACGATGGAATACTACGCGGCAGTAAGAAGGAACGATCTGGTCAAACATATGACAACATGGATGAACCTTGAAGACATAATGCTGAGCGAAATAAGCCAGGCACAAAAAGAGAAATATTATATGCTACCACTAATGTGAACTTTGAAAAATGTAAAACAAATGGTTTATAATGTAGAATGTAGGGGAACTAGCAGTAGAGAGCAATTAAGGAAGGGGGAACAATAATCCAAGAAGAACAGATAAGCTATTTAACGTTCTGGGGATGCCCAGAAATGACTATGGTCTGTTAATTTCTGATGGATGTAGTAGGAACAAGTTCACTGAAATGTTGCTATATTATGTAACTTTCTTGGGGTAAAGTAGGAACATGTTGGAAGTTAAGCAGTTATCTTAGGTTAATTGTCTTTTTCTTACTCCCTTGCTATGGTCTCTTTGAAATGTTCTTTTATTGTATGTTTGTTTTCTTTTTAACTTTTTTTTCATACAGTTGATTTGAAAAAAGAAGGGAAAGTTAAAAAAAAAAAAAAAAGAAAAAAGACAAACAAGGAAAAAAAAAAAAAAAGATGTAGTGCCCCCTTGAGGAGCCTGTGGAGAATGCAGGGGTATTCGCCTACCCCACCTCCATGGTTGCTAACATGACCACAGACATAGGGGACTGGTGGTTTGATGGGTTGAGCCCTCTACCATAAGTTTTACCCTTGGGAAGACGGTTGCTGCAAAGGAGAGGCTAGGCCTCCCTGTATTTGTGCCTAAGAGTCTCCTCCTGAATGCCTCTTTGTTGCTCAGATGTGGCCCTCTCTCTCTGGCTAAGCCAACTTGAAAGCTGAAATCACTGCCCTCCCCCCATCGTGGGATCAGACACCCAGGGAAGTGAATCTCGCTGGCAACGTGGAATATGACTCCCGGGGAGGAATGTAGACCCGGCATCGTGGGATGGAGAACATCTTCTTGACCAAAAGGGGGATGTGAAAGGAAATGAAATAAGCTTCAGTGGCAGAGAGATTCCAAAACGAGCCGAGAGATCACTCTGGTGGGCACTCTTACGCACACTTTAGACAACCTTTTTTAGGTTCTAAAGAATTGGGGTAGCTGGTGGTGGATACCTGAAACTATTAAACTACAACCCAGAACCCATGAATCTCGAAGACAGTTGTATAAAAATGTAGCTTATGAGGGGTGACAGTGGGATTGGGAATGCCATAAGGACCAAACTCCACTTTGTCTAGTTTATGGATGGATGTGTAGAAAAGTAGGGGAAGCAAACAAACAGACAAAGGTACCTAGTGTTCTTTTTTACTTCAATTGCTCTTTTTCACTCTAATTATTATTCTTGTTATTTTTGTGTGTGTGCTAATGAAGGTGTCAGGGATTGATTTAGGTGATGAATGTACAACTATGTAACGGTACTGTAAACAATCGAAAGTACAATTTGTTTTGTATGACTGCGTGGTATGTGAATATATCTCAATAAAATGATGATTAAAAAAAAAAAAAAAAAAAAAAAAAAAAAAAAAAAAAAAAAAAAAAAATAAAAATAGGGTGGTATTGGGGAAAAATACAATCAATGAAAACTAGAGACTATAGTTAACAGAAACATTCCATTATGCTTCCTTTAATGTAGCAAAGGCAATATACCAAAGCTAAATGCCTATAAGAGGGGGACATAAGGGAGGGATATGGGACTCTTGGCATTGGTGATGTTGTCTGACTCTTTTATTCTACTTCAGTTTAATTTCTTTCCTTTTGTTGCTTTTTAACTGTCACATTTTCTTTTTTCTTTTTCTTTTGTCTCTCTACCTTTTTTCACTCTTCCTCTTTCTTTGTGGAAGAAATGAAGATGTCCTTATATAGATAGTGGTGATAGTGGTGAATACATGAATACGTGACTATACAGGGAACCAATGATTGTTTACTTAGGATGAAATGTATGGTGAGTGAACAAACTGTCTTAAAAAAATAGGGTGATAAAGAAACCTTGAGGGCACTATATTGAGTGAAATAAGTCAGACACATAAGGACAAATATTTCATGGTCTCACTGATACAAACTAATAATAATATGTAAACCCATAGACATGAAAATATAAATTACCAGGATATAGAACAAGGCTAAATAATGGGGAGCGGTTGCTTATTATGAATAGAATGTTCAACTAGGTTGAACCTAAGTGTCTGGAAATGGACAGAGGTGACAGTAGCACATTACCATGAGAATAACTAACAGTGCTGAATGGTGTGTGAATGTGGTGGAAAGGGGAAGCTTATAGTGATGTATGTCACCAGAAGGAAAGTTGGGGGTTAAAAGATGGAATGTATAAAACAGTGAATCTTGTGGTGGACAATGTTCGTGATTAACTATACAAATATTAGAAATCTCTTTCATGAACTAGAACAATTGTATGACATATAACTAGAAGTTAATAATAGAGGGGTATATAGGGGAAAAAGTATACCTATTGCAAACTATATACTACAGTTAGCAGTATTTTAACATTCTTTCATCAACAGTAACAAATGTACTATACCAGTACTATGAGTCAATAATGGAGGGGGGGGTGGTTAGGGGTATGGGATGAGTTGAGTTTTCTTTTCTTTTTTTTTTTGTCTTTATTTCTTTTCTGGAGTAATGAAAATGTTCTAAAAATTGAAAAAAAATAATTGTGGTGATTGATGCACAGCTGTATGATGGTACTGTGGGCAACTGATTGTACACTTTGGATGCCTGGATGATTGTATGGTATGTGAACAATTCAATAAAATTAAATTTAAAAAAACCTTCTTTGTCACATGTGGTGACAACCTGAGGTTCAGGCCCTCTGAAGGGTACTGCCAGCAGATAATTCATGGTCCTTGTGCTGGTGGCTGTGCCGGTTTGAGTGTATTGTGTCCCCCAAATGCCATTATCTTTGTAGTCTTGTGTGGGGCAGAAGTTTTGGTGCTGGTTAGATTTGCTTGGAGTGTGCCCCACCCAGCTGGGGGAGATAATTTTGATGAGATGTTCCCATGGAGGTGTGGCCCCACCCATTCGGGGTGGGCCTTGATTGGTGGAGCTATATAAATGAGCTGACTCAAAGAGAGAAAAGAGAGTGCAGCTGGGAGTGATGTTTTGAAGAGAAGCAAGCTTGCTAGAAAGGAACGTCCTGGGAGAAAGCCGTTTTGAGGCCGGAGCTTTGGAGCAGATGCCAGCTGCCTTCCTAGCTAACAGAGGTTTTCCGGAGGCCATTGGCCATCCTCCGGTGAAGGTGCCCGGTTGCTGATGTGTTGCCTTGGACACTTTGTGGCCTTAAGACTATAACTGTGTAGCGAAATAAACCCCCATTTTATAAAAGCCTATCCATCTCTGGTGTTTTGCATTCTGCAGCATTAGCAAACTAGAACAGTGGCCAGCAGGCATTCCATTCCATTGCACGCCAGCAAACATATTGAGGTCCCCTTTCCTGATTAATCATGCTAAGGATAAATCCTTCACAAGAGACCATCTGGAAAGCAATTCAAATGTTTAGGAGAAACATGATTACCTGGCTCACACATGCAAGAAGATGAGGTTTTGTGTCCAGACTCATTTAATTCTCTACCCGGAAATCAATAGAAAATGCAGCCCCTAACACGGCACGCATTGCTTTCCTCCTGAAACATCCTAATGAAATGTGGGAAAGAAAGGCTCATTGCCAACCATAAAGGGCTCCAGTGTCCTTACTCTAAACCATGTTTTGCTTTTGCATGGAAAAAGAGCATTGCCCAGCTCTTAGAATAGCTGGTGATACAGCAGACCAGAAATGAAAAATCGCTATTTGGTGGCTGCAATACAAGTTGGGTGAATGATGTATCACACAAATGAGATGTGGACTCAGCCAAATCTTGGCTGTCACCAATATTGGTCTCCTGCATTGTAAACATAATATTCTTTTGTTCCTTTAAAATATAATTTAGTTACTTTTATTATAAACAATGCAGGTGAAATATTCCTGGAGTACATGTACATAATGAGTTCCTCAAGCATTCCAAACAAGTCATTGAACAAGTATCTTGCTTCATGATTGTTGGACAACTTACAAGCTCCAAAGAGGGAGTTAACCGATTAATCTTCCATACACTGGGCTAATTACTACCACTGTCACACGAGACCCTAGAATCTAGCATTTAGGAATGCTCTTCTCTGAAATCTTGCCCACATCCTAAGCCTCCATTAAGAGGATACTAGTTAAATGAATTTTACCACCTCCACAAGACAATTAAGCAGCAATTAAAGTGATATTTACAAAGAGTGTATGTTATAAAAAATGCTTTGGTACAATTTATTCATACCAAATGAACAGATAAAAAGAGAATAAACTATGAAGAGAGGCAACAGAATATTAGAAAGGGTTGCCTTTGAGTGATGGAACAACCAAGTTGACTTCCCTCCTTCCTGAATACGCTACTTCTGGAGGCAAAATATAAATAAAAAGAGAAATGTTGTGAAGTAAGGAAAATCTGCAGCCAAGAGGGTCCTCATGGAGCCACATCTGGTAGGTAAAATTTCTGCCCCCACTCCACCCCAGAAGAGGCCTTGGAGCGGGGACCTGATTTGCTCTGTCTGGACAGATGGTGATAATCTATTCCACCACATCCTCAGCTCAGAATAAACAAAAGGGACTGATCCGGCATTTAAATACAATTAAAAACTGCTATCTGCCCTTCATCAGTAGCAAATCTCCGGACACTCATATTTTCAACATCCCACAATGTAATCTACACTTGAATCCAGAGTTAGTGCCATAACTGACAAGAATGTTGTAAATGTGTGCACTTCTGGGCTGGCAGATATGTGCTGTTTCTTATTGGTTATGCCTGACCAGAAGACGCTAATTTTCACCCATAATAACTTCTGGAAATAGTGGTGGCTTACCACTGCATGCTTTTAGAGGGAAAGCAGAGTTCCAGAAAAGAAGGCAATTTATAAAAATACAAGACATAACCAGCACTGGCCTTTTTTCTTGAAAAGGGGGCATTAACTTCTGCACCTGTCATGGCCTTGCATAAGAGGTCCAAGGTTAAATGCATATTTTATCAGATCCATCCTCAGGGACAAAGAAATGTCACCCCTAGAGAATGCAGACACAAGACTAAAGTAAAAAGTATCCATTTTGTTGGCTGTCCCATTATTTTCACATTTTTCTTGCCACTTTGAAGTGCCTGCTTCACTGTGAAGATTTAAAATAAAGTAAACCATAAATACCAGGTGTATTTTACTCAAAGTTAGCAGTTCTCTTTCATCTTTTGGGGAATTCTCCAGCACGTTTTATGTTTACCTTGAATCTGACCATCGTTTTGGCTATTCAAGTGCCTTTCCTTTCCATATGAATGTTAGAAACAGAATGTCACTATCTATAAAATGTTTTGCTGGGAATGAGATGGGATTTTGCTGGGAATCTGATTAGGATTGCACTGAATTCATAGATTATATTGGAAAGAATTAACATCTTAACTATACTGCATCGTCCAATGCATGGACACAGTATATCTTCCCATTTAGGTCTTCTTTGATTTTTCCCTAAATGGGTCTTTTGTAGTTTTGTAATTTTCAGTATACTGATATTTCATGTTTTGTTAAAATTATATGTATTTCATTTTTTGGTATTCCTATTGCAGGTGGTACTTTTTTTTTTTTTTTAACAATTGTTTATTGATCTACTATAGAAATATAACTAATTGATGTATATTGACCTTGAGAGCTCATCTAGTGTACTAGGGGCTTTTTGTAGCTACTATGGAATTTTGCAAAAAAAAAGGATATAGTCTGCAAATGGAGAAAGTTGTATTTATTCTCTTGCAACCTATATGTTTTTCACTTCTATTTCTTGCCTTTGTGCACTGGCTAGGACACCCTTTACAATGTTGAATAGGAGTGGCAAGTGTCACAAGACCTTGCCTTAGTCCTGATCGAAGGTGAAAAGAATTCCGTATTTCACCACTAAGTATGATGTTAGGAGTAAATTTTTTGTAGATGCTCTCTTTCGGGTTGAGGGAGTTTCTTTCTATTCCTAGTTTGCTGAGAGTTCTTTTATTATTATTTTTTATTATGAATGGATGTTGAATTTTGCCAAATGCTTTTTCTATACCTATGAGATATTCATGATTTTTCTTCTTTACTCTATTAAAATGGATTATCTGAATACTTTTAGTAATTCATTTCATTATTGTCTCTTTAGATATATTTCTATTTTTAAATGCTTGTTCTATGGATTATAATATACATACCTAAATTTTCAAACTCTATTTTTTTTTATTAGAGAAGTTGTGGATTTACAGAACAATCATTCACAAAATACAGGATTCCCCAACACCACCCCATCACCAACACCTTGCATTGGTGTGGAACATTTGTTATAACTGATGATAGCACTTTTTTGTAATTATACTATTTTTTAACAGAAGATACCTTTGTTACAATTGATGAACAATTATTAAAATAGTACTATTAATTATCTATACTTTACATGAAGTATATTCTTCCCATATACTACCTTATTAATAACGCCATCTATTACTGTTGTACATTTACTAGAATTCATGAAAGAACATCCTTATACTTGTACTATTAACTACAGTTCATTGTCTACAATAGGGTTCACTGTGTTACAGACTCCGTTTTATCTTTTCATTCTTATTCTAGTAACATATATGACCTAAAGTTTGTCCTTTTAACCACATTCTCCTACATATTTCATTGCTGTTAATTACTCACAATAATGTGCTACCATCACCACCATCCATTTCCAAACCTTTATAAGCAATCTAAATAGAAATTCTTCACAAATTAAGCATCAACACCCCATTCTCTAACACCAAACTATCCACTGGTAAACTATATTCTAGCTTCTAACCCTATGAGTTTGCTTATATAGTTCATAACAGTGAGATCACACAATATTTGTCCTTTTGTGTTTGGCTTCTTTATTCAGCATAATGTCCTCAAGGTCATCCATGCTGTCGCATATCAGGACTTCCTTTTCACAGCTGAATAACATTCCACTGTATATGTAAACCACCTTTTGCTTCTCCATTCGTTGATTGATGAACACAGGCCATTTCCATTTTTTGGCAATTGTGAATAATGCTGCTATGAACATTGATGTGCAGACGTCTGTTTGAGTCCCTGCTTTCAGTTCTTCTGGGTATATACCCAGTAGCAGGATTGCTGGGTCATATGGTATGATAGTTCTATACTTGGCTTTCTGAGGAACTGCCAAACTGTCTTCCACAGCAGCTGCACCATTTTATATTCCCATCAGCCATGAATGAGTGTTTCTATTTCTCCACATCCTCTCCAATGCTTGTAGTTCTCTGTTGGTTTTTTTTAATAGTAGCCATTCTAGTGGGTGTGAAATGATATGTCATGTGGTTTTAATTTGCATTTCCCTAACAGCTAGTGATGTTGAGTATCTTTTAATGTGCTTCTTATTCATTTGCATATCCTCTTTGGAGATAGGTTATTCAAATCTTATGCCTATTTTTTAATTTGGTTTGTCTTTTAATTGTTGAGTTGTAGGATTTCTTCATATATTATGGATATGAAGCCCTTAACAGATACGTGGTTTCAAAATATTTTCTTCCATGGAATAGGCTGTCTTTTCACTTTCATGACAAAGTTCTTTGATGCGCAAAAGTTTTTAACTTTGAGGCAGTCCCATTTATCTGTTTGCTGTTTCATTGTGTGTGCTTTAGGTATGAAGTCTAAGAAATCATTGCCTAAGACAAGATCCTGAAGAATCTTTCCTGCATTTTCTTCTAGGAATTTTATAGTCCTGGTTCTTATGTTTAGGTCTTTGATAACTTTTGAATTAATTTTTGTATATGGTGTGAGATAGGGAGTCCTCTTTCATTCTTTTGTAAATGGATACCCAATTCTCCCTGCACCATTTGTTGAGCAGATTATTCTTTCCCAATTGAATGGACTTCATACCCTTGTCAAAAATCAAATGGCCATCTATGTCAGGGTCTATTTCTGAACTCTCAATTTGATTCCATTGGTCAATATATATAACCATGACAGGACCATGCTGTTTTGACCACTGTATCTTTGTAATACGCTTTAAAGTCAGGAAGTGTGAGTTCTCCAACTCTGTTCTTTTTCAAGATGTTTTTGACCATTGGGGTCCCATACACTTCCAAGTAAATTTGATAACTGGCTTTACCATTTCTGCAAAGTAGGCTGTTAGAAATTTAATTGAGAGTGGGTTGAATCTGTAGATCATTTTGGGTAGAACTGACAACTTAATGATAGTCTTCCAACCCATGAACACAGAATGCCCTTCCATTTATTTACATCTTCTTTGATTTCTTTTAGCAATGTTTCGTAGTTTTCTGTGTGCTATATCCTTGGTTAGATTTATTACTAGATATTTGATTCTTTTAGTTGCTATTGTAAATGGAAATTTTTTCCTGATTTCCTCCTCAGATTGCTCATTAATAGTGTATAAAGACACTACTAGTTTCTGTATATTGATCTTGTATCGCACCACTTTGCTGAAGTCATTGATTAGCTTCAGTAGCTTTGTTGTAGATTTTCAAGACCTTCTATATGTAGGATCATGTCATCCACAAAAACTAAAAGTTTTATTTTTCCTTTCAAATTTAGGTGACTTTTATTTCTTTTTCTTGTCTAATTGCTCTGGCTAGAACTTCCAGTACAATTGTGAATAACAGTAATGTCAGTAGGCATCTTTGCCTTGTTCCATATTTTAGAGGGAAAGCTTTCAGTCTTTCACCATTGAATAAGATGTTAGCTTGGGTTTTTCATATATGTCCTTTATCATGTTGAAGGACTTTCCTTTTCTTACTAGTTTTCTAAGTGTTTTTATCAAGAAAGGATGCTGAATTTTGTCAAAAGCATTTTCTGCTTCAATGGAGACACATGATCATGTGATTTTTTCCCCTTCATTTTGTTAATGCAGTGCATTACATTAATTGGTTTTCTTATATTGAACCATCCTGGCATACCTGGGATAAAACCTATTTGATCATGGTTTATAATTCTTTCAATGTGCTGCTGGAATCAATTTGCAAGTATTTTCTTCAGGCTTTTTGTATCTATATTCATAAGAAAAACTGGTCTGTAATTTTCTTTTCTTGTAGTATCTTCATATGGCTTTGGGATAAGAGTGATGTTGGCCTCATGAATGAGTCACGTAGCATTCCCTCCTCTTCAATTTTTTTGAAGAGTTTAAACAGGATTGGTATGAATTCTTAGAATTATTGGTAAATTTCTCCTGTGAAACCATCTGATCCTAGTCTTTTCTTTGTTGGGAGGTTTTTGATGACTGATTCAAACTCTTCACTTGTGGTTGTTCTGTTGGGGTCTTCTATTTCTTCTAGAGTCAGTGTAGTTGTTTGTGTGTTTTTAGGAATTTGTCCACATCATCTAAGTTGTCTAATTTGATATACAGTTTTTAATCTAAGTTGTCCAATTTGTTGACAGTTTTTCATAGCATCCTTTTTTAATATTCATTTTATTGAGATATATTCACATACCATGTAGACATACAAAACAAATCATATATTCAATTGTTCACAGTATCATTACATAGTTGTGCATTCATCACCAAAATCAATCCCTGACACCTTCATTACCACACACACACAAATAACAAGGATAATAATTAAAGTGAAAAAGAGCAATTAAAGTAAAAAAGAACACTGGGTGCCTTTGTTTGTTTGTTTGTTTCCTTCCCCCATTTTTCTACTCATCCATCCATAAACTAGACAAAGGGGACTGTGGTCCTTATGGCTTTCCCAATCCCATTGTCCCCCCTCATAAGCTACATTTTTATACAATCGTCTTCAAGATTCATGGGTTCTGGGTTGTAGTTTGATAGTTTCAGGAATCTACTGCCAGCTACCCAAATTCATTAGGACCTAAAAAGGGTTGTCTATATTGTGCATAAGAGTGCCCACCAGAGTGACCTCTCGGCTCTTTTGGAATCTCTCTGCCACTGAAGCTTATTTCATTTCCTTTCATTTCCCCGTTCTGGTCAAGAAGATGTTCTCCATCCCACGATGCTGGGTCTACATTCCTCCTTGGGGTTCATATTCCATGTTACCAGGGAGATTCACTCCCCTGGGTGTCTGATCCCATGTAGGGGGGAAGACAGTCATTTCACCTGCCAAGATGGCTTAGCTAGAGAGAGAGGCCACATCTGTGCAACAAAGAGGCATTTGGGAGAAGGCTCTTAGGCACAATTACAGGGGAGCCTAGCCTCTTCTCTGCAGCAACAGTCTTCCAAAAGGCAAGTCCTGTGGTAGAGGGCTCAACCCATCAAACCACCAGTCGCCTATGTCTGTGAGCACATTAGCAACCAACGAGGTGGGGCAGGCCAATACCCCTGCATTCTCCACCCGTTCCTCAAGGGGGCTCTACATATTTTTTTTCTTTTTTTTTTCTTTAAACCCCCTTTTTTTTAAATCAACTGTATAAAAAATAAAAAAAATTAAAAAAAACATACAATAAAGGAACATTTTAAAGAGACCACAAAAAGGGAGTAAGGAAAAGACAACTAAAGTAACTATTTTACTTCCAACATGTTCCTACTCTACCCCAAGAAAGTAACCTAATATAGCAACATTTCTGTGAACTTGTTCCTACTATACCCATCAGAAATTAACAGACCATAGTCATTCCTGGGCATTCCTAGAACATTAAATTTACCCACGATAGCTTACCTGTTCTTATTGGATTATCATTCCCCCTTCCTTAATTGCTCTCTATTGCTAGTTCCCCTACATTCTACATTATAAACCATTTGTTTTACATTTTTCAATGTTCACATTAGTGGTAGCATATAATATTTCTCTTTTTGTGCCTGGCTAATTTCACTCAGCATTATGTCTTCAAGGTTCATCCACGGTGTCATATGTTTCACAACACTGTTCCTTCTTACTGCCGTGTAGTATTCCATCGTGTGTATATGCCACATTTTATTTATCCACTCACCTGTTGAAGGACATTTGGGTTGTTTCCATCTCTTGGCAATTGTGAATAATGCTGCTATGAATATTGGCATGCAGATATCTGTTCATGTCACTGCTTTCCAATCTTCCAGGTATATACAGAGAAGAGCAATTGCTGGATCAAAGGGTAACTCTATATCTAGTTTTCCAAGGAACTGCCAGACTGACTTCCAGACTGGCTGAATCATTATACAGTCCCACCAGCAATGAATACAAGTTTCCAATTTCCTGTTTGTTTAATGGCAGCCATTCTAATCGGTGTGAGATGGTATCTCATTGTGGTCTTAATTTGCATCTCTCTAATAGCTAGTGAAGCTGAATATTTTTTCATGTGTTTCTTGGCCATTTGTATTTCCTCTTCAGAGAATGGTCTTTTCACATCTTTTGCCCATTTTATAATTGGGCTGTCTGTACTATTGTCATTGAGTTGTACAATTTTTTATATATGCAAGATACAGATACATGGTTTCCAAAAATTTTTTCCCATTGAGTTGGCTGCCTTTTTACCTTTTTGACAAATTCCTTTCAGGTACAGAAACTTCTAAGCTTGGGGGGTTTCCGTTTATCTATTTTTTCTTTTGTTGCTTGTGCTTTGGGTGTAAAGTCTAGGAAGTGGCCACCTAATACAAGGTCTTGAAGATGTTTCTCTACATTATCTTCTAGGAGTTTTATGGTACTTTCTTTTATATTGAGATCTTTGGTCCATTTTGAGTTAATTCTTGTGTAGGGTGTGAGGTAGAGGTCCTCTTTCATTTTTTTGGATATGGATATCCAACTCTCCCAGCCCCATTTGTTGAAAAGACCATTATGACCCAGTTTAATGATGTTGGGCGCCTTATCAGAGATCAGTCGGCCACAGATCTGGGGGTCTATCTCTGAATTTTCAATTCGATTCCAATAATCAATATGTCTATCTTTGTGCCAGTACCATGCTGTTTTGACAACTGTGGCTTTATAATAAGGTTCAAAGTCAGGGAGTGTTAAGTCCTCTCACTTCGTTTTTCTTTTTTAGAGTGTCTTTAGCAATTCAAGGCAACTTCCCTTTCCAAATAAATTTGATTACTAGCTTTTCCAAGTCTGCAAAGTAGGTTGATGGAATTTTGATTGAGATTGCATTGAATCTGTAGATGAGTTTGAGTAGAACTGACATCTTAATGACATTTAGCCTTCCTATCCATGAACATGGAATATTTTTCCAGCATTTAAGGTCACCTTCTATTTCTTTAAGTAGAGTTATGTAGTTTTCTTTGCATAGGTCTTTTACATCTTTGGTTAAGTTTATTCCTAGGTACTTGATTTTTTTAGTTGCTATTGAAAATGGCATCTTTTTTCTTGAGGGTCTCTTCAGTTTGTTCATTTCTAGCATATAGAAACATTACTGACTGATGTGCATTAATCTTGTATCCCGCTACTTTGCTGAATTTATTAGCTCTAGTAGCTGTATTGTCGATTTCTCAGGGTTTTCCAGATATAAGATCATATCATCTGCAAACAATGACAGTTTTACTTCGTCCTTTCCAATTTGGATGCCTTTTATTTCTTTGTCTTGCCGGATTGCCCTGGCTAGCACTTCCAGCACAATGTTGAATAACAGTGGTGACAACAGGCATCCTTGTCTTGTTCCTGATCTTAGAGGGAAGGCTTTCAGTCTCTCACCATTGAGTACTATGCTGGGTGTAAGTTTTTCATATATGCTCTTTACCATATTGAGGAAGTTTCCTTCAATTCCTACCTTTCGTAGTGTCAAAAAGGGATGTTGGATTTTGTCAAATGCTTTTTCAGCATTTATTGAGATGATCATTTGATTTTTCCCTTTTGATTTGTTAATGTGTTGTAATACATTGATTTTCTTTTGTTGAACCACCATCCTTGCATGCCTGGAATGAACCCCACTGGGTCATGGTATATGATTTTTTTTAATGTATCTTTCGATTCGATTTGCAAGTATTTTGTTAAGGATTTTGCATCTATATTCATTAGGGAGATTGGCCGTTAGTTTTCCTTTTTTGTAGCATCTTTGCCTGGTTTTGGTATTAGATTGATGTTAGCTTCATAAAATGAATTAGGTAGTGTTCAATTTTCTTCGATGTTTTGAAAGAGTTTAAGATTGGTGTCAGTTCTTTTTGGAAAGTTTGGTAGAATTCCCCTGTGAAGCCATCTGGCCCTGGACATTTATTTGTGGGAAGCTTTTTGATGACTGATTGGATCTCTTTGCTTGTGATTGGTTGGTTGAAGTCGTCTGTTTCTTCTCTGGTCAGTCTAGGTTTTTCATATGTTTCCAGGAAACTGTCCATTTCCTCCTATCCAGTTTGTTGCCATACAGTTGTTCATAGTATCCTCTTATAATTTTTTTAATTTCTTTGGGATCCTCAGTAATGTCACCCTTCTCATTCATTATTTTGTTTACATGGGTCTTCTCTCTTTTTGACTTTGTCAGTCTAGCTAGGGGCTTGTCAATCTTGTTGATCTTCTCAAAGAACCAACTTTTGGTGTTATTTATCCTCTCTATTGTTTTTTTGTTCTCTGTGTCATTTATTTCTGCTTTAATCTTTGTTATTCCTTTTCTTCTACTTGGTATAGGATTGGTTTGCTATTCATTTTCTAGCTTCTTCAGTTGATCAATTAGTTCTTTGATTTTGGCTCTTTCTTCCTTTTTAATATATGCATTTAGTGCTATAAATTTCCCCCTCAGTACTGCTTTTGCTGCATCCCATAGGTTTTGGTATGTTATGTTCTCATTTTCATTCGTCTCTATATATTTAGCAATTACTCTTGCTATTTCTTCTTTAACCCACTGATTGTTTAGGAGCATGTTGTTTAACCCCCAGGTATTTGTGAATTTTCTAAGTCTCTGATGGTTATTGACTCCTAATTGTTTTCCATTGTGGTCAGAGAATGTGCTTTGAATAATTTCAATTTTTTTTTTAAATTTATTGAGGCTTGTTTTATGTCCCAACATATGATCTGTTCTGGAGAACGTTCCATGAGCACTAGAGAAGATTGTGTATCCTGCTGATTTGGGATGTAGTGTTCTATATATGTCTGTTAATTCCAATTCATTTATCAGATTGTTTAGGTTTTCAGTTTCCTTATTGGTCTTCTGTCTGGTTGATCTATCTATAGGAGAGAGTGATGTGTTGAATTCTCCCACAATTATTGTGGAAACATCAATTGCTTCCCTTAGTTTTGCCAGCGTTTCTCTCATGTATTTTGTGGTACCTTGACTGGGTGCATAAACATTTATGATTGCTATTTCTTCTTGTTGAACTGCCCCTTTTATTAGTACGTAGTGGCCTTCTTTGTCTCTCATAACATCCTTGCATTTAAAGTCATCTGAGATTAATACTGTTACGCCTGCTTTCTTTTGGCTGTAGCGTGCATGAAATATTTTTTCCATACTTTCACTTTCAATTCCTTTGTGTCTCTGTGTCTGAGTGTGTTGTATGCAACATATTGATGGTTCATTTTTTTTATCCATTCTGCAAATCTGTATCTTTTAATTGGGGAGTTTAATCCATTTACATTCAACGTTATAACCGTGAAGGCATTTCTTGAATCAGCCCTCTTATCCTTTGGTTTATGTTTGTCATATATATTTTTCCCTCTATTAATATCCTTTAATGTACCCACACTGAATCTCTTTAATACTGAACCTTTCTCCATATCTCTCTCTCCTTTCTTTGTTTCTCTGTTGGTAGGGCTCCGTTTAGTATCTCCAGTAGGGCAGGTCTCTTGTTAGCAAATTCTCTCAGCATGTTTGTCTGTGAAAAACTTAAGCTCTCCCTCAAATTTGAAGGAGAGCTTTGCTGGATAAAGTATTCTTGGTTGGAAATTTTTCTCACTCAGAATTTTAAATATATCATGCCACTGCCTTCTCGCCTCCATGGTGGCTGCTGAGTAGTCACTACTTAGTCTTATGCTGTTTCCTTTGTATGCGGTGAATTGCTTTTCTCTTGCTGCTTTCAGAACTTGTTCCTTCTCTTCCATATTTGACAGTGTGATCAGAATATGTCTCAGAGTGGGTTTATTTGGATTTATTCTAATTGGAGTCACTGGGCATTTATGATTTGTGTATTTATGGTGTTTAGATTTGGGAAGTTTTCCAAACAATTTCTTTGAATACACTTCCTAGACCTTTACCCTTCTCTTCCCCTTCTGGAACACCAATGAGTCTTATATTTGGATGTTGTAATATTATCTATCATATTCCTGAGGTCCATTTCAGTTTTTTTTTTTTTTTTTATTTTTTCCCTATTCTTTCTTTTGTTCTTTCATTTTCCATTCTGTCATCTTCCAGGTCACTAAATCATTGTTTAACTTCCTCTAGTCTTGTACTATGAGTATCCAGAATCTTTTTAATTTGGTCAATAGTTTCTTTAATTTCCATAAGATCATCCATTTTTTTATTTAGTCTTGCAATGTCTTCTTTATGGTTTTCTAGCATCTTCTTGATGTCCTTTATATCTCGTGCAATGCTATTCTTCATGTCCTTTATATCCTGTGTCATGGTCTCATTGGTCATCTTTAGTTCTTTGATTAATTGCTCCAGGTACTGTGTCTCCTCTGATCTTTCGATTTGGATGCTTGGGCTTGGGTTATCCATATCATCTGGTTTTTTCACACGCCTGAAAATTTTCTGCTGTTTTTGTCCTCTGGGCATTTGCTTAACTTGATAGGGTTCTTTTAGGATTTGTAGAGTGATTGAAACCCTTATCTCTAATCTGTCAGATCTACAGCTTCGTGGAGTTCACTTTAACTAACTAGCAGATGGCATCCACAAACCACCTGTTCCTCTCAAGTCAGTACTCCCCTGCCTTGTCTTTGTGGTGAGTGGGGGAGTGAGTCTTGTGGGATCCAACTGGTGTACCAAGTTTGCATGTGTAGTTGGTGTTGCCCACCCTGTATATGGGGTGTGTGTCTGGGCGGTCAGGGAGGGGGGGTGGCTCTAACAATCAAATCTCCCTGGTGTTCCTGGAGTTTTAAAGCTGCTGCAATAGTCTAATCCTTCAGTTCAGTCCTGCCACAGTTTGTGCCACTGACCCAAAGTCCTTGATATTGGTGTATGGCCCCATAGCATCCTTTTATCCTTTTTATTTCTGTGGAGTCAGTAGTAATGCCCCCCCTCCCATTTCTGATTTTATTTGTGCCTTATTTTTTTTCCTTTGACCATCTTGCTAAGGATTTATCAATTTTATTGATCTTTTCAAATAACCACCTTTTAGTTTTGTTAATTCTCTATATTCTTTCAATTCTCAATTTCATTTATTTCTGTTCTAAGTTTGTCATTTCTTCCCTTCTGCTTGCTTTGGGATCAGCTTGCTGTTCTTTTCCTAGTTCTTCCATGTGTGCACTTAGGTCTCTGATTTTAGCCCTTTCTTCTTTTTTAAGGTAAGCATTTAGGGCTAAAAAGTTCCTTCTCAGCCCTGCCTTCACACAATCCCATAAATTTTTATATGTTGTGTCCTGTTTTACATTTGTCTCAAGATATTTACTGATTTCCCTTGCAATTTCTTCTTTTATCCACTGATTGTTTAAGAAAACATTATTTAACTTCCATATATTTGTGGATTTTGAAGTTCGCTGCCTGTTATTGATTTCCAGCTTCATTCCATTATGGTCAGGGAAGATGTTTCATATGACTCCAATCTTTCTAAATTTATTGAAACTTAATCTGTGACCCAACATATGATCTATCCCAGAGTATGATCCACATACACTTGACACTCCTCTTATTTTGGAGTACAATGTTCTGTATATCTCTGGGAGGTCTAGTTCATTTATCATATTATTCAAGTTCTCTGTTTCTTATTGACCTTCCATCTAGATGCTCTATCTTTTGATGAGAGTGGTGTATTGAAGTCTCCAACTATTGTTGCAGAGGTGTCTATTTGTCCCTTCAGTTTTGCCAGTTTGCCTCACATACATTTGAGCACCATGATAAGATGCATAAATATTTATGATAGGTATTTCTTCTTGGTGGATTGCCTTTATTAATATATAGTGTCCATCATCCATCTTTGTCTCTTATAACAGCTTTTGACTTAAAATCTATTTTGTCCAATATTAATAAAGCTACCCCAGCTCTTTTTTATTTATTTATTTATTTATTATGGTTACTATTTGCATGGAATATCTTTTTACCATCTTTTCACTTTCAACATATTTGTATCCATGGATCTAAGGTGAGTCTCTTGTAAACAACAAATACTTAGAATATGCTTTTTTGAATATCTATTCTACCAACCCATATCTTTTGATTGGGGAGTTTAATCCAATACTATTCAGTTTATTAATGTAAAGGCAGTACTTTGGCCATTTTGTCTTTTTTTTATATGTCATCTTTTTTGTTTGTTTGTTTTGTCTTTTCCTATATTGCAATCTCCTTTTCTGGATAGTTGATATTTTGTGATGTATCTGTTCCAGTTTGCTAATGCTGCCATTATGCAAAATACAAGAAATGGATTGGCTTTTATAAAAGGAGTTTATTTGATTACAAGGTTACAGTTCTATGGCCATAAAAGTTTCCAAGATAAGGCATCAACAAGATGATCCCTTTACTGAAGGATGGCCAATGGCATCCAGAACACCTCTGTCAGCTGGGAAGGCATGTGGCTTGCATCTGTTAATTCTGCATTGTCTTCCAGCTCCTCCCTCAGCTCCTGTGCATTCTTGGTTCTTTCTCCAGGACATTTCTCTCTAAGTGCTTGGGGTCCTGTCTTATCATATCCCAGGGCAAACTCTGGGCTCCACCTCTTAGCTAAACATTCTTCTGTCTCCATCTCCAAGCATCTCTAAGCATCAGCGTCAGAGTCAGCAGCAGTCTGGGCCAGTGACGGCTCTTTTAAAGGACTTCAGTAAACTAATCAAGACCCACCCTGATTGTTCAGGGTCAAATCGCCATGAAAACATTCAATCAAGTGGTCACACCCTAATCAAAAAGATTAATCAATCTGCCCCAACAAGCTTGCATTAAAAAATATGGCTTTTTCTGTGTGACATAATATATCCAAACCAGCACAATACTCAAATAATCCTTTATTCATTTCTGTTTCTGTATATACTTTAAATAATTTCTTTGTAGTTACCATGGGGTTTATATTACAAAAATTACATCTATAACCTACTAATTTGAAAAGATACCAATTTAGCTTCAATAGCATGTATGTTCTCTCCTCCCATATCCCTCTGTTCCCCCTCTTTCTAATGTTCTTGTCCTACTTTACCACTACATATTTTGCACGTCCATTATCAGGAGTGTGCCTTCTTGTTCAAACGTATTCTGATTTCTGTTTGAATTACTATTGGGTTTTCCATTTACCCTCTAATTATCTTTATTGATAATCTTCATCTTTTCACACTACTCCAAGCCACTCTTTCCTGTCTTTCAACCTGCAGAATTCCCTTTAGTAATTCTTGTAGGGCAGGCCTTTTGTTGGTGAACTCTCAGTTTCTGTTTGTGAATATTTTAAACACTCCCTTATTTTTGAAGGATAGTTTTGCCAGATAAAGAATTTTCGGCTGGCAGTTTTTCTCTTACAGTACCCTAAATATTTCATACCACTGACTTCTTACCTCCATGGTTTCTGATAATAAATCAGCAATTAGTCACATTGTGGAGCCCTTGTGTGATGAATTGTTTTTCTCTTGCTGCTTTCTAAATTCTCCCTTTATCTTTGGCATTTGACATTCTGATTAGTATGGTTCTCAGAGTAGGTATATTAGGATTTATTCTGGTTGGAGTATATTGCACTTCTTGGACATGTATATTTATGTCTTTCGTAAGAGTTGGGGAATTTTTGGCCATTATTCCCTCAAATATTCTTTTTGCCCTTTTCTCTTCTTCTAGGACACCCATGTTGCATATGTTTGTGGGCTTTATGCTGTCACTTCAATCGTTGAGACACTGCTCATTTTTCTTATTCTTTTCTCTATCTGTTCTTCTGACTATGATTTTGATTGTACTGTCTTCTGGTTCACTGATTCTTCCTTTTGCCTGTTCAAATCTGCTGCTGTGTGCCTCTACTGCATTTTAAATTTCTACTGCTGTGCCTCTCATCCCCATTATTTCTCTTATGTTTCTTTTTATACTTCAAAATTCTTCTTTCTGCTCTACACTGTCTTCTTGATATCCTTTATTTCTTTATGCATATTTCCTTGAATTGATTCATATTTGTTTGAACTTCCTTGAGTACGTCTTCAAAATTCTGAGTCTCCTCTGAAGTTTTAATTTGTTCCCTTCACTGAGCCATATCTTCCTGTTTCTTAGTACAACTTGTAATTTTTGCTGATGTTTGGGCATCTGATTATCTTGATGAGTTAACTCTGAAAGTTTCTCCCTCTTCTCTAGGATTTTATTGTTGATTGGCATTTAGTCTCTTCTTTGACACTTGGTTTAACCCATGTTAAACTGATCAGATTTTCTCAGGTCTTCTTCATCTGATTCTTGCCCTGGATATGAAGCACAGTTTTTAAGACTGCACTTTTTGTATAATTGTTTCACTTCCAAGAGAAAGCTTCCTTTCCTCTATTCCTTCTCCAGGGATCTTGATTTGTTCTGTTTATTTTCATGCAGAATTTTCTCCCCAGATCCTATGATTTGTTTAAATTCTCTCCCTTACTTGAAGCCCCATTTTCCTCACACTTTTTAGTTTGGGGCCCCTCCTGTCATAGAGCAATTCAATTTAACCTCCCCCCTTTTTCCTCTGTAAAGCTTTTCTGTTTCAAGTTTTTTCCCCATTAGGGTATCCCACCCCAGGAAGCCAGATGGAGTCAATCCAGAAAGGTAGGTCACTCCAGAAAAGTCCATTTTGCATTTAGATGGTCCAGCCAGTAGAAACTGTAATGAGTGCACCACTTGCCAGCTGCAGTTCTACTGTGGTCTACCCTACACACATATTGTGGGCCCTTTTCTATGCAGCCCTCCTCAGTAGCTTGTTTTCCACCCTGGGTCACTGTGGACTTGGGTTCCACTGCCTATATATGCAGTGGGTTTTAACTCACTGCTATGAGTTCCTGCTCCATCTGTGTCCCTGGTGGGAGGTGAGAAGGGTCTATGCCACTGCTTTTAAGCAGCTCCCCAGCTGTGCAGGACCAAGTGAGGGGAAAGGAAGTGGACAGGTGGGTCTGGGATAGACATTTCCTATCTGATATTCAACTTTTGTAGTGTCCTTGTCCAATCTCTACTATCT
This sequence comes from Choloepus didactylus, assembly GCF_015220235.1. Taxonomy (NCBI): domain Eukaryota; kingdom Metazoa; phylum Chordata; class Mammalia; order Pilosa; family Megalonychidae; genus Choloepus; species Choloepus didactylus. The sequence continues at coordinate 76,036,342 of NC_051310.1, read as the reverse complement.
TTCTAGAATTGTAAGCAACCAGGATTTGTTCTTTTATTCACAGTCTCTTGGGAAGGTTTTTCAGCTGATGTCTTATGTCACCATGTTGATGACATCTATCATTGTTACAGTCTGCCAAAGCTGATGAAATGCAATATATCAGAAACGAGTTGGCTTTTACAATGGGGATTTATTAGCTTACAAATTTACAGTTCTAAGGTTGTGAAAATATCCAAATTAAGGCATCAACAGGATGATACCTTCTCTGAAGAAAGGCTGCCAGATATGGGATACCTCCATCACACGGGAAGGCACACAACTGGGTCTTCTGCTCCTTCTTTTCAGGGTTTTGTTGCTTGGCTCCTGGCTTCACTGGCTTCCTCTCTCTGTTTCTGTGGGTCCTTGTCTCTCAGCTTCTTTTGGGCTTCTCTGATCTCTCTGGGCTTTTTTCTGTGTATCTCTTCTCCTCTTATGAAAGACTCCAGTAAGGGGATTAAGACATACTTTGAATGGGCTGGGACACATCTCAATTGAAATAACCTAATCAAAAGGTCTATCCACAATAGGTTTGCACCCATAAGAATGGATTAAAAGAACATGGAGTTTTCTGGGGTATATAAGAGCTTCCATCCACCACAATCATATAGTCTATTTTGAGTTAGTATTTACCACTTCAGGTAAAATGTGGAATCCTTACAACCATAGAAGTCCCCTATTTTGGTTATAATTTTTGCTTGTAATAGTTATACATATTTTAAAGAACTTAAGAAATGAAAAATAGTCTCTTACATTTCCTCAGCTTACCATTTCTGTTCCTTTTCCTTCCTGAACTTGCAAGACCCTCTGGTATCATTTCTGGTATCACGATTTTTTAAAATCTTTTATCTCTCCATTACAGGATAGTTTCTATTGATCTATCTTAAAGTTTACTGATTATTTCCTCTATCATACCCATTTTGCTTTTGAGCCCATCCAGTAAAATTTTTGTTTCAGATATTGTATTTTTCAGTTCAAATATTTCTATTTGAGTCTTTTGTATTGTTTCTAGTTCTCTGCTTGGAATTTCTGTCTTTCTATTCATTTCAAAAGTGCCTGTCTTTACCTTATAGAACATAGTTATAATAGTGACTTTAAAGTCTTTGTTTTATAATTCCAACATTGGATCATATTGGTGTGGGCATCTATTAATTGCGTTTTCTCATTCAGTTTTTCTTATTACGTTGTATCTCAAATATTTATAATTATATTCCAGACATGTTTAGTATTTGTTTTGAGAGTCTAGAGAATGTTGATTTTTGTTTATCAGGCAATCAAATTGTTTAGGTTGTTTAGGTTCAGATCACAAGTCTTGTCTCTCCTTCTTTAGGAGGATATTCTAATTTCAGTTCAGTTTAAAAGCCTTTGCTACATGGTTTGGGTCTGTCCCTTGCATGAGTCATTCTGGATTAGTCTGAAATTTGGGCCATGGTTTGTACTGTAGTTTAGTTCCCAAAGCTTTTGCTATGGTTTTTGGGATGTGTTCTATGCATGAGCAGCTTGAGGTGAGCTTTATTTGTGTGTGAATCCAGAAACAAAATTAGAGAATCACCTATTTCACCTTTCTCCCCCAAGATTTCTTCCATATTCTCCTGTTACCAGAGGCCCTTTTCCTGGCTCCTCTGGTCAAAAAGTTGGGGTTCTCTCAATGTCTTAGCGTCTCACTGTTTCACAGTTCTGTGCAACTCAGCTTCCCTGCTGTGTGTGGAGGGAGGGAATGGCAAGATAAAAAGAAAGAGAAGATAAATAGGGATTGCCTCCATAATCTTCACCCAATAATCTGTTCCTCTATCCAAAGAAATGGATTTTCTCCCAGGACTTTAGTTGCATGCACCAATGCTATGGCTTTGGTCTGGCCTTGGGACAGGGCTATGAGAGAAGACAAAAACAAAACATCAATTCCCTCTAATCTCTTTAGCTTACAGGGCCCCCTTTTCTAGTCCTTTGCCAGAAAATAAAAGTTTCCCATAGAGACTTTGCTCTCCATGTCCACTAAGAAGTTTACTGAATCAGCCAGCATTCAGATCAAAGATGGAAGATAAAGGAGACCAAAAAACAAGAGAATGCCATCATACTGGACACCCAAGTTTTGACTTCCATCCAAGTGGTTTGCCTTTTAATTTCTCCAGAGTTTTTAATTCTAATCAATGAGAGAGATAGGCTCCAATGGGTTAGTCCATCTTGACCAGCACTGTCATGATCTCTAAGGATCGGTTTTTAGAATTTGAGAGACACATTGAGGAAAAACCTAATTATTTTTATTTTGTTTAATATATTAAACACAAGTAACTTCCCAACAACGTCTGGCTCAGCTGGAGATCATCTGCACTATCAACAGCAGGAGAAGTCATCATTCTAAGTGGAAGTCAAAGATCCTACTGCCATGCCACAGGCAAATTGACAGCTTCTATCAGCCCCTGGGCCCTCCACTCCAGCTGCATGTTAGAATAAACCTCGTAGCTTCAAAAATATCAATTCCGGAATCCTGTCCCAGCCTCATGAGGTGAGAATTTCTGGGTGGGGACCCAGCCTCTGTATTTTGAACTCCCCGGTGACTCCGATGTACAGCCAAAGCTGAGAACCACTGAACTGGGTGTAATGAAAAGCTGTAGGGTCTGTGGCCCTTCTGGGTGGCCCCTGCAATTGCTTGGGGTTCACAGTCTTTGGATGGGGAGCTCTGGGCCAGGAGAATAAGGAGGAGACTGAGCAAGGAACGGGAGCTTCATGTTGCTGGAAGGTTGGCCATGTGGTCTCTCCTCCACTTCCCCCTGCAGGTATCTGAGATCTTATGTGTGTTCTTTAACAACACCTGAAACCTGTAAGGCTCTGCCTGACCCTGGCCCCTCACAGAAGCATGCAGGGAAGCTTGCAGTACCTCAGAACCAGTCCTGGCTCACACTGGTGCCTCCTCCATTCCTTTACACTCTGAGATGAAATTGAAAGAAGAGTGCATTTGCAAAGGACACTTTTAAGGCATGGGCTCTCCCTCAGTCCCCAACCATACCATTGGTGGGTCTACATAGGAAATGCACCCAGATAGGAAAGGGGCAGAGGAGGAAGTGTGTGTAATGCGTGCATGTGTGTGTGTGTGTGTGAGTGCGTGCATGTGTTTATCCTATAAAGCCCCTATTACAGAAAGAGGACTCGGGTTTTTTCCCCACACTTATCATAATGCACTGTCTTGGGCCTCTAATCTTAGGACCCAGATGTTGCACTATCAAATTTTCCAAGTGCAGCTTTGAAGATTTAGTTCAGCATTCTGTAAAAAGAATAGGAAACCAACTCATATCAAAGAAAGGCAAAATCACCTTCCAAAGCTAAACATCCATGATTTAGATTTTCCACGTCTCTGTGCTCCTCCATAAACTGAGGTTCCATTAGTTCCCAAGTAGCCTTCTGAGCCTTTAGTCCACTTAGAGCCAGAAAATGGGAGTTTCCCAGAGGCAGCTCGGGCATGGGGTAAGGACTGCCCACAGAGGAACTCTATGGCAAGCCACAGTTCACCAAAACCAAGAGGGGGTCCTGGAGTTCAGAAAGTAGGGGTGCAGTAGGGGAGATGTCACAGCATAGAGCCAGTATTCCTAGCCCCAGCAGCCCTGGCTGGAAGAGAAACCATCCCAGCTTCTTGCCCAGGGGTGCCAGCTGGACCACAGACCAGGCCCAGGGTTTAAGAGGCTCAGCAGGATTTGTAGGGTGGAGACACCCTCTTGCCACCTCCACTCAGCCCCTCCAACAACAGCCATGCACTTGGGTCCTGTTTTTTACCCCAGCCCCACCTAACCCTGGCAAGAGATAATTAGGGAAGAACTGCCTCTTCCAGTCAACTTTGGGTCCTCACCCTCAAGACCTGCAGACCTTCCTCTCCTGCAAAGCACCCATCCAGGTTCCAAGGACCCCTGGAGTCATGGACCAACAGTGAGGGCCCAGCTCTGAGTTCACACCTTTATTCACATCACACCAAGCTCGTCTGTCCTGTCCCCTAGCCCACTGTTTAAATTTCTGTATGACATGCCCAAACACCCACCCAATTTAGAAACCACTGGAGGCAGGGGCTGGGGCTCGTATTTAACTGCCCTCCAGTACCTAGTAATAGGGGCTCCATGGTAGCTGCTAGATGGTATAAATGAAACCCAAAATGCTGAAATTAACCTCCTGAAATAGATAAACTGTAGGATACTCAGTTACTTTGTCAAACCATTATCTTCTGAATAAAAGAAATCCCTGAGGATTTCTTTAAATAGCCTGCTTCCCCTAGCTTACCTAGCTTATTCAAAACAATTTATTTATGCATTTTTTTTTTTTTTTTAACAAATGTTACCACTGTGGAAGTCTTCTGAGCATTCAGTTGGGAGCGATTGGGTGGGGTGGTGGCAAAGCAGAAGATGTGGTGTCATCTCCAGCTCTGTTGCCTCCTCTCCTTCAGAGGGCATCTGTGGACTCGGGCTGCCCCTCTTTCCTCCACACCTCTGGTTACCAACCCCGCCAGTCCTCAGCCCCACATGGGGAGGATCCATGTCCCTCGCTGAGCAGAGCCAGCTCCACTCCATCCTCCAGCTCCAGGAGACGCTCACAGGCAGCCCACCCAGATTTCCCCACAGCTGGTCCCTGCCAGCCCTCAGCTCAGCAGTCGCTCTCCCTCCTGCTGATGGCTACAGCCCATATGGGCAGCTCTAGAGGGCTAGTTAGAACTACTTTGAAGTTAGTGCCTCTGCGGAAGCCCTCCCCTAATGTAGGAGATGCCGATCTTTCCCTTGGGAGACCTGGGTTGCTTTCGTCTCCTAAGTAACATCCTCTTGCCCTGGAAAAACCTGTTCAGGGAAGAGATTGTGGGTACTTTCGTATTAGGTCCTAATGAAAAAAAAAGGAGAGAGAGAGAGAGAATATCCAGTCTGTCTGTGGGCAGTTTTGAGGTCAACGGCAGCCATGTGGTGGGCCAGGCCAATAAGCTCTTGGGGGCAGGGGCTCCCCAAGCTGGGCACACAGCAGGCAGGGGCAGGGCAGCGTCTGGCAAACATCCCCAGGCACTTCTCCAACCTCAGCAGCCCCAGAGAGCTCAGCCAGGCAGGGGGCAGGCACAAAGTCTCTGAGCTTTGGCCTCCGACTCCCAGAAATACCCTGAAGCTTTATTTAGTGCCATTGGTTCTCTGTGGTTGTCCATACTGAGCCCCAAGGTCCTGGTCCTTTCTAGCCCCTTACTTCATCTCCAGTTTGCCTTGCATGGCAACAGTTCCTTCAAACCAGTGGGACTCAAACTGCATGCATCAGAATTCCCTGAAGGGTTTGTTATAGTACACACTGATGTGTTAGGTCTTGGGGCGGGGGGGGGGGGGGGGTGGAGAGGCGAGACTGTGCCTTCCTCACATGTACAGCCAATGTTGCGGGTCCCAGACCAAATAACAAGAACCACAGCTTTAAACGTGAAGCATCACAGGAATTTCTTGTGATCTGATGAGACATAGGCTCCCTTGTCCACCCTATAGCAGCCACACTTTTGGAATCAATGAAAAAGAGCCCATGATTATCTCCCAGTAAAATAGATTGGCAGGTTCTATATCTGAGACTAAAATGCAATCACAACATTCCCCATAATTCCCCACCCCACAGACACCCTTTATTTCCACCACACACAACAAACATGAAAGAACACATAGGGTTTTTCAAAGCCACATTCACTCTCATTTAATTGGGTTGGGCAGTCCTGGGCTCCCAGGGACCCCTCCTTACCTGAGGTATCAATTGATTCACCCTTACCTCACCAAAACTGGGCAAACGCACCCCCTACCACCCTGCCAGGCTTTTTTTAAATCTGTTTTTCAATGACTGATAGCTGTTTACTGATTTATTGTAATTAGCCCTTAGTTGCAATCTATTAAGTGTTTACTGCTCTGCTGGCAAAGCCTCAAACCTCTGGTTGGTCTGGGTTCAGGGGCTTCTGTCACCAGAGCCAGGGAAGGACGTGTTTGCAGGTGATGAGTCTAGCAACACAGGTGAGCCAGCCTGTGGCTCCACATAAGCCAATGAGTGCAGGATGCATATAATCCACCCTCTGAAAGTTGGGGGGCTCCAGAGACAAGGTTAATGACACCCCTTTCCAGAGTTGAACACTCACTCCAACCAACAGGAGGTGTACTGTCTGCACAAAACCAAAACAATGTCCATTGATGTCCAATTCCATGCTCAATCAAGATGGCAGAGGGAGATGCTTCAGTGCTCCTTTGAGCAACATGGAAGAACTGGCAGAAACATCTTTCTAAAACCACTCGAAAATAGTTAAAGGACTGCAGTAACAAGTTGAGCACTGACTCAAGAAAGAGGTCACATAAAAGTGGTATGACCTAGTGGATCCCAGGATGGCCCCTCCCCACCCCTCACTGGGTCAGCATGGAGCCAGTCCACACTCCCGGTGTGGATCCCTCATCCTAGGGCCAGAGAGGGAAGACAAAACCTTGTGCACATACCAGGAACGTATTTGTCTAACTCTATCTGTCTGATGTGGCCTGAAGAACTCACTGCCCCAGAACTTTCCCTGAACATAGAAGGTGGCTCAGAGAGTTCTATTACAGAATGCTGTGGGACAGCAGACAAGCAGCTATTTTTGGCAAGGGACTTCTGGCTTTAGGACATACAGGGCAGTGCCCAGGACCATATGGAGGGGCATTTGTACCCATGTAAATGGAGGAATTCTTAAAGCCACATGTGCATGCCCAAGACAAGAAACATGCATGGAAATGACCAGGGAGGCTATGGTCTAGAGCTATTCTTTAAACTCATTGTATGGATAAGCTCTGGAGGAAGGAACTTGCACTCATCAATCTGCAAAAGACAGGAAAAGGTGCCTTCCTTTTTCCTTCTATTGTTGTTAGCTACTGGCAGTCAAGGAAAGTTCAGTCATAACACTAGCTGGATGCAAGCTTCAGGAACAGAAACTTCAGAATCTAAATTCCAGTGATAATATATTAAAATATCAAAATGTCCATGTTCAACAAAAGAGCAAAAAATATACAAGGAAACAGGGAGTGATGACCCAGGCAAAGGAGAAGATTAAAGTATAAGAAATCATCAAAAGTGATCATACAAAAAGACCTTTAAAATATTGGTCCTAAATATGCTCAAAGAGCTAAATGAATTTATGGACAAAGAACTAAAGGCAATCAGGAAAATGAATGATGAACACAAAGAGGATATCAATAGAGAGACAGAAATTATGAAAAGGAACCAAAGCCAAGGAAAACAGTAACAGAAATTTAAAATTCCCTAGTGAGGTTCAATAGTAGACTGGAGTTGGCAGAAGAAGGAATCAGTGAGCATGATGATAAGACAATTAAAATCATCTAACCTGAGGAAAAGAAAGATAAAAGAATGAAGCAAATTGAACAGGCCCTCAGGAGCCTGTGGAACACCATCAAGCAAACCAGTATACTCATTGTGGGAATCCCAGAAGAAGATGAAAAAGAGAAGGGGGCAGAGAGAATATACAAAGAAATAATGGCTTAAAATTTCCCAAGTTTAATGAAAGACATGAACATTTACATCCAAGTCGCTCAACAAACTCCAAACAGGATAATTCCAAATAGAACCACACCAATTGTGGGATGATAAAAGAGAGAATTCTGAAAGCCACAAGAGCGAAGCAATGTGTCACATACAAGGGAACCTCAAAAAGACTAAGTGCCAATTTCTCACTAAAAACCATAGCAGCAAGAAGGCAGTGGGAAGACATAAAGAGCTTAAGCAAAAAAAAAAAAAAAATCGAACAAAGAATTCTACATCCAGCAAAACTATCTTTCAAAAATTAGGGAGGGTTAAGACATTTCCAGATAAACAAAGCGGAGGGACTTTGTCATCAGTAGACCAGCCCTATAAGAAATGCTAAACGGAGTCCTGCAGATTGATAGGCAAGCACACTAGACAATTGACTGAAGCCATATAAGAAAATAAAGATTCCTGTAGAGATAATGACAAGGTTAAATATAAAAACCAATACTACTTACTGTATTTTTTATTTGTAACTCCACTCTTTACTTCCTATAGGATTTAAAAGGCAAATGCATAAAAGGTAATGATAAAGAAATGGTTTGGGGCTCATAATTCATAAATATGTAGTTTGTGACAAGAACTACATAAAGGTGGGGGGGACAGAGGGAAATGGGAAACATAAACAAGAAGGGTTTAGTTGCTATTTGAAGATAAGCTGGTATCAAAGCAAATGAGACTGCTATAGATTTAGGATCTTAAATTTAAGCCCCAGGATAATCACAAAGAAAATATTAGAGAATATACAAACTCATACAGACAGAAAGTAGAGTACAGGTTACCAAGGGTGAGGGGCAGGAGCAATGGGGAGCTAACACAAAATGAGTGAAGTGTTTCTCTTTGGGGTAAAGGGCATGTTCCAGGAATGGACATTGTGAATGTGATTAATCCCACTGAATAGTATCTTTAGGAGGGGTTGGGGATTGGGAGATTTACGTTGTATATATGTTTCCATGATTAAAAAAAGAAACGATGACAAACTAAAGAGATAATGACAATTAATTGCAATACATGATACTGGATGGGATCTGAGAATGGAAGAGAAAAGTCTCAAAAGGACTGTTTTGGGACATAAGAAAAAAATGGAATATAGGATGTAAACATAATATCAATGTTATATTTCTTGAACTTGATAATTGCATTTAAGGTGATTACATAAGTGAATATCCTTGTTTGTAGGAAATGTATACAGAAGTATTATGTGTTCAAGGGGTATTATGCAACCTGCTGTTAAATGTTCAGAAAATGGATGGATGAAGGGATGGAGGGATGGAGGGATGGATGGATGGATGGATGGATGGATGGAGGGATGGAACGAAGGAAAGACAGGATGATACAGCAAAGGTGGCAAAATATTAAAATTAGTAGATTTGTGTACCTTCAGAGTGAGGGTATATTGGAGTTCTTCTGTATGAGGTTTGTATTATTTTTGCAAGTGTCCTGTAAGTTTGAAACTATTTCAAAATTAAAAGTTAAAAAAAAATGTTTAAATCCAACTGAGTCATGAAATTCAGTGCCTGCACAAAGCTGGCATGTGGGCAACGCTCCAGGTGGTGCACCAGAGATGAAAAAACCTTCTTGGGAACCTATGTATGAAAAGTGATCTTTATTTCTGCCAAATTTTCCATTCTCTCATCATAATTTAAAAGTGAGTGCCAAGAATTCAAAGTTAAAACCCAGCAGAGCATCTATTTCGGGGGGGGGGGGGGTGTTCTTAAACTGTGGTTTCTGGACCAGGAGCATTGGCATCACCTGGGAACTTGTCAGTAATGCAATCTCTTGGGCCCCATCCCAGATCTACTAAAACTCCGGGGTGGGTCCCAGCAATCTGTTTTAACACACCTCCAGGTGGCTCTAATGCAAAACAAAGTTTGAGAACTACTGCTCTAATTTAACACCTCATTGTTACAAATTCAGACTTAACACTTCTGTGTCCCAAGAAGTAACAGGGCTGACTATAAAACTAGAATTAATTCTAAGGTTCATTTTTTAAGAAAAACAGATAACATGTATACATCCTAGCATTTTATTTTCACATTGTCGTTATCCAAGTGTTGTGTCTGGCCTGAATTTTAAAGGAACCCCAAGCCTGACTCTTGTCTTTTTAACCATTAAACACAATGGCAAACAGAACTTTGAGTGCAAATCATATGCAAAATATAAGAGGCTTGGAGAGATGTCACTAAGATGGCTGAGTGAGATGCTCCAGGGTCCTGTCCACCTAGACTCTGAACAACAAAACCTGGAGAGCCATCTTTCTCAGAGCTCCAGAAAACAGTTAACATGTTGCAGTACCTGGGCAAGCATGCAGCCAAGAAAAACGTAACTTAAAAATGGTGGGAAAACTTCGCACTACCTTTGGTGGTCCTTCCCCCATCCCCTATCCAGTTCACTGTGGAACTACCCAAGGCCCTAGTGTGGGTCCCTGGTCACTGGAGGGAGCACAGTAAACATTATATAAATATTGGGATTCATGTATATCTGTAACAATACATCTAGTGGTAGCCTGAAAGAATAAATCAGGGCAATTGTCTCTTTGTGGCCTGTCACAGAACTTGCTGGGATGTAAAAGAAGCTTTCAGGGTGGCTACTGCACTTTAAGAAACCAATCAAATTGCAGCTGCATGGAGAAAAGGATTACCTGTTTTAAGGTATAAAATAGTCGGAGGCGGGGCAAGATGGTGGACTGGTGAGCTGTAGGTTTTAGTTACTCCTCCAGGAAAGTAGGTAGAAAGCCAGGAACTGCGTGGACTGGACACCACAGAGCAATCTGACTTTGGGCATACTTCATACAACACTCATGAAAATGTGGAACTGCTGAGATCAGCGAAATCTGTAAGTTTTTGTGGCCAGGGGACCCTGCGCCCCTCCCTGCCAGGCTCAGTCCCGTGGGAGGAGAGGGCTGTCAGCTCCGGGAAGGAGAAGGGAGAACTGCAGTGGCAGCCCTTATCGGAAACTCATTCTACTGATCCAAACTCCAACCATAGATAGACTGAGACCAGACACCAGAGAATCTGAGAGCAGCCAGCCCAGCAGAGAGGAGACAGACATAGAAAAAAACAGCACGACAAACTCCAAAATAAAAGCGGAGGATTTTTGGAGTTCTGGTGAACATAGAAAGGGGAAGGGCAGAGCTCAGGCCCTCAGGCTCATATGCAAATCCCGAAGAAAAGCTGATCTCTCTGCCCTGTGGAACTTTCCTTAATGGCCCTAATTGCTTTGTCTCTTAGCATTTCAATAACACATTAGATCTGTGAGGAGGGCCCTTTTTTTTTTCTTTTTTTTTTTTTAATCCTTTTTCCTTTTTGTAAAACAATTACTCTAAGAAGCCCAATACAGAAAGCTTCAAAGATTTGCAATTTGGGCAGGTCAAGACAAGAGCAGAACTAAGAGAGCTCTGAGACAAAAGGCAATAATCCAGTGGCTGAGAAATTTCACTAAACACCACAACTTCCCAAGAAAAGGGGGGTGTCCGCTCACACCCACCATCCTGGTGGACAGGAAACACTCCTGCCCATTGCCAGCCCCATAGCCCAGAGCTGTCCCACACAACCCAGTGTGACGGAAGTGCTTCAAATAACAGCCACACACCACAAAACCGGGTGTGGACATTAGCCTTCCCTGCAACCTCAGCTGATTGTCCCAGAGTTGGGAAGGTGGAGCAGTGTGAATTAACAAAGCCCCATTCAGCCATCATTTCAGCAGACTGGGAGCCTCCCTACACAGCCCAGCAGCCCAGAACCGCCCTGGGGGGACGGCACTCACCTGTGACATAGCACAGTCATCCCTCAACAGAGGACCAGGGGGTGCACGGCCTGGAAGAGGGACCCACTTACAAGTCTCAGGAGCCATAAGCCAATACCAAGGACTTGGGGGTCAGTGGCAGAGAAAAACTGAGGCAGGACTGAACTGAAGGATTAGACTATTGCGGCAGCTTTAAAACTCCAGGATCACCAGGGAGATTTGATTGTTAGAGCAACCCCCCCTCCTTGACTGCCCAGAAACACGCCCCATATACAGGGCGGGCAACACCAACTACATACGCAAGCTTGGTACACCAATTGGACCCCACAAGACTCACTCCCCCACTCACCACAAAGGCAAAGCAGGGGAGAACTGGCTTGTGGAGAACAGGTGGCTCGTGGACACCACCTGTTGGTTAGTTAGAGAAAGTGTACTCCACGAAGCAGTAGATCTGATAAATTAGAGATAAGGACTTCAATTGGTCTACACATCCTAAAAGAACCTTATCAAGTTCAGCAAATGCCAAGAGGCCAAAAACAACAGAAAATTATAAAGCATATGAAAAAAACCGACGATATGGATAACCCAAGCCCAAGCACCCAAATCAAAAGATCAGAAGAGACACAGCACCTAGAGCAGCTACTCAAAGAACTAAAGATGAACAATGAGACCATAGTACAGAATACAAAGGATATCAAGAAGACCTTAGAAGAGCATAAAGAAGACATTGCAAGACTAAATAAAAAATAGATGATCTTATGGAAATTAAAGAAACTGTTGACCAAATTAAAAAGATTCTGGACACTCATAGTACAAGACTAGAGGAAGATGAACAACGAATCAGTGACCTGGAAGATGACAGAATGGAAAATGAAAGCATAAAAGAAAGAATGGGGAAAAAAATTGAAAAAATCGAAACGGACCTCAGGGATATGACAGATAATATGAAACCTCCTAATATAAGACTCATTGGTGTTCCAGAAGGGGAAGAAAAGGGTAAAGGTCTAGGAAGAGTATTCAAAGAAATTGTTGGGGAAAACTTCCCAAATCTTCTAAACAACATAAATACACAAATCATAAATGCTCAGCGAACTCCAAATAGAATAAATCCAAATAAACCCACTCCGAGACATATTCTGATCACACTGTCAAACATGGAAGAGAAGGAGCAAGTTCTGAAAGCAGCAAGAGAAAAGCAATTCACCACATACAAAGGAAACAGCATAAGACTAAGTAGTGACTACTCAGCAGCCACCATGGAGGCGAGAAGGCAGTGGCATGATATATTTAAAATTCTGAGTGAGAAAAATTTCCAGCCAAGAATACTTTATCCAGCAAAGCTCTCCTTCAAATTTGAGGGAGAGCTTAAATTTTTCACAGACAAACAAATGCTGAGAGAATTTGCTAACAAGAGACCTGCCCTACTGGAGATACTAAAGGGAGCCCTACAGACAGAGAAACAAAGAAAGGACAGAGAGACCTGGGGAAAGGTTCAGTACTAAAGAGATTCGGTATGGGTACAATAAAGGATATTAATTGAGAGAGAGGGGAAAAATATATATGACAAACATAAACCAAAGGATAAGATGGCTGATTCAAGAAATGCCTTCACGGTTATAATGTTGAATGTAAATGGATTAAACTCCCCAATTAAAAGATATAGATTCGCAGAATGGATCAAAAAAAAATGAACCATCAATATGTTGCATACAAGAGACTCATCTTACACACAAGGACACAAAGAAATTGAAAGTGAAAGGATGGAAAAAAATATATCATGCAAGCTACAGCCAAAAGAAAGCAAGTGTAGCAATATTAATCTCAGATAAAATAGACTTTAAATGCAGGGATGTTTTGAGAGACAAAGAATGCCACTACATACTAATAAAAGGGGCAATTCAACAAGAAGAAATAACAATCATAAATGTCTATGCACCCAACCAAGGTGCCACAAAATACATGAGAGAAACACTTGCAAAACTAAAGGAAGCAATTGATGTTTCCACAATAATTGTGGGAGACTTCAACACATCACTCTCTCCTATAGATAGATCAACCAGACAGAGGACCAATAAGGAAACTAAAAACCTAAACAATCTGATAAATGAATTAGATTTAACAGACATATACAGAACATTACATCCCAAATCACCAGGATACACATACTTTTCTAGTGCTCATGGAACTTTCTCCAGAATAGATCATATGCTGGGACATAAAACAAGCCTCAGTAAATTTGAAAAGATTGAAATTATTCAAAGCACATTCTCTGACCACAATGGAATACAATTAGAAGTCAATAACCCTAAGAGACTTAGAAAATTCACAAATACCTGGAGGTTAAACAACACACTCCTAAACAATCAGTGGGTTAAAGAAGAAATAGCAAGAGAAATTGCTAAATATATAGAGATGAATGACAATGAGAACACAACATACCAAAACCTATGGGATGCAGCAAAAGCAGTGCTGAGGGGGAAATTTTTAGCACTAAATGCATATATTAAAAAGGAAGAAAGAGCCAAAATCAAAGAACTAATGGATGAACTGAAGAAGCTAGAAAATGAACAGCAAACCAATCCTAAACCAAGTAGAAGAAAAGAAATAACAAGGATTAAAGCAGAAATAAATGACACAGAGAACAAAAAAACAATAGAGAGGATAAATATCACCAAAAGTTGGTTCTTTGAGAAGATCAACAAGATTGACAAGCCCCTAGGTAGACTGACAAAATCAAAAAGAGAGAAGACCCATATAAACAAAATAATGAATGAAAAAGGTGACACAACTGCAGATCCTGAAGAAATTAAAAAAATTATAAGAGGATACTATGAACAACTGTATGGCAACAAACTGGATAATGTAGAGGAAATGGGCAATTTCCTGGAAACATATGAACACCCTAGACTGACCAGAGAAGAAATAGAAGACCTCAATCAACCCATCACAAGCAAAGAGATCCAATCAGTCATCAAAAATCTTCCCACAAATAAATTCCCAGGGCCAGATGGCTTCACAGGGGAATTCTACCAAACTTTCCAGAAAGAACTGACACCAGTATTACTCAAACTCTTTCAAAACACTGAAGAAAATGGAACACTCCCTAACTCATTTTACGAAGCTAACATCAATCTAATATCAAAACCAGGCAAAGATGCTACAAAAAAGGAAAACTACCGGCCAATCTCCTTAATGAATATAGATGCAAAAATCCTCAACAAAATACTTGCAAATCGAATCCAAAGACACATTAAAAAAATCATACACCATGACCAAGTGGGGTTCATTCCAGGCATGCAAGGATGGTTCAACATAAGAAAATCAATCAACGTATTACAACACATTAAAAATTCAAAAGGGAAAAATCAAATGATCATCTCAATAGATGCTGAAAAAGCATTTGACAAAATCCAACATCCCTTTTTGATAAAAACACTTCAAACGGTAGGAATTGAAGGAAACTTCCTCAATATGATAAAGAGCATATATGAAAAACCCACAGCCAGCATAGTACTCAATGGTGAGAGACTGAAAGCCTTCCCTCTAAGATCAGGAACAAGACAAGGATGCCTGCTGTCACCACTGTTATTCAACATTGTGCTGGAAGTGCTAGCCAGGGCAATCCGGCAAGACAAAGAAATAAAAGGCATCCAATTTGGAAAAGAAGAAGTAAAACTGTCATTGTTTGCAGATGATATGATCTTATATCTGGAAAACCCTGAGAAATCGACGATACAGCTACTAGAGCTAATAAACAAATTTAGCAAAGTAGCGGGATACAAGATTAATGCGCATAAGTCAGTAATGTTTCTATATGCTAGAAATGAACAAACTGAAGAGACACTCAAGAAAAAGATACCATTTTCAATGGCAACTAAAAAAATCAAGTACCTAGGAATAAACTTAACCAAAGATGTAAAAGACCTATACAAAGAAAACTACGTAACTCTACTAAAAGAAATAGAAGGGGACCTTAAAAGATGGAAAAATATTCCATGTTCATGGTTAGGAAGGCTAAATGTCATTAAGATGTCAATTCTACCCAAACTCATCTACAGATTCAATGCAATCCCAATCAAAATTCCAACAACCTACTTTGCAGACTTGGAAAAGCTAGTTATCAAATTTATTTGGAAAGGGAAGATGTCTTGAATTGCTAAAGACACTCTAAAAAAGAAAAATGAAGTGGGAGGACTTACACTCCCTGACTTTGAAGCTTATTATAAAGCCACAGTTGCCAAAACAGCATGGTACTGGCACAAAGATAGACATATTGATCAATGGAATCGAATTGAGAATTCAGAGATAGACCCTCAGATCTATGGCCGACTGATCTTTGATAAGGCCCCCAGAGTCACTGAACTGAGTCATAATGGTCTATTCAACAAATCGGGCTGGGAGAGTTGGATATCCATATCCAAAAGAATGAAAGAGGACCTCTACCTCACACCCTACACAAAAATTAACTTAAAATGGACCAAAGATCTCAATATAAAAGAAAGTACCATAAAACTCCTAGAAGATAATGTAGGAAAACATCTTCAAGACCTTGTATTAGGCGGCCACTTCCTAGACTTTACACCCAAAGCACAAGCAACAAAAGAAAAAATAGATAAATGGGAACTCCTCAAGCTAAGAAGTTTCTGCACCTCAAAGGAATTTCTCAAAAAGGTAAAGAGGCAGCCAAGTCAATGGGAAAAAATTTTTGGAAACCATGTATCTGACAAAAGACTGACATCTTGCATATATTAAGAAATCCTACAACTCAATGACAATAGTACAGACAGCCCAATTATAAAATGGGCAAAAGATATGAAAAGACAGTTCTCTGAAGAGGAAATACAAATGGCCAAGAAACACATGAAAAAATGTTCAGCTTCACTAGCTATTAGAGAGATGCAAATTAAGACCACAATGAGATACCATCTAACACCTATTAGAGTGGCTGCCATTAAACAATAAGGAAACTATAAATGCTGGAGGGGATGTGGAGAAATTGGAACTCTTATTCATTGTTGGTGGGACTGTATAATGGTTCAGCCACTCTGGAAGTCAGTCTGGCAGTTCCTTAGAAAAGTAGAAATAGAGTTACCATTCGATCCAGCGATTGCACTTCTCGGTATATACCCAGAAGATCGGAAAGCAGTGACACGAACAGATATCTGCACGCCAATGTTCATAGCAGCATTATTCACAATAGCTAAGAGATGGAAACAACCCAAATGTCCTTCAACAGATGTGTGGATAAATAAAATGTGGTATATACACACGATGGAATACTACACGGCAGTAAGAAGGAACGACCTCGTGAAACATATGACAACATGGATGAACCTTGAAGACATAATGCTGAGCGAAATAAGCCAGGCACAGAGAGAGAAATATTATATGCTACCACTAATGTGAACTTTGAAAAATGTAAAACGAATGGTTTATAATGTAGAATGTAGGGGAACTAGCAATAGAGAGCAATTAAGGAAGGGGGGAACAGTAATCCAAGAAGAACAGATATGCTATTTAACGTTCTGGGGATGCCCAGGAATGACTATGGTCTGTTAATTTCTGATGGATATAGTAGGAGCAAGTTCACAGAAATGTTGGTATATTATGTAACTTTCTTGGGGTAAAGTAGGAACAGGTTGGAAGTAAAGCAGTTATCAGGTTAGTTGTCTTTTTCTTACTCCCTTGTTATGGTCTCTTTGAAATGTTCTTTTATTTTATGTTTTTCTTTTTTCTTTTTTTTTGTTTTCTTGTTTGTTTGTTTTTTTTATTTTTTTTTCCATATAGTTGATTTAAAAAGGAAGAACAGGTTTAAAAAAAAACAAAAAAAAAAAAAGAAAAAAAAAAAACAAGGAAAAAATATGTAGTGCCCCCTTGAGGAGCCTGTGGAGAATGCAGGGGTATTGGCCTACCCCACCTCAATGGTTGCTAACATGACCACAGACATAGGGGACTGGTGGTTTGATGGGTTGAGCCCTCTACAGTAGGTTTTACCCTTGGGAAGACGGTTGCTGCAAAGGAGAGGCTAGGCCTCCCTATAATTGTGCCTAAGAGCCTCCTCCCGAATGCCTCTCTGTTGCTCAGATGTGGCCCTCTCTCTCTAGCTAAGCCAACTTGAAAGGTGAAATCACTGCCCTGCCCCCCTACGTGGGATCAGACACCCAGGGGAGTGAATCTCCCTGTCAACGTGGAATATGACTCCCGGGGAGGAATGTAGACCTGGCATCGTGGGACGGAGAACATCTTCTTGACCAAAAGGGGGATGTGAAAGGAAATGAAATAAGCTTCAGTAGCAGAGAGAGTCCAAAAGGAGCCGAGAGGTCACTCTGGTGGGCACTCTTACGCACAATTTAGACAACCCTTTTTAGGTTCTGAAGAATTGGGGTAGCTGGTGGTGGATACCTGAAACTATCAAACTACAACCCAGAACCCATGAATCTCGAAGACAATTGTATAAAAATGTAGCTTATGAGGGGTGACAATGGGATTGGGAAAACCATAAGGACCACACTCCACTTTGTCTAGTTTATGGATGGATGAGTAGAAAAATAGGGGAAGGAAACAAACAAACAAACAGACGAAGGTACCCAGTGTTCTTTTTTACTTTAATTGCTCTTTTTCATTTTAATTATTATTCTTATTATTTTTGTGTGTGTGCTAATGAAGGTGTCAGGGATTGATTTAGGTGATGAATGTACAACTATGTAATGGTACTGTGAACAATCAAATGTACGATTTGTTTTGTATGACTGCGTGGTATGTGAATATATCTCAATAAAATGAAGATAAAAAAATATAAATAAAAACCAAAAAAAAAAAAAAAAAAAAAAGTAGAGCACCCTAGACCAGGAAGAAATAATTCAAACTTCCCCAGAGGTAGAGGGGTACAAATTTCCTGGGAGAAGAGGGGCATCTGGAGTTTCTGTGTAAATGGAAGAATTCATAAAGCTATGCATGCATGCTCAGAACAAGACACATGCACAAAACGGAACAGAAAAGACACTATGCTTTTGTCTTAGGCTATTCCTTGGGCTCATTATAAGTGTGGCTAAGCTTAAAAGACAGCATTCGCATTGAGACAATCAGCAAAGACTGGTTTAATTAGCAAAGACTGGTTTAATTAATTTATTTATTTATTCTTTCTCTCTTTTAATTTCTTTTTCTGCTTCTCCAACTGTGTGTGTGTGTGAGAGAGAGAGAGAGAGAGAGAGAGAGAGAGAGAGAGAGATCACTCCTGGCATTCAAGGAAATCTCTGCAAACTCTGCTGTAACACTATCTGGATAAAAACAAAAGAACAGACACTTCAGGGACTAAACTCCAGAGATAGCACATGAAAATACTAAAATTTGCACTGAACAAGAAAAAATTTCCACTGAACACAAAAAAATGAAACACCAAATGATGGTGAAAGGATGATGTTAAAAGGAACAACTTAACGCATCTGAAACCATCAGTGAGGAAGCACATATTTTGATACACTATACAAAGACTTTTAAATATGCCAATTTCAATATGCTCAAAGAGCCAAAGCGAAACATGAGAAAGAACTAAAGGTAACCAGGGAAATAATACATAAACAAACAAAATGACAATTTCAATAAAGAAATCACAAATAAGGAATCAAACAAAAATACTGGAACTGAAAAGCACAATAACGGAAATGAAAAATTCCCTGGAGGGGTTCAATTGCTCATTGGAGTTGACAGAAGAAAGAATCAGTGAGCTTGAAGATAAGAAAATTGAAATTATCTAGTCTAAGATGCACAAAGAAAAGAAATGAATAAAAATATGAACAGTATCTTAGACTTTGTTGCCTGTGGGACATCATCAAGTGTACCAATAGACAATTATGGGAGTCCCAAAAGGAGTAGTAAAAGAGAAAGGGGAAGAAAAAATATTAAAAGAAAAAATGGGTGAAATGTTCCAAATTTAATAAAAGACTTGAATGTATACATCCAAGAGGTGCAATAAACTCCAAACAGAATAAACTCAAAAAAGACACACACTGAGATACATAATAATTAAACTACTGAATGCCAAAGACAACAAAAGAATCCTGAAAGCCACAAGAGAGAAGAAATGCATCATGTACAAAGCAGCCTCAATAAGATCAAATATGCTAATTTCTCATCAGAAACCATGGAGGTCAGAAGGCAGTGGTACAACATATTTAAAGAGCTGAAAGAAGAAACTGTCAATCAAGAATCCAACATCCAGCAAAACTGTCTTTCAGAAATGAGGTAGAAATTAAGACATTCTCAGATAAACAAAAGCTGAGAGTGTCCATCACCAAGAGACCTGCCCTAAAAGAAATGCTTACGGGAGTTACTCAGCTGAAAGATCTCTAGTAAAGTTAACTAGAAAGATAAATACAAATGCCAGTATTACTGCATTTTTGGTTTGTAACAACACTTTTAACCTCCTACAGGACCTAAAATGCACATGTTTATAAAGTAGTAAGTTTATGGTTTGGGACACACCATACATAAAGGTATAGTTTGTGAAAAGAACTACGTAAATTTGGGGGATGGAAGAGTACACAGTTTGTGTATGCTAGTGAAGCTAAGTTGGTATCAAATCAAAAACGGATAAGACAGATTTAGGGTATTAAATTTAAGTCTGAGTATGAGGGAAAATGCTTATTGTTATATGTCGATGAGATTCTGTTGTGGTGGTTATGCAGCCCAAACTGACTAATACATAATCCTTTAAACCTAAATTCCAGTTTACAAGAACCACAAGAGATACAGGGAAAACTTAAATGAAACCACAAGAAAGCAATCACACAAATGCTTAAGATGGAATTCGACACAGGCAAAACATTCCACTTCAGTCTCTGCAGCAAGTATGTGTAATGAAACCAAAGGTAGGGTGGGGTGGGGGAGGCATTCTGGGCCAAAAGATAAGACTTATAAGAAATTACAACTCAAAGTGCTGTCTGGTTCTTGACTGGTCCTGGAAAAGAAATCAGCTGTAGAAGACATTGGGGACAAATGAGGAATTCTGAACAGAGACTGGGTATTAGATAGTACTGAGGAATCACTTAATTTTTTAGTACAATAATGTTATTATGGAAATATAGGAAGATATCCACAGTTTTAAGTACATACAATTAGTATGGGAAAATTATGATGGCCATAACTTACTTTTTAAAAAAGCAAAAAAAAAAAGTAAACAAGGCAAAAAGTTATCAACAAAGATTAAACAAATATGAACATGGATTTGTGTGTCTGTTATAATTTTTTCTCATTTACTATGATGTAGAATAGTTTTAGTTTAGGGGAGAAGGTATTATGACAATAAGCTAAGATTAATCACCATTTCTATCACCCCTCCAAAATAATCTTTCAATATCATGCACCAATTAACAGTGAAAGAGAAATCCCATATGATCATGCCCAAAATAGTTTGATTACATTCAACAACCCATTCCTGATTAAAAAGAAACCTTAAAAAGTAGGCCAAGAAGAAACTTCCTGAACTTCATAAAGGCAATCAGCAAAATAGAGCAAACATCACATTTTATGGTGAAAGAATAAAAGTATCCCCTTTAAACTTAGGAACAAGATTAGATGTCTTCTGTCACTGCCATTTTTCAAACTCATAAGCCTAGCTAGTGCTATTAACAAAAGGAAAGTCTTCAGAGGGTAAAGTTTGAGAGGAAAGAGAAGAGGAGGCAGTTTTGCAAGCAAAGTGGCTGCCTTCAACATGGCTGTTTCATAGAGAACCAAGAGAATCAACTGACAAATTGCCAGAACTAATAACAAAGTTTAGCAAGGTTGCTGGATACAAGTTCATGTACAAAAGTCAGTGGATCTATATGGTGGCATGAACCATGCCAAGGCTCTACCCCCCTACAGAAACTTTAAGCAACAAAGAGTTCAAAGAATCAAGTTTCTGAAAGCTCCAGGACACAGAGAAAGGGTTGCAGTAACAGGGAAAGCACCAAATCAAGAAAAAGTCACCTTAAAAAAGGCAGAACCTCTTGGCACCATTGCTGGCCCCTTCTCCATCCCCTCACCAGCTTGGTGCAGGGCCGACCCATGTTCCCAGTGTGGGTCCTTCGTCCTGGTTCCAGAGGGAACAGAATAATCCTCATGTACATACTGGGAACATGCATGTCTCTGCGAAGCAGTCTGGTGGCAGCCTGAAGGAGTGAACCAGGACACCTGATGCTCCCAGAACTTGCCCTGTATGTAGAGGCAACTCACAGAGCCCTCCTAAAGAATGGCTGCAGGAGAAAAGTCAAATTACAGCTGCCCATGGCTAGGATTGCTGGCTATGGGACATGCCATGCAGTGCTCAGAACTAAGAGGAAACACTGTTTCCTAGGGAAAAAGAGTGTCATTTGGATCCATGTAACAGGGAAATTCCCAGGGTCAAGCACACACCTCCAGAAAAGACTGGAGAGGACTCTAAGCTGTGCCTCGAGCAATTTTCTAGTTATTGTTAGGACAGCTAAGCTCTGAAGGAGTTCACTCACAGAGACCAATATGCAAAGACTGAGAAATGTGATTCTTCTTTTTATTTTTTGTTCTCTTTTGGTTAATTCTGGCATTCAAGAAAAACTCTATATACACTAGCTAGATACAAGATTAAGGAACAGTACCTAAAGTTCAGAGATACATTAAAATATCAAAATATTCAGGTTGCCACAAAAAATATAAAACATAAAAGAAACAGGAAGCAGTGGTTAAAGCAAAGAAACAGGATAAAGAATTAGAAACCATCAACAAGGGAGATCAGAGCTTGGAAAAACCAAAGACATTTTAAAAATGGTCCTAAATATACTCAAAGAAATAATGGAAAACATGGACAAAGAACTAAAGGAAATCAGGAAAACAGAGGAACACAAGGGGAATGTCATTACAGGGATAGAAATCATGAAAAGGAACCAAACAGAGCTGGAGTTAACAGTAATAGAAATGGAGAATTCCCTAAAGGGGTTCAGTAACACACTGCAGCTGACAGAGGAAAGAATCAGTGAACTTGAAGACAAGACAATTGAAATTATTCAGTCTGAGGAACAAAATGAAAAAAGAATGAATAAAATGAGAGGCCCATGAAATGCAATCAAGCATGCCAATATATGTATTGTGGGAGTCCCCAGAGATAGAAGAAAGAGATAACAGGACAGAGAGAATATTTGAAATGATAATGGCTTAAAATTTCCCAAATTTAACAAAAGATGGGAATATACACTTCCAAGGAGTTCAATGAACCCCAAACAGGATAAACAGACCCACACTGAGACACAAGATAATCAAACTTTTGAATTCCAAAGAAAAAGACAATTCTGAAAACTGTAAGAGAGAAGCAGTTTCATGTATAAAGGAGCCTCAGCAAGATCAAGTGTCAACTTCTCACTGGAAACCACTGAGGCAAGAAGGCAGTGGAATGGTATACATAAAGTTTCAAAAAAAAAAAAAGTTGCCAACTAAGAATCCTACATTTGGCAGAACCGTCTTTCAAATATGAGGGATAGGTTAAAACATTCCTATATAAACAAAATGTGAGAGAGTTCATCACCAGTAGACCAGCCCCACAAGAAATGTTTCATGTTGAATGGAAAGGACACTAGACAATAGATCAAAGTCACATGAAGAAACAAGAATTTTCGGTAAAAGTAATAACAGAGGTAAATATAAATGTGTGCCAGTTTGAATGTATTATGTCCTCCCAAGCGCCACTGTCTTTGATGCAATCTTGTGTGGACAGACCTATCAGTGTTAATTAGATTGTAATTCTTTGAGTGTTTCCATTGAGATGCGCCCCACCCAACTGGGTGATGACTCTGATTGGATAATTTCCATGGAGGTGTTGGAAGCCCATTCAGGGTGGGTATGAATTGAACTACTGGAGCACTATATAAGATCAGACAGAAGGAGCAAGCTGCTACAGCCACGAGGGACACTCTGAAGTACACCCAGAAGCTGAGAGAGGGACTGCAGTTTGAAGATGGCCATTGAAAGCAGACCCTTTCTCCAGAGAAGCTGAGAGAGGACAAATACCCCAAGTGCAACTAAGAGTGACATTTTTGAGGAACTGCAGCCTAGAGAAGAACATCCTGGGAGAAAGCCATTTTGAAACCAGAACTTTGGAGCAGATGCCAGCCACGTGCCTTCCCAGCTAACAGAGGTTTTCCAGACACCATTGGCCACCCTCCAGTGAAGGTACCTGATTGTTGATGCGTTACTTTGGAATTTTTATGGCCTTAAGACTGTAACTGTGTAACCAAATAAACCCCCTTTATAAAAGCCAATCCATCGCTGGTGTTTTACATTCTAGCTGCATTAGCAAACTAGAACAAAATGCCAGGACCATGGTGTTTTTGGTTTGTGGCCCCACTTTTTTCTTCCTATGGGATCTAAAACACACATGTCTAAAAAGTAATGGGAAAGCAATAGTTTGGGGCTTTTAATTATAAAAATGTAATTTGTGATAAGAACTACATAAAGAGATATAGGAAAATAGTGTGTGTATACTGTTGAAATTAAGTTGGTATGAATCCAAACAAGATTGTTATAGATTTAGGATGCTAAATTTAACCCCCATGGTAACCACAAAGAAAATACAAGAAAAATATGTAGAGGAAGAAATGACAAGAGATTCCTAAAGGGCTCATTACAAGAATGGGCAAGGATTTTGAATAGATACTTCTCCAAAGAGGATATACAGATGGCCAACAAGCACATGAAGGGATGCCCAATATCTTTAGTCACTAGGGAAATGTAAGTCAAAACTACAATGAGGTACCATTTCACACCCACCAGGATGGCTGTTACTCAAAAACAGAAAACGACAAGTGCTGCCAAGGACATGAAGATATGGGAAACTTGGTACATTGTTGGTGGGAATGCAGTGTGGTACATTTGCTGTGGAAAACAGCTTGGCAGAATTCCTGAAAAAATTAAACATAGAACTACCATACGATCTGGCAATCTCACATCTATGTAGATACCAAAAATAATTGAAAGCAGAGTCTCATACAAAGAGTTATACACCAGTGTTCATGGCAGCACTATTTGCAATAGCCCAATTGTGCATTAGTAGATGAATGGATAAACAGCTTGTGGTATATATGTACAATGGAATATTATTCATCCCTACAAAGAGCGAAGTTCTGATACATGCTGCTACATGAATGAACCCTGAAGTATGATATTGAATGAAATAAGATGGGCAAAAGGGACAGATATTGTATGACTCCGCTTACATGAAACAGCTGGAATATCCAAATTTATTATATAGACAGAAAGCAGAGTACAGATTACCAATGAGTAGGGGTAGGGATCAGTGAGTTAATGTATAATGTGTTCCAGTTTTTGGTTTGGAGTGACAGATGGTGGTGAGGGTAGCACAATATTGCAAGTGTTATTGAGCCCACTGAATTGTATGCTTGGGAATGGTTGAGATGGGAAAGTTCATATTGTATATATTTTTCCAAAATTATTTAAAAAATGAAAGAAAACAGAAAGAGACTAAAGATTCAACGACAACTGAAGGCAGTGCATAATCCCAGACAGGATCTAGTGGTGGAGGAGGGGATGCCCAAAGGGGCAGTACTGGAACAAATGACACTAAGCTTTATATCAATGTTAAATTTATGATCATACTTAAGGTGGTTACATAAATGAATACTTTCATTCTCAGGAAAATATACAAGGCAGTACCAAGTGTCCAAGGAGTATGATATATACAACCTGCTCTCAAACATTTAGAAAAGTCTATCTAAAAAGATAAGACAGATGCATGGATAGA
Organism: Choloepus didactylus; assembly: GCF_015220235.1. Taxonomy (NCBI): domain Eukaryota; kingdom Metazoa; phylum Chordata; class Mammalia; order Pilosa; family Megalonychidae; genus Choloepus; species Choloepus didactylus. Next base: position 76,011,288 of record NC_051310.1, on the reverse strand, counting down.
TACAGTGATACGGCAAAACACTAAAATTTGGTGGATCTGAGTATCTGAGCAAGGATGGCACGTTGGAGTATTCTGAAGGGGATTTGTATTATTTTTGTAAATGTCCTGAAAGCTTGAAATTATTTCAATATAAAAAGTTTTTTTAAAAATCAGTGGCTTTCTGCAACAAGAGGAAGAAATAAAAAAAAAAAAAATTCCATTTACAATAGCAACCAAAAGAATCAAGTATTTAGGAATAAACTTAATGAAAGCCACAAAAGACCTATACATAGAAAACTACAAGAAACTGCCAAAAGAAATCGAACAGGACCTAAAAAAAATGAAAGAACACACCTTGTTTATGGATTGGAAGAAAAAATATAATTAAGACGTAAACTCCACCTACACTGATTTATCGATTCAATGCAATATCAATTAAAATCCCAACAACTAACTTTGCAGAAATAGAAAAACCAATAATAAAATCTATTTGGAAGGGCAAGGTGTCCTGAATAGCCCAAAATATCTTGAGAAAGAGGAACAAAGTGGGAGGTATCACACTACCTGACTTTGAAGCATATTACAAAACTACAGTTCTCAAAACAGCATGGTACTGCCATAAGGACAGAGATATGACCAATGGAATCGAATTGAGGGTTCATAAATAGACTCTGGCATCTAAGGGCAACTGATCTTTAATAAGGCAGTCAAGCCAAAGCAACTGGGACAGAGCAGCCTCTTCAACAAATAGTGTTTGGAGAACTGGATATCCGTTTCCTAAAGAATGAAAGAGTACTCATTCTTCACACCTTATATAAAAACTAACTCCAAGTGGATCAAAGGCCTAAACATAAGCACTAAGTGCATAAGACTCATAGAAGAAAATGTAGGGCAATATCTTAAAGATCTTATGATAGGAGGTAGTTTCCTAGACCTTACACCCAAAGTGTGGGCAACCAAAGAACAAATAGATAAATGGGATCTCCTCAAAATCAAACACTTTTGTACATCAAAGGACTTCATTTAAAAAAAGTAAAAAGACAGCCTATATAATGGGAGACAATATTTGGAAACCACGTATCAGATAACGGTTTAATATCCTGAATATATAAGGCAATTCTACAACTTAACAACAGAAAGACAAACAACCCAATTAACAAAATGGGCAAAGAACATGGATAGACAGTTTTCTGAGGAGGAAATACAAACGGTTCAAAAACTTATGAAAAAATGCTCAACTTCACTGGCTATTAGGGAAATGCAAATCAAAACCACAATGAGATACAATCTCACACCTACCAGAATGGCCATTATCTAAAAAAAAAAAAAAAAAAAAACAGAAAATTACAAGTGCTGGAGAGGATGTGGAGAAACAGGCACATTTATTCATTGCTGGTAGAAATGTAGAATGGTGCAACCACTCTGGAAGACAGTATGGAGGCTCCTCAGAAAGCTAAGTATAGATCTCCTATATGACCCAGCTATTCCATTGCTAGGTATATACTCAAAGGAGCTGAAAGACACAAATGGACATTTGTAAACCAATGTTTACTGCGGCATTATTCACAATTGCCAAGAGATGGAAGCAGCCCAAATGTCCATCAATGTATGAGTGGATAAACAAACTGCAGTATATACACATGATGGAATAGTATGTAGCTGTAAGACAGAACAAAGACATGGAACATATAATAATGTGGATGAACCTTGAGGACATTATGTTGAGTGAAGTTAGCCAGAAAGAAAAGGACAAATACTGTAGGGACCCTCTAATATGAACTAACATTAGTGAGCAAACTTTGAGAGTTAAAAGTTGATAAGACAGGCTACCAGGAGATAGAAAGAGGGTAGAGATCAGGCATTTGATGCTGAAGGACTACAGAATGTTCAGCAGGATTGATTGTATAGATCCAGAAATAGATAGCATAACACTGTGTGATGGTAGCACAATATTGTAAGTACACTGAACAAAGATGTCTGTCAGTAAGGCTGACAGAGGTGAGATAGGGGAATGTATGATACCAGAGGTAAAGTTAGATGACGAAGACTGGGACTATATAACTTGGCAAAAACTGGAGTGGCCAATGACTGTTACTAAAAGTACAAATACAAAAACTTTCTCACATGTGGGAAAACGAATGTCAACCATGCAAAGTGTTGAAAAAGGGATGGTATTTGGGAAAAAAAAACATAATCAAAGCAAACTGGAGTCTATGGTTAACAGTAATATTGTAATATGCTTCCATTAAATGTAACAAAGGCAATATACCAAAGTTAAATGTGTATGAGAGGGGGATATAAGGGAGTGATATGGGATTCTTGGTAGTGGTGTTGTTTTCTGTCCTTACTAATATATTGTATTGTATGACACTTTATTTTTCTTTTTACTGTCTTTTTTTATTATTCACCAAAAAAAAAAAACACTTTTTCATAGTAATCAATATGTTCAAGTACTGACTGGTGATAAATGTACAACTATATGATGATACCACGAACAACTCATTGTACACTGTGGATAGTTGTATGTTACGTGAATACAACTCTATAAATTGTAAGAAAAATAAAAATAGGGGTAAAAGTGCTGGAGAAAACATGGGGAGAGGGATGTACCTATTTACTGTTGATGAGGAGGCAGAATGGTGTAGCCTTTCTGGTGGTCTCTGTGGTGGTTCCACAAGAAGCTAAGTATGTGGGGGCCATAAGGTCCTGCAGTCTCATTGTGGGGTATGTACTTGGAAGATCTGAGAGCAGAGACATGAAAGGACATTTGCACATTGGTGTTTAAGGAGGCAGTATTTATGATTTGCAGTGGGTGGAGGTGGCCTAAGGGTACACTGACTGAGGAACAGAATGGTGAACTGTGGTGTATGCTTGCAATGGAATATTGAGCAACTACGAGAAGGAGTGAAGTTGTGAGACATGCAAGGAGGTGAATGGATCCTGTAGATAGCATTTTGAGTGAAGTATGCCAAAAACAAAGGCAAACACTATAATGCCTCACAGATATGGGCTAACTACAATGTGTAAACTCAGAATTGAATCTTAGAGCACAGCCTAACAGGGAAACAAAGTTCATAATGGTCCCTAGACTGTAAGCTCTTACAGCAGTCAAATCTATTCCTGAATTGTAATGGCTATCTCCAAATTCTGAGATGTTGATCCCTTTGTATATAACCTGATTGGTCTCTGGAACATTGGGTATCTGTGTGACACCTGAAACTGAGAGCTAGAGTGTGGCAGACATGAATGTCAGCATTAACGCATACAACTATTAAAAAAAAAAAAAAAAAAAAAACAGCTGAAAAACAGCCCAGACTTCAATTAGAGATATGAATGAAGCAGATCTGGTTAAGCCTAGGGCAAATCGGGCCAAAGGGTAAAGGTTGAAACTGACTGTGTGTTAAAACTTCAAGTTCCATGTGAGACCAAGGGAAGAGATGCTTATTTGGTATAGGATCTATATTTTCTAAATAATATAACTTTGTTTGTTCAAACACCACAATTACATGGAACTTTGAATAGGAAGTGAGATATAGTAGGTCTGTATAGGTTAGAGTGAAATAGCAATACATCCCAAAATAATTTTGGCAGAGAATAAAAAAATATATTTGGGGCCTCCCTGAGGAGCTGGGGGAGGATGCGGAGGTGTTGAACTTCCTCACCTGGATTGTTGCTGATGTTCTCACAAACACTGGGGACTGACGTCTTGACATGCTGAGCCCTCTGTCTTGGGGTTTGTCCCTATGAAACTTGTTATTGCAAAGGAAAGGCTAAACCTACTTATAATTGTGCCTAAGAGTCTCCCCCTGAGTGCCTCTTTGTTGCTCAGATGTGGCCCTCTCTCCAACTAAGCCACCTTGGCAGGTGAACACACTGCCCTCCCCCCTACGTGGGACATGACTCCCAGGGGTGTAAATCTCCCTGGCAACAGAGGATATGACTCCCGCGGATGAATCTGGACCCGGCATCATGGGACTGAGAACATCTTCTTGACTAAAAGTGGGATGCAAAATGAAATGAAATAAAGCTTCAGCAGCTGAGAGACTTCAAATGGAGTTGAGAGGTCACTCTGGTGGACATTCTTAGGCACTATATAGATAACACTTTTTAAGTTTCAATGTATTGTAATACCCAGAAGTAAATACCTGAAACCACCATACTCCAACCCAGTAGCCTTGACTCTTGAAGACAACTGTATAACAATGCAGATTACAAGGGGTGACAGTGTGATTGTGAAAACCTTGTGGATCGCACTTCCTTTATCCAGTGTGTGGATGGATGAGTGGAAAAATGGGGACAAAACCTAAATGAAAAATAGGGTGGGATGGGGGGGATGATTTGGGTGTTCTTTTTTATTTTTATTTTTTATTCTGATTCTGATTCTTTCTGGTATAAGGAAAAATTTCAAAAATAGATTGGGGTGATGCACACACAACTATATGATGGTACTGTGAACAGGTGATTGTAGACCATGAATGACTGTATGGTATGTGAATATATCTCAATAAAACTGAATTTAAAATTAAAAAAAAAAAACAGTGGCTTTCCTAAACACAAGCAATAACCAATTATCAAATGTAACAGTGAAAAATATCTCATGTAAAAAAGCAACAAAACTATAAAGCACCTAGAAAAGGAATATAATAAATATGTACAAAACTTTTAGAGGGAAAAATGCATTATATTCATGGATGGTAACATATAATACCACAAATATTTCAATTTGGAAAATCAACCTATAAAGTCAATGCAATTGCAATAGAACTTCCAATAATAATAAAATTTAGATGACAGAAGAAACAAAACATCTTTGTAGAATAATGAAGGACACAGAAATGAAATGACAGGAATTTTTTATTGGTGCAAGAATATACAAATGGACCAAGAGAGACTAGAGTCCAGAAAAGCCCAAAATATATAATGGTTTAATGCATGATAAAGGTAATATTTCAAATTAGTAGAGGGAAAATGGGCTATACTCACTGCAAATGGGCTACACTCACTGCTACCTATTTAGGAAAAATGCTAGACTCCTACTTAGCATCACTCACAAAAATAACTTCTGATGGGCTAAAGATTGCAGGGTAAAAAACAACTTTAAAATATTAGATACTCAGAGTTGGGAAGGCCTTTTTAATAAGGCAATATAAAAAACATCAAAGAAAAGACCAAGAAATCTTATATATCCAAATTTTAAACCTGCCTGAGAAAATACAAACAACAATCTGGAAGAAATTAGCTGAAATATATATAACAGACAAGGAATTAGCATTCAGGATGTATAAAGACAACAAACACCCAAACTCTCAAGACAAATGCCTAAAAGACAAATAATCAAATGGGAAAAAAAGAGGAAAAATTACAAAGGGGAAATTAACCAAAGAAAATACAAATGTCAATAAGCATAGGCAAACATTCCAGACCTCATAAAGAATCAGGAAAATGACAAATAAGATAACAATGAGGTCTTCCTCCCATCGTATCAGCAAAGTCAGAATATCGGAAATTGATTGCACTGTAGGGAAAACTACTCTGCAGGCACTTTGGAAGAAAATGCAATAGCATCTTCTAAACTGTAAAGTGTAGACGATACCCAGATTTTCACTTATTTTTCTCTACTCTAGAGAAACATTAACCCACGAGCAGCACTGCTTGTAATTGCAAACATTAGGAAACAACCTAAATGTTCATCAATAGGAACGTGTTCATTAAAAACGAACTGTGGTTCTATGCCTGCAGTCACTGAAGTCTATGCAAATGAGGGGTCTCTATGACAGATCTGTTTGTGCAGCCATAGAAAACTCTTCAAGATATTGCTTCATAAAGAACCCAAGGATCAAAACAGTGCCAAGACTCTGAGATACTTTCCATTTGTGTAAAAACTCAAACCAAACCATCTATTTCTACAAATACCTGTATGTTTATGTAAGGGCACAATCAAAGATCTGGTGGGAAACACACTAAGCTCCTAAGAGTGTTTCCCAGGTTGTAGATGGTGGTCAAGGGAGTCCTCAGCTTAATCTGTGCTATCTGAATTTTGTGCAAAATCTATGCCTTTGTTGCATGGATCTTCAACTGTTTTAAATCATCGAAAAATAACTTGTGCCTAAATAGAATATCTTGAATCAAAGCAGATTGTAATAAGTCTCAAGCCAAAAGGGAATGCAAATGGCCACCCTTCTCCTTAGAGAGCTGCAGTATCACATACACCCTCTTGCTCCTCTCCCCTTTCCCCCTCCCCGACCCCATCCCACTAGGAGAAGAGGAAGGGAAAGGGAGAGAGGAGCAGATGGCAAGGGAAATCTCTGGGGCCCTCACTCCAAGTGCTCAATTCACACTGAGAGGCCAGCCCTGTTCTCATGCTCACTCCTTTTTCCATCATCTTCATGCCTTATCCAGATGGCTGCAAGTTCAAGGGCAAACCTCTACTGCATGGGAAGAAGGTTATCAAATAAACTCTGAGAGTAATAAGAAACCCCACATTTGCCTCCTGTGCTCCAGCCCCTATAGCCCCATCCCCCAACACACATTATCCCATTTACTCTCTGGTTAGGCTGGGACTGTCATTGTCCTCATTTCCAAGCAGAAGAAAACAAGGCTCCAAGAAGAGGTGTGGCTGACCCCAGGTCACTAAAGTGAATGGTGGTGTCCTGGGCCTTGCCCACCTCACTCTGGAAAGCCAGGCTCAGGGGTGAGCTTTTTGCTTCATATGTCTCTGGATTTTTCCCATGGTCATGTCCCTCTCTAACTGCAAGTTCTTCCTATTTATCACTCTATCCTCTACTGCCACCCCTGGACCCCACTGTTGGCCCAGAGGTTGGGAGAGGGAGGGTAAGCTTCTGCAGAGCCCGAGGGCCAAATTCTCTGGCCTAAGTTAAAGCTTCCTTCACAGCCCCCACTCCACCCCCAGCCTCCCAGCCAGATGTGCTCATTGGCCACATTTGCCTCCGGATCCATCTGTCCTGGAGCCCACTCTCCACAGCTGAACTTGCCTGATTCCTGAGCACACTTTCTGGCCCAGCTGGAAAGACTCCTCCAGCAGAAAAATTGCCCAGGCCTCCTGGCAGAGCTTATCCTTCCAGCCTATAGGTCACTGAAACTAAATTCACCAGTCTCTGTAGGAATATACCATTCTTCCTACTCTGCAATTTGCCAGAGGTGCGGAGAGAAAGAAAATCACATGGATGCAAATAGAGTCTCAGAGCAGCCAGTGCAGTAAAAAACATTCACATGGGTTCAATTCATGGTAATTAAGTCAATTCTAGAAAGGAACAGCACCGATGTCCCAGGCGGCATCCGGCTGAGCAGGGATTCTTGGCCCCAGCTATGCATAAGAACTACTGGGGAGTTAAAATCTGTGTCTTTATCTATCTCTATCAATATCTCTATCAATCTGTCAATACCCAGGCCCTACTCCCAGAGATTTTGATTCAACTGGCCTAGGATAGACCCGCAGGATGTTTTTTTAATGCTCCCCAGGAGATACTACTGTGCAGCCAGAGTTGCAAACAGAGTGTCCAAACAACTTTCAGTGCTTCACTCTACTTATGTAAATGAACAACCAGGGATCCCAGATTTGGGAGGAAGGCCTCAAACAGGAGGGAGCAAATCAATAATTATGGGTGCAGTGAAATGAAAGGATATAAAGATAATAAAGGAAAGTGAAGCAATTGTCAAAAATAAACAAAACATGAATACCTTCAAACAAATAGAAAATAATGCTTCCAAAACACAAAATGGGGTGCTACGGAAAAGAAATGATAAAAGAACAGAAAAGTGCTCTTGGAAATTAAATGCAAAAATTATATTTTAAAGCCCAATTTAAGAATTTAAAGATTAAAGTCATCGTAAACACCCCAGAAAGCAGAACCAAAAGAAAACGATATAGGAAAGTATAAAAGCTAAGGAAAGAGAGACTCAAAGGGATGAATTCAAGAAGTCCAACATCAGATGAATGGGAATTCCAGAAAGAGAAAATAGAGAAAATGGAGAGGAAGAAATTACCAAAGAGTTAATAAAAGGAAATTTCCCAGAAATGAACAGAGCTCTGAGCGAATCTGAGCCTTGTGTTCTGAGTCTCTTCTGATCTTAGCCATTAAGATGCTTCCAAAGTCTCCCTGGCAACATGGACATGACCCCAGGGAATGAGCTTGGACCTGGCATCACGGGATTAAGAAAGCCTTCTTGGACCAAAGGGGGAAGAGAATTGAAACAAAATAAAATTTCAGTGGCTGAGAAATTTCAAATGTAGTCAAGAGGTCACTCTGGAGATTATTCTTATGCATAATACAGATATTCCTTTTTAGTTTCTAGTGTATTAGAACAGCTAGAAGGAAATACCTGAATCTGTTGAACTGTAATCCAAGACTGGATTCTTGATGATAATCATATAACTATCTAGCTTTTATCGTGGGACTTTGTGATTGTGAAAACCTTGTGCTGACACTCCCTTTATCCAGTGTATGAGCAGATGAGTAATAAAATAAAGACAAAAAATACATATAAATAATAGGGCTATGGGATGTTCTGGGTGTTCTTTTTAATTTTCTCTTTATTTTGTAGGGATGAAAACATTCTAAAATTGATGTGGCAATGAATGCACAACTATATGATACTGTGAACCACTGATTGTACACTTTGGATGGGTTATATGGTTTATGAATGTTTCTCAATAAAACTGCATTTAAAATAAATGATGCTCCCAGCTCAGGGAGCAACAGCATCAAATGCCAAAGTTTTTAATTCACACACAGGAAGGTGCCACTCTGTGCAAACACACCCAGTGAAATATTGTTTGCCCTAGGACCCAACCCTGCTTCCTCAAAAGCTCTGCTTGTCCACCACCAGTATTGCCTTTTCACAGTCTTCGCTTACACGTGGTCATTTTCATTGGATTGCTGTGGAAGAAACAAAAATATTGATCACTGGATTTATTTAACAAGCAGAACATGATGAAAGGAGCTGCTAAAGTCTGAAGGGTAAAGGAGGAAGGGAGAAAGAACAAAAGGAGATGAGATGAATCAGAGACATAACCCAAGGAGAAAAAGGAAAAGATGGGGGAGGGGAGAAAGAGAAGCAAAGTCCAGAGAGTGAAAAGACAGACACCCAGAGCCAACCATCGATCAACAATGGCTACCACATGGATGGAAGAAAGAGAGGAAGAAGTGACGGCTACTTCTCTCTTCCCACCAAACTAAGTATCCATGCGACAAGGTGCAAAATATAGTCACGGCAATCTAAAGAGCAACTCGGCCATTCCCAGTTTTCCACTAGCTCTCTGTCTTTAGCCTTTCACCATAATTCAGCCAACACATGCATTTGCACAGCCCATTGCCATCTGCAATGCATTTTCACACACCCTGCCTTACTTACTCTTCACCACTCCTTCAAGTGAGAGGCTGGTTCTGCCATCTCCACCTCTCAGATGACATGTGGAGGCTGAGAGACCCTCCCTGACCCACTCCAGGTCCCACAGAGAGAAAGTCTGGACCCCAGAATAAGGGTTCTGCTCATAAAAATAATAACAACCAGTGTTAATATTTCCTGAGTGACTGCACGGTGACAAGCATGATCTTTAAGCCTCAGTTTTCTCACCTGTAAAATGGGGATAATAAAAGCTTACCTTGTAATTGTTGTGATCAGAGATAAAATGTCTAACACAGTTCCTGTCATACAAATGCTCTTGGTCCTCACAGTAATTCTGTGAAGCAGGAAGGGCAGTTTATGAAACCAAGACTCAGAAGAACTCCAGTGATGTGCCTGAGAGCACACGGCTTGTAACTCATGGTGCCTGCTCCCCAGCTCTGAGCCTTTCCCTTGTCCCCCCACATACTTAAACATATCTGGTTCATGATCTGCTATTGCTAAATGGGTGCAAGCATCACTAAGCAAGCAAGTATTTGAAAGAGTGGGTGGACTTTCAAAAACCCAATTAGTGTAAGAGCAAGCTATACCAAGAACCCGTCTTTTTTTTTTTGTAAAGATGTATGCACCGAGCTAAGAAAGACTTTTCTGCTTCCTCACATGACAATAAGCTCTTCCTCCAACAAGGCTGTCCAGGGTACGGATCCTAAGAGATTTTCATCTGCCTCTCCTCGTCCTTACCCTCTACCAGCGAACCAAACTGGTGACTGCAGATCCTGGAGTAGTAGCCAGGCAAATATCGGGAAATGTTATCCATTCAGGATGGGATTTAGCAGTCCAGGATATCAACCCCAGGAGAGCTGAGGACATTTTCTTTTATCTTTTAAATCTTCTACTAAAGATGCTTCAAAAGAAATAAGTGAAGGACCCCAGTCACTCATTTCACAGGGTCCTCATTCACTGCAACTGCCCCTGATGGTATCCACTTAAAGACTAAGACAACCTGATGGCTGATTCCTCAAGAGCTGGCTTCGCAACTCCAGTGGCACTCAGGAACAGACGTCCTGGGCCAAGCAGTGCAGATCACATTTACTTCCTTTCGTCCCCTGAACAATAAGAAGTCATGGGGACACCAGTAGTACAGCGCTATTCTACAGGCCCAAATTTTAGAATACCAAACACGGCTTAGTCATATCTTTAATGCAACCACTCCGGAAACCAAAGAGGTATCCCACATCCAATACCTACATGTTAGATTGATTTGCACAATAGAAAAATGGAGCCAATGTGGGCAGTGATCTTGGAGGAGTCATGTAAAAGAAGAGAGGTGACAGAAGACGGATTGCAGGAAAACACTGTGTAAATGTTAGCAAAATGATGCTCTAGAAATCTGCAGACTGGTAACTTAAATTTGATTCTAGAATCAAGATTTTAGCATAGCTTCATCCAATAGAACTCTCTGTGATGACAGAATGGCTCCATCTGAGGTGGCCAATATGGTAGACTTTGAGCACTTGAGATGCTGCTAATTCGACTGTGGAGATGAATTTTTAATTTGTTTTATTTTAAGTAATCTAAATGGCCACATATAGAGGCTACCATACTGGACAGTGCAGTTCTAAAATGCATTTATTAAAGGGTTGGTCTGTGATCACGTTTAAGAAGGGTGGAATCATTTAGGAGCTAAAAATGAATTCAATAAGAATAAGTTGGTGCAAGTAGCCTAATTTATTTCTCTGATATGGTATCTACACTGGTAGATAAGGGAGACTCAATAAAGAGATTATATCTGGATTTCAGCAAGGCACATCATGGGTCCTTCCTAACATTCTTGTGGATGAAACTGACATATGTGAGTTAGGTGCAGCAAAATGTAATGGATTAGTAGCTGACTGAATGATAAGACCAACAGAAGACCAATTCACAGATAAGTGTCAACCTGCGAAGACTTTTCCAATGATGGGTCCTGTTCAACCCTAGGTGATGATAAAGAAGACAGCAGTTCTTTGGAACTGGAAGGGACACTGAGAGGAGGTGATGAGAAAATATCAAGCCCAAGTACAGGGATGGCAGAGAGAAGGTTTAGTAGGAGCATGCATGGAAGATCTTACATGTTCTGGTCGACTTAGTTAAGGGATTCATTCCCTGCCAGATATGTTAATGTGAAGTACAAACAATCTATTAATCAGTACTCTTACACAGGTCTAGCATTACTTATATAGGGAAGCTTATCTTCACTCAGGCTTAACCAAAAAATCTGCCCCACAATTGCACTGTTAAGGGCCCCCAGGCTGAAAAGCCCATTTTACATAGCTCTTCCCATATGTTCCTTTCATCAAAATCCTTTCTCATGAATATCATTATTCTTTCCTTGCCTTAAAGAGAAGGTAGAAGCCTTTGTTGTAGCCCTTGTGAGTAAGGATATAGATGAAGGAGATGCAAATAATGGCTCATTTTCCAACATGGCATAGACAATCTTAGGATATTTGATATATGGGTGCCAAGTATGAAGGCTTATATTATGAAGAAACATCAACCATGAAACAGTGGGAAAAGAAACACTTCACAGCCTGAGGAATTCACTCCCCAGCTATTTCGCACTAGTTTGTATCAGACTAATCGTCCCACCAAGAACCAGAAACTGTTGATGAAATTTTTTGAAAATACATACAAAAGCATCAGAGAGCTAAAAAGGGAGCTAAGGCCTGAGGGACTATGATTCTAACAAGCAAAAAAAAAAAAAATACTTTGAAGTAAGCTCAACATTCTGTGCTGCTTTTAACCTCAAGGCATTTGCTGATATATAAGTAATGGGAACCAAGAGGTTGAAAATCCAAGTGGAAAGTGGTAGTTTACAGGCAGAAGGGCAAATCAGAATGGTGGACCCTCTCATGGGGCTGGGAAAACAAAAAACTGCAGAGTTTAGGGCCAACAAGGTAATGAGAGTTTGAGGAGCCAAAGGCAAAGAGAGTGGGAACAGAGAAGTAAACCCAGTATTTGGGGCATTTCCCCAAGAGTGGTTGTGCCAACTGGTCATCAGTAGCTGAAAGTCTGAGATGCTGAGCAGAAAGCAGTGGATAAGAGAGTAAGAACTTAAGAAACTCCGGCAGGCAGTCTTAAGATATGGGGGAGACAAGAACTGGAATTCAGGATCCCTTAAGAAGGGAAGGCCCTGGAAAAAATTCAGTGCTTTCGTTTTTGAACCCAGAAGCTGTGTGTACACCTTAGGAATTAGGGCAAACTGAGAGTAAGGCAGTTCTCACAAAGACAAAAGTCTAACTTTCCATCAACCCAATCCAAAACTAGATTAAGGAGAGACAGAAAAAAAATGGCAGCATAGAGCGGAGTGGAAGTTAGTTGGTCCTCCCGGAGCAACTAATAAATAACCAGGAACAACTAGTAAATGATCTGGAATAACTGCTGGGGGACAACTGTGACTGTCCACACATCGTACACCAACCTGAATTGGGAGGAATGCCTGAGATTGCAGCGTGGAATCTGTAAGTAGAAACTGTGGACACGAGCTGGGAACATCCTCCCCCTACAGCAGCCCAAACTGCAAAGCCTTGCTATGATAGAGAGGAGCACTCTCTGAACAAGCAAATATTCCTCAGTTAAGCTCCAGCTGAGGTTTTAATTGGAAAACGTGGCCTGCTTAATGCAAGCTGCAAATCCCCAACAAGCAGACACAGGCTTTTAGTGATGACTGACCTTGAAGAACCAGGGGACTTCTCTGTGCTGGGAGGTGTAGCCCAGAGGACTGGGTGAAACTCACAGCCATGGACTGACCCCTAAAGGGGGCTTTCTGTCCCTTTTTCTCTCCTTCAACCTGAGTGGCTTAGTGGAGAAATCCTCAGCCATTTTCAGTTCTCAGCAGGCTGACCCAGACAAGGTTGGAGAGAGCAGAGTAAGAAAAACAAAGAACCCATTTAAATGCAAATGAAAACTCCCTAGGGGTATATCTTCCATAAGAGGAAAGAGGCGGTGCCCAGCTCTACTACCTACCTTCCATTCAGAACCAGACCCCAGAGCCTGGGGAAAAACAGCCATGGGCCACACCTCCTTACAGCAGTCAGGAGCTACAAGCTGATAGGCATCATAAGCACAGCAACTTGAGGCCTCACAGGGTGTGTCAATCTTCTAAGATGCACCCTCAGGGAAACCTGATACTGAGTATATCCTCCTTCTAGGACCTGAGCCTGTTCTGGTCTGGGAAAACCTGATTGGGGTAACAAAGAAAACCAGATGCCGAGACAACAGAAAACTACAGCCTACACTAAGAAAAATGAAGTTATGGCCCAGTAAAAGGAACAAACTTACACTTCAACTGAAATACAGGAACTGAAACAAATAATGCTAAATCAATTCAAAAGTTTAGGGAAGACATGGCAAAAGAGATGAAGGCTATAAAGAAAACACTGCACATACATAAGGTAGACTTCGAAAGTTCAAAAAAAACAACTGGCAGAATCTATGGAAATGAAAGGCACAACACAAGACAAGAAAAACACAATGGAGACATACAACAGCAGATCTCAAAAGGCAGAAGAAAACACTCAGGAACGGAGAACAAGACACCTGAAATCCTACACACAAAAGCACAGAGAGGGAAAAGAATGGAAAAACATGAGCAATGTCTCAGGGAATTAAATGACAACATGAAGCATATAAACATACATATCATGGGTGTCCCAGAAGGAGAAGAGAAGGGAAAGGGGGCAGAAGCAATAATAGACGAAATAATCAATGAAAATTTCCTATCTCTTAAGAAAGACATAAAATTACAGATCCAAGAAGCACAGCATACCCCAAACAGAATGGATCAGAATAGGCCTACACAAAGGCACTTAATAATCAGATTATCAAATGTCAAAGACAAAGAAAGAATCCTGAAAGCAGCAAGAGAAAAGCAATCCATCACATACAAAGGAAGCTTGATAATACTATGTGTGGATTTCTCAGTAGAAACTATGGAGGCAAGAAGGGAGTGGTGTGATATATTTAAGATACTGAAAGAGAAAAAGCACCAATCAAGAATCCTATACCTGGCAAAACTGTCCTTCAAATATAAGGAAGAGTTTAAAATACTCTCTGACAAACAGACAATGAGAGAATTTGTGAACAAGATACCTATTCTACAGGAAATACTAAAGGGAGCACTACAGACATACAGGAAAAGACAGGAATAAGAGGTTTGGAACACAATTTTGGGTGATGGTAGCACAGCAATGTAAGTACACTGAACAAAGATGACTATGAGTATGGTTGAAAGAGGAAGTTAGGAGTATGTGGGACACCAAAAGGAAAGAGGAAAGATAAAGACTGGGACTGTATAACTCAGTGAAACCTAGAGCGCTCAACAATTGTGATAAAATGTACAAATATGTTTTTTCATGAGGGAGAACAAATGAATATCAACCTTGCAAGTTGTTAAAGACAGGGAGGTATTGTGGGAAAAATACAATCAATGTAAACTAGAGACTATAATTAACAGAAACATTGTATTATGCTCCTTTTAATGTAACAAAGGCAATATTCCAAAGCTAAATGCATATAAGAGAGGGACATAAGGAAGGAGTGTTGGACTCTTGGCATTGGTAATGTTGTCTGACTCTTTATTCTAGTTCAGTTTAATGCTATCTTTCCTTTTGTTGCTTCCTAGCTGTCATGTTTTTTTTTTCCTCTCTTTCTTTTTTCTTTTCCTTTTGTCTCTCTACCTTCTCTACCTCTTCCTCCTGCTTTGTGGATAGTGGGGAATACATAAGTACATGACTATACAGGGAACCATTGACTGTTTACTTAGGATGGAATGCATGGTGTGTGAACAAAACAGTGTTTAAAAAAATGGGTTGATGAAGAAACCTTGAGGGCACTATATAGAGTGAAATAATCAGACACATAAGGACAAATATTGCAGGGTCTCACTGATATGAACTAATTATAATACGTAAACTCATAGACATGAAATATCAGTTACCAGAGTATGGAACGAGGCTCAAGAATGGGGAGTGGTTGTTTATTCTGAGCAGAATGTTCAACTAGGTTGAATGTAAATGTTTGGAAATGAACAGAGGTGATGGTAACACCTTGTGAGAATAACTAACAGCGCTGAATGGAGCGTGAATGTGGTGGAAAGGGGATGCTCAGGGTCACATATGTCACCAGAAGGAAAGTTAGAGGTTAAAAGACGGGAATGTATAAAACAGTGAACCTTGTGGTAGGCAATGTCCGTGATTAACTGTAGAAATACTAGAAATCTCTTTCATGAACCAGAACAAATATATGACACTGTAACTAGAAGTTAGTAATAGATGGGCATATAGGGGAAAATATACCTATTGCAAACTATATACTACAGTTAATAGTATTTTACCATTCTTTCATCAAGAGTAACAAAGGTACTATACAAATACTATGAGTCAACAATGGAGAGGGGGTGGTTAGATGTATGGGAGGATTTGAGTTTCCTTTTTTTTGTCTTTATTTCTTTTCTGGAGTAATGAAAATGTTCTAAAACTGAAAAAAAATTAATTATGGTGTTGGATGTACAGCTGTATGATGGTACCGGAGGCAACTGATTGCACACTTTAGATCTTTGGATAATTGTATGGTATGTGAATAATCTCAATAAAAAAAATAAAAATAAACAAGGAACTACTTTAATGTCACACACACACGCAAAAACTAGATTTAAGATGATATTTGCTGCCAGAGCAAGAGGAAATCCTCTTCAGAGGAATATGACATCACCCAGAGCTGCTACAGGTATTTCATACCTAATTTCTGGCACTTGATTAAAAATGACCAGGCTTGATTTTCCTGCCTTTCCAACTGTTGTGTAGTTTTGTTTCCTGAGGAACCAGGGAGGATTATTTTCACATTAAAACAGCACAACCCCCATGAACTTTAAAAGGTGACCAGAAGAAAGCGTCATCAGCAAAATGGTGGGGTAGGCTAGTTCAGAATTCCATACCTTCATGGAAATGCTGGAAACCAAGCAGAAACAGTCACCAACTGTTCTAGTTTGCTAATGCTACCCGAATGCAAAACACAAGAAATGGATTGGCTTTTATAAAAGGGGGTTTATTTGGTTACACAGTTACAGTCTTAAGGCCATAAAGTGTCCACGGTAACACATCAGCAATCAGGTACCTTCACTGGAGGATGGCCAATGGCATCTGGAAAACCTCTGTTAGTTGGGAAGGCACGTGGCTGGCATCTGCTCCTAGTTCTGGTTTCAAAATGGCTTTCTCCCAGGATGTTCCTCTCTAGGCTTCAGCTCCTCAAAAATGTCACTCTTAGTTGCTCTTGGGGTGTTTCTCCTCTCTTAGCTTCTCCGGAGCAAAAGTCTGCTTTCAAAGGCGGTCTCCAAAATGTCTCTGTAAGCTGAAGCTCCTCTGTCAGTTCCAGTGCATTCTTCCAAGTGTCCCTTTTGGCTATAGCTCCTCTTCAAAATGTCACTCTCAGCTGCACTGAGTTCCTTCTGTTTGTCAGCTCATTTATATGGCTCCAGTGATTTAATTTAGACCCACCCTGAATGGGTGGGGTAACACCTCCATGGAAATTATCCAATCAGAGTCATCACCCACAGCTGGGTGGGGCTCATCTCCATGGAAACACTAAAAAGAATTACGATCTAATCAACAGTGATAAGTCTGCCCACACAAAATTACATCAAAGATAACAGCATTTTGGAGGACATAATACATTCAAACCAGCACACCAACGATGGCCAACATCCTGGAAAACAATGAATTCTGAACCAAGAAAAAGGCAACTTTAAACTGGGAGGTGGAATTTTTACTTGCCCTTGCCCCACATGCCCCTGGCTCTATAGCAGCCCTGAAAATGGCAGCCCGCCTTTCCAGAGTTGGACACTGGCCCCTGGTTCCAGAGAAAGCAGAGCAGAGCTTATTTATAAGTTAGTGTGTATGTTTGCTCCAACCTAAAGGAATGATGCAAGGTGCTCATTTCTGTTTCACCTATCTCAGAACTAATTCAAGGTAGAAAATGGCGACATTATTCAAAAACACTGTAAGGTGAACAACCAACCTACAGCCACGTGGGTCAAGAGATTTGGGTTGAGACATACTGTGGACTGCCAAAAGCCCAGGAGAAAAAGCCAAGGAGAATATCCTTGGGAAATTAGGGCACATATACATGAAAAATTTAGAAAGTCACATGCATGCCTAGGGCAAAAGACATGCTCAGAAAAGACCTGAGGAAACCCTAATCTTTCACTTTGGGCTGATCTCAAAGCTCAGTATAAGCCTGGCTAAGAGTTGAAGAAGTATACCAGCTCAGAGCCAATCTGTAAAGAGTGAGAGAGGTGTTTTTTTTTTATTTCTTTGGTTCTGGGGTGTTTTCTTTGCTTTGTTTTTTGTTTTGTTAGCTTCTGGTGTTCAAGAAAATCATGATGAAAACACTAGTTGAACACAATCTAAAGGGAGAGGGGTACAAGTGACCACACAACAATAAAAATACAGTCTTTCCGATAATAGTTTGGAAAACTCACTAAACAAAGTGATTATACATCCTTCAGCCAAAAAATATATATATATATTAAATCCTGGGAAAGGGCAAGAATTGATTTCAAGTCTCCATGTTATATAACTTAAAAGTCCAGGTTTCAATTAAGAGCACATCACCAGGCATACAGAGAAACACAAAAGGATGGCCCATTCAAAGAAATAATATAAAGCAACAGAAACTATCCCTGAGGAAGTCCAGACACTGGACTTACTAAACAAAGACTTTAAAAGAACCCTTAAACATACTCAAAAAGTTAAAGGAAAAAATGTACAAAGACGTAGCGGAAATCAGAAAAACAGTGCATGAATACAATGAGAATACAGTAAAGAGATGGAGTATAATAACTGAATGCTCTGTTATAACGTACACACACTACACATGGAGTTATAATGCTATTTGAAGTTGGACTTAGATTATTTTAAAATGTGCAATATAGCCTCTAGAGGAAGCACTAAATATAATTTTAAAGAAGCAAAAATGATAAGCTAAGATATCAGGGAAAATGGAATAATGTAAGATGCTCAATTAAAACAAGAGAACAGAGAAAAAGAAGTCTCTGGCAAGAATAGAAAATAGCTACTAACAGGTTTGTTACCAATCTAAATATAACAAGAATTACTTTATAGGTAAATGGTCTAAAAACACCAATTAAAAAGTGGATAAAAGCACAAAGCCTAAATATATGTTGTTGAAAAGAGAATCATTTTAACTATAAAGATTCTGATAGGATAAAAGGAAAGGGATGGAGAAAGATATACCATGCTACCACCAATCCAAAGAATACTGCAGTAGCTAATGTTAATTTCAGACAAAGTATACTCAAGAACAAGAGACATTTTCAGGGATAAAGAGGGACATATCACTGAATAATGATATAGGGGTCAGTTGTCCAAAAAGAAATGAGAATCATGTTATACACATGGATCACCTAACAACAGAACATAGAAAACTGATAAAACTAAAGAAGAAAAAGACAAAACCACTCTTATATTCCAAGACATCAAAACCCCTGTCAGTAATTGACAGCGCAAGCAGTAAGAAAATCAATAAGGATAGAGATGATCTGAATAGCATATTACTCAACTTGATCTAATTGACAGTTATGGACCACTCCATCCAACAACAGCAAGACTATACATGCACTTCTCAAGTTCACACGAATATTCACCAAGATGGAGCTCATGCTGGGCCATAAAGCACACTGTAATAAATTTAAAAGAATATGAGTATCACACAAAGTATGTTCCCAGAACAGGTTGGATTGAAACTGGAAATCTTCAAATATTTGGAAATTAGACAGTACTTTTCTAAGTAAATACTTGCCTAAAGAAAATGACCCAAGAGAAATTAAAAATATTTTGAACTAAATGAAAGTTAAATATCAGAATTTGTGGTATATGGCAAAAAGAGTGTTTCAAGGGATATTGATAGCATTAAAGGCAAATATTATAAAATAAGAAAGATCTAGAATCAAAAGCCTAAGCCTCCACCTTAGGAAACTAGAAAAATGAGAGAAAATCTAAAGTAAACATAAGAGAGGAAATAAAAATTAAAACATAATCAACAAAATTGAAAACATGAAAAAAAAGAGGAAATCAATAAAACCAAAAACTAGTTCTCTGAAAAGATCAATAAAATTGATAAACCTGGAACCAGGCTAACTCAGAAAAAAGAGACAAATAAACAAATCACCAATATCAGGATGAACCTTGAAGAAATCATGTTGCTTGAAGTAAGCCAGACAAAAAAGGACAAATATTGTATGAGATCACTGATAAGAAACAATTAGAATAAGCAAATACATAGAGTTAGAATACAGAATACAGGTTACCATGGGTAGGGGTGGGGATAGGAAATGGGAAGTTAAGGCTTAAAATGTACACGGTTCCTATATGGAATGATGTAAATGTTTTGGTAATGGATGGTGGTGATCTTAGCACAACATTGTGAATTTAATTAACAGCACTGGAATATATATCTGAATGTGGTTCACGGGAGAAATATTAGGTTGTATATATGCTAATAGAATATTTAAAAAAAAAATATGGAACTGCACTGCACAGTGGACCTGAAGTTAAGCCAAGGACTATAGTTAATAGCACACTTATAAAATGATGCTTTCAGCCATTGTAACAAATGTTCTACACCAAAGTAAGGTGTCAATAATAAGGTGGCATATGGGAATCCTGTATTTTATTCATGATTGTTCCATAAAACTACAACTTCTCTAATAAAAATAAAAATAAAAAAATAAAAATTAAAGAAAAGAAATGAAAGAGGGGTCATCACTACTGATACTATGGACACTGAACAACTCCATGCCCTCAGAATGAAGGAAAAATGAATCCCATTTCTCCACAATCTCTTCCAGAAAATTGAAGCATAGGGAACACTTCCTAACTCACGTTATGAGGCCATCATTACCCTAATAACAAAATCAGACAAACCCACACAAGAAAAGAAAACTAGAAACAAGTATCTCTCACAATCATGGACACAAAAACCTTTAATAAAATATTAGCAAATTGAAACTAGCAATATATAAAAAGGATAATACATTCCTGGAAACAGGTTCATTCCAAGAATGCAGGCTGGTTCAGTTTTTCTAAATCAGTCTCATTCACCATGTAAACAGACTGAATAAGAAATACCAAATTATCCTATCAATAGAGGCAGAAAAAGCATTTGACAAAATTCAACACACATTCAGGATTTAAAAAAAAAAAACTCTTCAAAATCTAGGAAAACAAAGGAACTTTCTGAACCAATTACAGGGAAGATAGGAAAACCTACAACTAACATCATACTTAATGAGGAGAGACTGAACACTTTCCCACTAAGATGAGGACCAAAGCATCCATGCCCTCTCTCACCATTCATGTTCAGCATCATTCCAGAAGTCCTAACTAGTGCATTAAAACAATGAAAAGAAATAAAAGGTATATAAATCAGAAAGGAAGAAATAAACTGTCTTTAATAACAGATGAGATGATTATTTACATAGAAAACCCTGAAGAATCAAAAAAACAACTCCTGAAACTAATAATTAACTAAGGAAAATTCACAAAATTCAGGGTTAATATACAAAAATTCAGTGCTTTCTTATATACCAGCAATGAAAAATTGGAATCTGAAATTAAAAAGACAATGCCATTTACAATAGCACCCCCAGAAATCAAGGATTTAGGTACGTATCTAACAAAATATGTATAGAATCCATACACAGGAAACTACAAAATGCCGATGAAAAATACCAAAGAAGGTGAATATAAATGGAGAGATACTTAAGGACACTATTCTTCCCAACTTAATCTATGGACTCAATGTAATCCCAATCAAAATCCAACATGCTGTTTTGTATTTATGAACAAACTGATTCTAAATTTTATATGGCAAGGCAGATGACCTAGAATAGATGACCCAAGAGTGAAGAACAAAGTTGGAGGACTCACACTACCTGATTTCAAGAGTTACTATAAAGCTACAGTAAATAAGACAGCGTAGTATTGGCCCAAAAATTTAAAAAGACACACAGATTAATGGAACAGAATAGAACACAGAGAAATAGACTCACCCAAACATAATCAACGAATTTGTGACAAAGGCACAAAGGAATAAACGACAATATTTTCAACAAATGATGCCAAAACAATTGGACATCTATGTGCAAATAAATGAACCCAGACACACTCTTTACAACTTAAACAAAAGGTAACTCAAAATGGGTCATGTAAATGTAAAGATCATATATATAACATGGAACTTTCTAAAAAAGGCAGAAGTATAACACTTCTAGAAAAAAAAAAAAAAAAACAGGGAAAAATGATGTGACCTCGAATTTGGTAATGACTTTTTAATACAACACCAAAAGCACAAATCATAAAAGAAAAATTTGAAAATCTGTACTTCATTAAAATTTAAAACTTTCATTCCATGAAACACACTATTAGGTAAATGAAAAGAGAAAATATTTGCAGATCACATATCTGGAAAAGGGCTTAAATCCAAAATATACTAAGAACATTTAAAATTCAACAATAAGTAAACAAACAATCCAATTTAAAACTAGGCAAAAGCTCTGAACAGACATATCTACTAGGAAGATATAAGATAGCAAATAAGCTTATGAAAAGATGTCTTCAGGGAAACTCAAATACAAACAACAATGAGAAACCACTATACTTCTATTAGAATGCATCAAATCCCCACAATAAAAGACAGTATCAGCTACTGCTGAGGATGAAGAGTCACAAGAACTTTCATTCTTTCCTACTAGAAATGTAAAATAGTGCGGTCACTTTGAAAGACAGTTTGGCAGTTCTTACAAGACTAAACATAGTCTTACCATACGATCCAGCCATCATGCTCTTAGGTATTTACCCAACTGATTTAAAAATTTATAACCACAGAAAAACTGCACATGAATGTTTACAGCAGCTTCATTCACATTGACCCCAAACTGGAAGCAACCAAGATGTCCTTCAACAGGTGAACGGATAAACACACTGTGGTCCATCTATACAATGGGATATTATTCAGCAATCAAAAGGAATGAGCTATTGTTCTGGTTTCCTAATGCTACCTTTTTGCAAAACATCAAAAATGGATTGGCTTTTATAAAAGGGGGTTTATTTAGTTATACAGTTACAGTCTTAAGTACAAAAAACATCCAAGGTAATGCATCAACAATCAGGTACCTTCACTGGAGGATGGCCAACGGCATCCGGAAACCTCTGTTAGCTGGGAAGGCACATGGCTGGCGTCTGCTTGCTCCCGGGTTGCATTTCAAAATGGTATTCTCCAAAATTTCTGCATCAGCTTCCAACTGAAGTTTTCAAAATGTCTGTCTCAGCTACAGCTAGCTATCAGCTCCTTCTGCCTGAGCCTTTATAGAGCTCCAGTGAACGAAGCAAGGCCCACTCTGAATGGGTGAGGCCACACCTCCATGGAAACCATCCAGTCAGAGTTATCATTCACAGCTGGGGGGTGGGGAGGGTCACATCTCCATTGGCACAACTCAGTCCAAAGGTTCCAACTTAATCAACACCAATATGTCTGCCCCCACAAGAATGCATTAAAGATAATGGCATTTTGGGGACATTCAAACTGGCACAGCTATCAAGTGATGGAAAGACATGGGTGAGTCTTAAATGCATATTGCTAAGTGAAACAAACCAGTCCAAAAAATCCACATACTGCATGGGTCCATTTATATGACACTTTGAAAATGGCAAAAATACAGAGCCAGAAAACAGATAAGTGATTACCAGGGATGTGTGTACGGGGCAGGGTGTTTTCTGTATGATGCTGTAATGGTGGATACTTGACACTATGCATTTGTCAAATATACAGAGCTTTACAGTAGAAAGAGTAAGTCTTAATGTATGCAATTAAAAAAAAAAAAACTTATTTAGGAAGTTTGGCAAACCCAGGATGAAATGCAGACTGTAACAACAGAATCTAACTGTATTACAAATATATGAAGTAACAACTGAAGGGGGAGAGGGAAAAGGTGCTGAGTTAAGTAACTCCACAAGTGAATGGAAACTCTTGACTAAAGGCAAAAGGAACTGTATGAAATTACTATGGCTCAACTTGGTAAAGTTGTATCCCATGTGTCAACAATTCCAAAACCACTATATATGTATGCTTGAACTGAATTAAATAAATGAATGGCAGATGGTGGGAGCTAAGTTTCTCCCTGTTGGAGTGAATGTTACAGAAAAGTTAGAGGAGAAGGTTTCCATGGTCTGTGAGGTAATGGAGTTGAAGACAAAGAGTATGCACTCAAGTTTAGCTTAATATAGACACAGAAAGATATACAGAGAAATATTTATGGACATGTGTACATACACGAGGTAGTGTACATACGTGTATTTCCTGGCTCTCCCAGCTGATAGGGTCTAGAAGCAATGACAGCTCAGTAAGACAAAGCACAGGCAGTACGAGATATGCCAGGAGCATCTTATTGTAACAAAAAACAAGGAAGCACTAAAAAAAAAAACAAACAACAATGGGATTGCAGCAAAGGAACACAACCAACCAAAAAGAAGCTCCCAAGGGAGCTTTGGGGAGCCATTGGAGAAGCTCTTGCTGCCCTTCCTGATCCCTCCCTGGGGTACTTTGCAGCCAGTCTGTGCCCCCTTCCTGGGTCCTGGTACTGTTTTGGCTGGGAAAGGCTGACCTGGGAAAGTCCTCTGAAGGGGAACCCTCCTCCCACAATTTGTCCCCAGGGCAAAAGCAGCTTGAGATAATGAAAGGAGTGTAAAAACCATAGAGGCAACCAGGAGAGGAAGATCTGTTTCCAGGGAAATAGAGGGGACAAACAAACTCCTATAAACAGGGAACTCCAAAACGACTAAGAAACAAAAGCCCAGGATGAGACAGGCCAAGAAAGAGGCCAAGAAAGGGAGGGAAAACTGTGCACAAGGCATTCACCTTGGGCAGACTTTCCTGAAAGGAGGGCTGATGCTCAAAAAATCTCTGACTTATCACCAGCTGGGTACAGAACCAAGAAACATACATCTCAGGGAATAAACTCTAGAGTAAACAAAAATGCACAGTACAGGTAAACAAAGAAACAGGAAATGATGGCCCAACCAAAGGAAGACAATAAAAATCCTGAAAACACCAATGAAGATGAAAATGTGGGCATAACAAACAAAGCCTTTAAAAACATGATCTTAAAAATTCTTGAGGAGGAGACTTCCAGGAAGATGGCAGAATAGGTAAGGCAGAGCAAACTTCTCCTCCATGAAAGTAAAGACAGAAAATGCCTGGGACAGCAGTTCCAGGATGCAGGTGGCCAGAGAGGAACCTCTACAATACATGGTGGGAACTTGGATGAAAAAGTGGAGAAACTGAATCTGAAAGGACGGGGTGAGTTATTAAGCCTGGACTGCCACCAGCATTTGGCAGCAGTGAGCCACATGTCAATCAGGGGAGGGAGCAGCTCTCCACTCTCAAGCATCCATCTTGGCAATTAGCTGTGGAGATAATCCTCCTCAAACCGCAGCTGGAAGCTCTTGTGAGGGAACTCAAGAAACAGTGGATAGATGCTGACCGCATTTACTTTCCCTCCAAAGAAGCCTGTGAAGAGCATGGGTGAGAGATGCGGATAGTGAGGGCAACACACGGAAGTACTAGGAGCACCTCCCCACCCACAGGCTCGCAGGGACCTGGTGGGCAGGGTGCGGGGCAGGATAGAGCTGGAGGGTGAGCTATGCAGCCCCACAGCCCAAGACTGATCCACTTGGAGGCCTGGGAATCACCAGACCTACTGTGCCTTTAAGCAGACTCCCTGCCAAGCTGAACAGGGCCCACTCCCCATCCCCAGGGAGGTCAGTCCCCAGTGCACACGGAGAACTGGTGCACTGATTGAATTTCCACCTGGTTTGGACCCTGACCAGCATGCAGGTGAAGATGGGAGAGAGCTGACTTGAGGGAAAGAAGTGGCTCAAGAGTGCCATCTACTGAGAAGACAGGGAAAGTGCACTCCAACAAGCTATGGCTTTGCCAAATTCTCTATAAATCTTAAAATAACCCTCCATTTTCCAAAATAACTTTATGAAATAAGCAAATGCCCAGCAGTCAACAGAAAATCAAAAAGCACATGAAGCTCAAGAAGATATGGACAAGCCAAATGACCAAATTTAAAATCTGGAGAAGACACAAAATTTGGAACAATTAATCACAGAAGTACAGACAAATCTCCAAAGTAACTTCAATGGGTTGGCTAAATACATAAAGGATATCAAGAAGACTACAACAGCCTAAAGAAGAATTTGAAAGAGTAAATAAAAAATAGATCATACAGAAAAAACAGATACTATAGATCAAATTAAAAATCTATAGACCCATAACAGTAGATATGAAGAGGCAGAAGAAAGAATAAGTGAACTAGAGAACAAAGCACTTGAAGGCAAACGCACAAAGAACAAATGCTGAAAAAAAAACTGAAATGGATCTCAGAGAAATGATGGACAACATGAAGTGCACAGATATAAGAATCACTTGTGTCCCAGAAGAGAAAAATAAAGGGCTAGGAAGAGCATTTGATGACATAATTGGGGAAAACTTCCCAAACCTTCTAAATGACATATATATGCAAATCAAAGAAGCCCACTGAACTCCAAATGGAATAAATCCAGATAGATCCACTGCGAGACATAGAATAATCACATTGTCAAATGCTGAAGAGGAAAAGTCCCAGAAGCAGCAAGAATGAAGTGATTCACCACATACAAGGGAAACCACATAAGACTTAAGTACTGTCTACTCAGCAGGCAACATAGGGGTAAGAAGGCAGTGGTATGACATATTTAAGATTCTGAAAGAGAAAAAATGCCAGCCCAAAATTCATTAACTAGCAAAGCTCTCCTTCAAAACTGCAGAACAGGTTAAAATTTTCACAGACAAACAAATGCTGAGAGAGTTTGTTAACAAGAGACTCGCCCTGCAAAAAATACTAAAGGGACCTCCATCAGCTGACAAAAAAAATGGAGAGAGACGTCTAGAGAAGAGCACAGAACTGAAGAATATTAGTAAGGGTAACATAAAAGGAAAAAAAGAGAGTGGAGGTAAAAAATAGATCTGACAGATAAAAACCAAAGGATAAGATGATTGGTTCAAGAACTGCCTTCACAGTAACAACA